>NC_060073.1:105440456-105745768 GCF_922984935.1 Meles meles | reverse complement strand
GAGCAGCTCCTGGAGGTGATGGGAAGGAGGACCACCCTGGGGAAAAACCCATCCTGGAAATCCAAGCACTGAGATGCCAGGTAACCCAGAGAATTATCCTGGGTGGGGGTAAGAGGCAAGAATGGGAAAACGCATGTGTTTTCATTTTCCCAGGAAAGCTGTCTGACACACTGCTGCAGGCCTCGGTTCAGGTCATTGACCATACTCGGTGCAATGCAGAGGACGCCTACCAGGGGGAAGTTACTGAGCAGATGCTGTGCGCTGGCATCCTGGAGGGCGGCGTGGACACTTGCCAGGTGGGATCATGAGGGAGTTCCTTGGATAGAGATTTTGGTCCTGGAAAAAAAAGTAAGTCCAGAGGCCAACAGCCCCACATGAAGTCCTGCATACAGCGGGCGCTCAGTCCTGATGAAGGGAAGAACAGAGAGAGGGAGGGAAAGAAAGATTACAGTCAGATAAGGATGAAAGGATGGACAGAGACAAGCAGAAAGATTTCAGTTGTGTATTTCACCTACAAAGGTGGTTAGCCACCCCACCTGCTCTTACCTCCCATCACCCACAGGAGGAGTCATGTGAGGGCAGGAAGGCCAGGTCTGTTTTCCCTAGAACTGTCAAGATGCTGAACTAGACTAGAGAAAACCCATCTCCTGCTGGATGAGCCCTGGAACAATGCCTCCCACACCCCCAAACCCCATTAGTCCCTAAATACATTTTCACTCCCTCCATCCCCAGAGGTTCTCCCAAGCCATTTTCACTAAAGCCCTAAACCCCACTCTGACCCCATTCTCAGTCATTAAATTCCTCCACTCAAGAGGTAGCTCTTGGCCATCACTTGAATGCCAGGTGAATACTGGGTTTTGGGGACAGTGTCTTCTGCCCTCGGGTAGTTCACAGTGGTGGGCAAGAGGGGCAGTTAGGCTATAGTGTTACTAGGTTCTGAGGGAGGAAGTCTAGGGGGCTATAGGAGCTGGGACAGACACCCAAAGTAGTGCACTTTTCACTATCTGACATGCTCTGGTCTGTTGAGTTGTTTGCTTGTTTATTCTCTCTCTCTTCTCCATCTAACTCTAAGCTCCCTGAAGGCAGGATCTTCGTTTCTTTCATTTATTGAATCCCAGTTGTCTAGAATGGTACCTGGCATGCAAAAGGCAACCCATGAGCAGCTAAATAAATTTAGGAAGTACCAGATTAAACAAAGATAATCAGTCTTCTCACTGAGAAACCCCTTAGAGCCTTGAGTTTGCTAGCGTGCCTTGGGAATCTGAGAGAAGGCACACCAACAACTTACTTGACCACAAAAACAACCCTTTCGTCTCAAATGGAAGGGCCTTTCAGGCTGCAGGAACAGCATGAGCAGAGGCAGTGAGGGCAGAACAGCACAGAACACTGGGGAGCAGTGGGGGGAGCACAGAGGAACAGATGGGCCAAGGAGAATCCCACTCCTTCACCCCGGCCCTGCTTGCCCTCCCCAGCAACCCCTGTTCTGGTGTTTCACAGGGTGACAGTGGTGGGCCCCTGATGTATCACTCTGACCAGTGGCAAGTGGTGGGCATCGTGAGCTGGGGCCACGGCTGTGGGGGCCCCAGTACCCCAGGAGTATACACCAAGGTCACAGCCTATCTCAACTGGATCTACAATGTCCGGAAGGTGAGCCTGTTGTGCCGCCCCCTTCCTCCACCTTAAAGGTACAAACTATCTTTAGTTTGACTTAAATGGCTCTGAGATGACCCCTGACATCCTAAATCATCTTCCCCACCAGGGAAAACCTGCAATTCCACCAGAAGAGCTGAAATTTCGTAGTCTGAGATTCCAAATGAATGCAAACGCCTTAGGGTATAGAATAAACCCAGCTTTATCATTCTCAATTCTCTGGCAGAGAGTTTCCCAGGAACAGACTCCATTAAGGAGGAGGGTAGAAACGCTCAAGAAAATTCCCTAGAGGAGAGAGGAGAAAAGAGCTTCAAAAAAGGCAGGCTAATTCCACACACATCACCACCTTGTCCAGTTTCAAATCATGTCTTTGTTGGTCTCTTTTATCATAGGCGGAGTCATGATGCTGCTGCCCCTCCATTCTCCTGGAAACAGCCTTCCCCTGTCCTGCCCACCTGGGGATCCCAGAAGTCAGACGGAGCAAGAGCCCCCTAGGGCACACCTCTCTGCCCACAGCCTCAACATTTCTTGGTGCAGCAAAGGGCCTCCATTCTTGTAAAAGACCTCACAGCCCAAAGGCACCCAGAAGGAAGTCAGCAGCCCCAGCTCTGCCACCCCTGGGGCTCCTGATGTCCCTGGGAGAAAGACACAGCCCACTGGACAGGCCAGCCTTCTGGCCAAGGTCTCAGAGGCATTGCTAAGCACAAAAGAAACTTTCCCACCCCGCTGAATGGAAGCAGACTCTCCAATGAGAACCCAGTACCAAGGATTGGAGTAGAGGGAGGAAAGAGTCTGAGTCAGCCCTCTCCTCCACTCATCCCCAGGCCCAACAGAGCAAGAAACCAGTTGTAATTTAAAATGCACTGCCCTGCTATTGGTACAACTACTATTACTTACTGTTATGACTGTTAGCTCTATGGCTGCTGCTATTAAACAGGTTTGTGCGAAGTCCTTGACACAGGCAGACTGGGCTGCATGCTAAGAACTGGACTATGCTAAGGACTACTGCATCATTCTTGAGCCTAAGTATAAAAAGGTCTTGGGGAGACCACTGATTCTCAAACAACGAAAAAGAGACCCAAAGACCAGAGAGAACACCTATGACTTGGGAGAGGGAGGATTTAGGTACTCAAGACTGACAGTAAATCATGGTTCCCCCAGTGGCGGGAAAGAAGATACTGCACCTTTGAGTCCTTACTTCTACCTAGAGAGTCCAGGCTGGTTGCTTTCATTCTTTAAAAAAAATAAATAAATAAGAATTATCACCTGTAAAGTCTGAGGTGGTCCTTAAGTGGGGTTCTAGGGACGTAAGCACAAGTCCTACACTCAAATGGTCAGAGAATTAAGCGCCATGGACTTCTCGGGTCACTGCATGGGGGCCTGGGTATTCTGAGGCCTAAATCCTGAATATACTTGGTCAGATCCTAAATATACTTGACAATGCTTTACTAGGTTCTCAGAAAATAACAGAAATCCTCAAAGACGAAAAAAAAAACAATCAACCAAGCAAAGCTATCAGAATCATGAGCTGAAACAAAGATAGATATCTGGGAGCAATAGCTAACTAAAATCTGGGGTGTCCAAGGGACCAAGACCTATATGAAAGCTGAGATCAGAACTAAACCCAGACCCAGGGCTCACCATCAAAGATCAGCCAAGATTTTTTAAAAAGAAAACCTCAGGAGTGGGAATCATCAAAAATAACAAATTTAGAACCTCAAGGACCTTAGATGTTCGAATTATCAGATTATAAGAAAAAGTGATACGGTAGAATACTTCTACCTGCCAGACGCTATTCTAAGTGCTTCACTGTGTACTGAGCATTTAAGACTCACAGAAACGTACGAGATCAATGCCATTCATATCCCATCCCCATTTTAGGGGTAAGAAAGTAAGACTCAATGAGGCTAAGTATCTTGCCTGAGGTTACATATGGGAAAGGTGAATATGAGTATTCTGACTCCAATGTTCATGCTATAAACTATCACACTATAGGACAGCCAATAATTTACACATCTTTAAAGAAATTTAAAATGGGTACCTTTTCCACATTTTAAGATACTTTTAAATACTTTTAATTTAAAACCCACATGAGGGGCGTCTGGGTGGCTCAACGGGTTAAGCCTCTGCCTTCAGCTCAGGTCATGATCTCAGAGTCCGGGGACCAAGCCCCACATCGGGCTCTCTGCTCAGCAGGGAGCCTGCTTCCCCCTCTCTCTCTGCCTGCCTCTCTGCCTACTTGTGCTCTGTCAAATAAATAAATAAAATCTTTTTTAAAAAAAAAAAAAAACATAAAATTTAGTATCAACCATTTGTAAGTATACGGTTCAATGGTGTTAAATACATTCACATTGCTGTGCAACCATTACCACCATCCATCTCAAAGCTGTTTTTTCCTTTCCAGAACTCTGTACCCATTAAACAATAACTCCCCATTTCTTCTGCCCCTGAATACTTGGAAGCCACCTGCCTACCTTCTGTCTCTATCAAGCTGACTATTCTAGCTACCTCATGTAAGTGGAATCATATAGTATTTGCCCTTCTGTGCCTGGCTTATTTCACATAGCAGAGTGTCTTCATGGTTTATCCCTGGTTGTAGCCTGCGTCAGATTTTCTTTCCTTTTTAAAGCTGAATAATATTCCATTATTTATACCACATTTTGTTTATCCATTCATCCATCGGGTTGCTTCTACCTTTAGGCTATTGTGAATAATGCTGCCATGAGCATGGGTCTACAGATCTCTCTTCGAGATCCTGCTTTCGATTCTTTGGGGTGTATACCCAGAAGTAGAATTGCTGTATCGTATGGTATCTGTTTTTAATTTTTTATTGTTTTTGTTTATTTTTTATTTATTTTTATTGTTTTTACTGTTTTATTGTTTAATTTAATTATTTATTGTCTCACCATTCCACATTCCCACCAACAGTGCACAAGGGTTCCAATTTCCCCACACTCTCCACCAACGCTTATTTTCTGTTCAAAAAAAAATAAGTATTTTAATAAGCAAATATGATAGGTAGATGTGAAGAAGAACCAAATAGAGCTCTTAGAAATAAAAACTGTAATTATTAAAATGATAAACTGAATGTTTGGGGTAAGTAGCATTTCAGACATAGATTAAGAGAGGATCAACAATCCGTAAGGTAGATTGAAGAAGTTACTAAGTTTGCTGCAGAAAGAAATAAGGAAATAAAATATACATATATATGGGGGTGCCTGGGTGGCTCAGTCAGCCAAGCGCCTGCCTCCGGCTCAGGTCATGATCCCAGGGTCCTGGAATTGAGCCCCAAGTCAGGCTCCCTGCTCAGCAGAGAGCCTGCTCCTTCCTCTCCCTGTGTGTGTGCACTCACATGCCCTCACTCTCTCTCAATAAAATCTTTAAATATATACATATGCACACACATATATATACGAAAACAAGGCTATGGAAAATGGAGGCTAGAGTAAAACGGTCTAACATAACCAGTTAAAGTCTCAGAGGGAGAGAACAGAAATATGAAGGAAAAACCACATCTAAAGAGGTAACAACTGAGACTGTCTGGAACTCATTAAAGGCAAGAACCCTCACACAGAGTATTTGCCATTATAAGGTACACACGTGTACAACCAAGGTGGAAACATTCAAATAATCCTTACCTTGGTACATGATCGTGAAGCTTCAGAACACCAAAAATAAACAGAAACTCTTTAAAGCAGCCAGAGAAACAGCCCAGACAGCCTACAACACCATCAAGATACCACAGCGAGGGGCGCCTTGGGTGGCTCAGTCAGTCGAGCATCCAACTCCTGATTCTGGCTGCAGTTGCAGTCAGGGAGTAGTGGAATCAAGCCCTGCGTTGAGCATGGAGCCTCCTTGGGATTCTCTCTCCCCTCTCCATCTGCCCCTCCACTCATGCTTGTGCTCTCTCACTCACACACACTCACAATAAATAAATAAACAAACCACAGATTGCCAGCAGACATCCCCACAGCAGGAAAGGAACCACAAGACTATCTTCAGTGTGCTGAGACAACAGAGAATTATGAATCCTACAAAACTACCTTTTAAGAAGGCATTCAGGAAAATGACGATAAACCACCAACAGATATTCTCTAAAGGAAAATTTCAAGTATGTACCTCACTTTTTTTAAAATTTTTAAATTCCAGTTAGTCAACATACAGTGTGATATTAGTTCTGGGTGTGCAATATAGTGATTCAACACTTCCATACATCGCCCAGTGCTCATCACATGTGCCCTCCTTAATCCCCATCACTTAATTTGCCCGTCACCCATCCACCTCCCCTCTGGTTACCCCCAGTTTGTTCTCTGGTTAAGAGTCTGTTGTTTGGTTTGCCTCTCATTTTCCCCCCCTTTACTGGTTTGTTTTGTTTCTTTTGTTTTGTTTCCACATATGAGTGAAAGCATACAGTATCTGTCTTTCTCTAGCTTACTTCACTTAGCATAATACTCTCTACCTCCATCCATGTCATGGCAAATGACAGGATTTCATTATTTTTCATTGCTGAGTAATAGTCCATTACACACACACACACACACACACACACACACACACACACACATCTTCTTTATCAATGGACACTTGGTCTGTTTCCATAAGCTGGCTATTGTAGATAATGCTGCTATAAACCTCAGGGTGCATGTATCCTTTCTAATTCGTATTTTTGTATCCTTCAGGTAAATTCAAATATGTACTTTAGAAAGAAGAAAAACGATGCTCATAGTAAGAATAGAGGTGCAAGAAGACATAGGAAAGCAACTGGTAAAAAGTACATAAATTTAAACGAACTTTGTCTATGTAAAATAGCATCTATTTTGTGGGTTCATTTTTTAAAACCTAACTAAAATACAGGATAACAATACCATGTAAGTCAGGAGGGGATGGTTGGAGTTAAAATAGTCTAAAAGTTCTGAAATTGTTCAAGAAGTTTAAATATTGAATAAAGCTAGGTTACAGAAAGTGTATGTACTATATTTTAAGTGGTCAGAAGAGTAACCACCCATTTCCATTTCTAACGGAAATAGAGTGTTTAGCTCCCAAGATAATAAAAACAAGAAATACACTAAGGAAAAGCAAACAGAAAATAACACAATCTCACAGGGAGAAGGAGGAGACTGAAAAAGAGAAAGCACAGAAAAATGGAAAAAAATCTACAAAGATGGCAAAAATAAGAGTTATCAATAATCATAATAAATGTTAAACTCACCAACTAATATATAGAGTTAATCAAGTTGGATAAAAATGTAAAATCAAGCTACGTGTTATTTATAAAAGACAAACCCTAAACATTAGGTTATGGAACCATTACAAATTTTTAAAAAAATGAAAAAGATCTAGAACACAAGTACTTTACCAAATTTAAGCTGGAAAAGCTATATAATATTTTTTTAAAATAGCGATTTAGGAGCTTTGCACAGTGGCAGTATCGTAGCCAATGAGGTTTATCCGAGGCGCAATTATTGCTAATTGAAAATAGCGATTTAGGACAAAAAGACAAAACTGATTTTAGGATAAAGAGAGTCAATAGATAGTCACAAAAGGATCACTTCACCAGGACAATAGAGTAGTTAAGACCTATAAACAAAAAGAAAAAAAGAAAGGAAAAAAATACAATCCCTTTGTCACCAATGGAGTTGGCTGTCAAACCAAGACCTTATTCTGAAATAGCATTCAAAGGGGGCTGGGGGGAAGCATCATTCTCCTTCACCATAGAACTCTACCTCCAGGTAAAAAGGTGGCTTGAGGTGGTGAGGGGAAGCTCTTCTTTACACACACAAAAAATGTAGCTAATCAAGATCTAATCAAGATCAGTGAATGACAGAAAATTTGCAACTTCTATTGAAATAATAGATTCAGAGACAGGAGAGATCACAACCAACACCAAAGAAATACAAACAATTATAAAAACATATTATGAGCAACTATACTCCAGCAAATTAGATAATCTGGAAGAAATGGATGCATTCCTAGAGAGGGATAAACTACCAAAATTGAACCAGGAAGAAACAGAAAACCTGAACAGACCCATAACCAGTAAGGAAATTGAAGCAGTAATCAAAAACCTCCCAACAAAGAGCCCAGGGCCAGATGGCTTCCCAGGGGAATTCTACCAAACATTTAAAGAAGAATTAATACCTATTCTCCTGAAACTGTTCCAAAAATTAAAAAGGAAGGAAAACTTCCAAGCTTATTATATGAGGCCAGCATCAAAACCAAAGACCCCATCAAAAAGGAGAATTACAGTCCAATATCCCTGATGAATATGGATGCAAAAATTCTCACCAAATACTAGCCAATAGGATCCAACAGTACATTAAAAGGATTATTCACCACAACCAAGTGGGATTTATTCCTGGGCTGCAAGGTTGATTCAACATCTATGTATCAATGTTCATCATCTATGTATCAAATCAATGTAATACAATACATTAATAAAAGAAAGAACAAAAACCATATGATACTTTAAATAGATGCAGAAAAAGCATTTGACAAAGTACAGCATCCTTTCTTGATCAAAACTCTTCACAGTGTAGGGATAGAGGATACATACCTCAATATCATCAAAGCCATCTATGAAAAACCCACAATGAACATCATTCTCAACGGGGAAAAACTGAGAGGTTTTCCCCTAAGGTCAGGAACAAGGCAGGGATGTCCACTATCACCACTGCTATTCAACATAGTACTAGAAGTCCCAGCCTCAGCAATCAGACAACAAAAAGAAATCAAAGGCATCCAAATCAGCAAAGAAGAAGTTAAGTTCTCACTTTTTGCAGATGATATGATACTTTATGTAGAAAACCCAAAAGACTCCACTCCAGAACTGCTAGAACTCATATAGGAATTCAGTAAAGTGTCAGGATATAAAAATCAATGCACAGAAATCAGTTGCATTTCTATACACCAACAACAAGGCAGAAGAAAGAGAAATTAAGGAGTCGATCCCATTTACAATAGCCCCCCAAGCCGTAAGATACCTAGGAATAAATCTAACCAAAGAACCAAAGGATCTGTACTCAGAAAATTGTAGAACACTCATGAAAGAAATTGAGGAAGGGTGCCTGGGTGGCTCAGTGGGTTAAAGCCTCTGCCTTCAACTCAGGTCATGGTCCCAGGACCCTGGGATCAAGCCCCGCATCGGGCTCTCTGCTCAGCAGGGAGCCTGCTTCCCTCTCTCTCTCTGCCTGCCTCTCTGCCTACTTGTGATCTGTCTCTCTATCAAATAAATAAATAAAATCTTTAAAAAAAAAAAAGAAAGAAAGAAAGAAAGAAAAGAAAAGAAAATGTCTTTGGGGCACCTGGGTGGCTCAGTGGGTTAAGCCTCTGCCTTCGGCTCAGGTCATGGTCCCAGGGTCCTGGGATCGAGCCTTGCATCGGGCTCTTTGCTCAGCAGGGAGCCTGCTTCCCTCCCTTTCTCTCTCTGCCTGCCTCTCTGCCTACTTGTGATCTATCCCTCTCTGTCAAATGAAATCTTAAAAAAAAAAAAAGAAATTGAGGAAAACACAAAAAAATGGAAAAACGTTCCACGTTCATGGACTGGAAGAACAAATATTGTGAAAATGTCTATGCTACCTAGAGCAATATGCACATTTAAAACAATCTCTATCAAAATACCATCAACTTTTTTCAAAGAAATGGAACAAATAATCCTAAAATTTATATGGAACCAGAAAAGACCCCGAATAGCACAGGAATGTTGAAAAAGAAAACCAAAGCTGGCAGCATCACTATTCCAGACTTCAAGCTCTATTACAAAGCTGTCATCACCAAGACAGTATGGTACTGACACAAAAACAGACACACAGATCAATGGAACAGAATAGAGAGCCCAGAAATGGATCCTCAACTCTATGGTCAACTAAACTTCGACAAAGCAGGAAAGAATGTCCAATGGAAAAATGACGGTCTCTTCAACAAATGGTGCTGGGAAGATTGGACAGCAACATGCAGAAGAATGAAACTGGACCATTTCCTTACACCACACACAAAAATAGACTCAAAATGGATGAACGACCTCAATGTGGGACAGGAATCCATCCAAATCCTTGAGGGAAACAAAGGCAGCAACCTCTTTGACTTCAGCCACAGCAACTTCTTCCTAGGAACATCACCAAAGGCAAGGGAAGCAAGGGTAAAAATGAACTACTGGGACTTCATCAAGATCAAAAGCTTTTGCACAGCAAAGGAAACAGTCAACAAAACCAAAAGACAACCGACAGAAGGGGAGAAGATATTTGCAAATGACATATCAGATAAAGGGCTAGTATCCAAAATCTATAAAGAACTTATAAACTCAACACCCAAAGAACAAATAAACCACTAAAGAAATCAGCAGAAGACATGAACAAACATTTCTGCAAAGAAGACATCCAAATGGCCAACACACACATGGAAAAGTGTTCAACATCACTTGGCACCAGGGAAATACAAATCAAAACGACAATGAGATACCACCTCACACCAGTCAGAATGGCTAAAATTAACCAGTCAGGAAACGACAGGCATTGGCAAGGATGCGGAGAAAGGGGAACCCTCCTACACCGTTAGTGGGAATGCAAGCTGGTGCAGCCACTGTGGAAAACAGTAGGGAGGTTCCTCAAAAAGTTGAAAATAGAGCTACCCTACAACCCAGCAAGTGCACTACTGGGTATTTACCCTAAAGATACAAATGTAGTGATCTAAAGGGGCAGTGCACCCCAATGTTTATAGCAGCAATGTCCACAATACCCAAACTATGGAAATATATATGTGGAATATATATATATGGTATATATATATATCACATCTTCTTTATCCATATGGATATATATCCATATATACCCATTCATATATATATATATATATAAACTGAGGGTTGCTGGAGGAGAGGCTGGTGGGAGTGATGGAGTGGCTGGGTGATGGGCATTGGGGAGGGTATGTGCCATGGTGAGTGCTGTGAATTGTGTAAGACTGAGGAATCACAGACCCATATCCCTGAAACAAATAATACATTATATGTTAATAAAAATTTTAAAATTAAAATTAAATAAAAATTTTTAAAAAAAGAAATAATGGATTCAGGCAAGAATCATCAATGGAGGTGAAAAGCATTAAGTGAAAGGTTTATGGAGAACTGGTTCCTTAATGCCCAAATATCACCCCACAGATTTCTTGCTAATGTCAAGAGGAAACTCTAATGTTAAAATCAAGGAATCAGGCTGACATCACCCTGCCCACCAACAGTGGAATGACAAGACACTGCCTGCCTCCCGATGTGAATATGAAGAATGCCTCAGGTTGCACCACCTCAAGACCCCTTATCAAAAATGCTTATTCTACACCTCTACATCTAATTTCCAGCTTATAGGAAATATATAAGTTAGAGGAATGAATTAAATGACACCACTTGGAAATTAACAGATAAATCCAGAAGGTGGGACATTCAACCACATAGGTGACCCAATCTCTGCCATAAGTCAATGTCATGAAAGGCTCTTAAGAGGCATAACAACCAAATATGAGCTCCTTGATTGTGTCTTGAAGTCAACAAATTAACAGCGAAAGACATCTGGGCAAAGACGCAACTGGGGAAATGTGAATAGGATATGAGGATTAAGTGATAGTAAGAACTTGTTCATTATGTGTGACAATGATATCATACTTTATAAAAATATCCTTAATTATAGACATGCATGCAGAAATATTTGGGATAAAATGACATGAAGGTGTAATTTACTTCAGGAAAAACACAACAGTTGAAGCAGATATGACAAAATGTCAAGCGAGAAATTGAAGTGATGTTTACTATTCTTTCTACTTTTCTGTATATTTGAAATGTTTCTTGGGGGTGCCTGAGTGGCTCACTGGGTCAAGCTTCTGCCTTCGGCTCTCGGGTCACGATCTCAGGGTCCTGGGATCGAGCCCCACATCAGGCTCTCTGCTCAGCAGAGAGCCTGCTTCCCCCTCTCTCTGCCTGCCTCTCTGCCTACTTGTGATCTCTGTCAAATAAATAGATAAAATCTTTTTTAAAAAAATGAAATGTTTCTCAGTAAATAGGTTTTTCATATAAGAAAAACCTTATGAACAGAATATATGAACAGAATATAAAATAGCCCTAAAAACTAACAGAACTACAAGTAGAAGCTGATAAAACCACCATCACAGAGGAAGACTGCAGCATACTTCTCTCACGTACTGATTTATGTCAAGCAGGTAAAATATCAGTAAAGTAGAGAAGATTTAATAATATGATTAGCATGCTTAACAAACAGGTATAGAATCTTGCACTCAACACTTAGAAGATGAATATCCTTCTCAAGCACATCTGTAAAAAGCCAACTACGTAAGACCATAAAGAAAGTCTCAACACATTTCAAAAGTAATATGGGCACCCATCAGACCCACTTTTGTGCTCCCATCAATCTCTAACCCAGCCTTGCCTACATCCCCCAAACTCCCACCTCTAAGCCCGGCTTCCTGTCTTACATGAACCCAGCTCTGGCCCCTTTCATTTCCGTGGTTCTAAAGCCCCGGTAACTGCCATCATTTCTAACACACCAGTCCCACCCCACCCCCCACTTGGAGCCAGAGCCAGGCTCTGGCTTGGGTGGTCTTCATCATGCCTACCACGGTGGGAGCCACAGTAGCCCCAGCACCCAGAGCCAGCAGATTACCCCGACAGAACTCTGGCTTCCCCTGGGCTGCCTGGAAAGGCTGAGTAACCTAACATGAAAATTATTATCTATAGGACAAACGTTGAATAATGGAAGACAGGAGACGGGACGGAGCCGGCAGATAAATTACTCATCCTTCTTCCCAGGATGGAACTATTCAGAGAAGCCCTAGTTCCCCAGGGACGGTCCTGTGATTCAGCTGATGGAGCTGTGGTCAGCTCAGGAGTCCCGCACCTTGTGCTGGCTTTCTCCCTCTCCCTGCCTCACAGCCCTTTCCCCTGTCTCCTGCTTCCCTGCAATAGAACCACATGAAAAAGTGTTAAGTTGTACTTTTAATTTAGACAAGTTTTCTAAGAAACCTAGGCTAAGATTCAGCGCTCTGACTGTAATGCTATTAAAGGCAATAGTAAACAACAATTTTTTAAATATAAAATAGGGACACATGGGTGGTTCAGTTGGTTAAGTGTCTGACTTCAGCTCAGATACTGATCTCAGGTCCTGGGATTGAGCACCGCATCAGACTCCCCACTCAGGGGGAAGTCTGCTTCTCCCTCTGCCTCTGCTCCTCCCCACCCCCCACCATGCTGGCTCTCAAACACGTGTGCATGCTTGCATGCATGCTCTCAAAATCTTTTAAAAATAAAAATAAAATATAAAATACAAATGTAGGGACACCTGGGTGGCTCAGTTCGTTAAGCAGCTGCCTTCAGCTCAGGTTGTGATCCCAGAGTCTTGGGATCAAGTCCCACATCCAGCTTCTGGCTCAGCAGAAAGCCTGCTTCTCCCTCCCACTCTGCCTGCTGCTCTCCCTGCTTGTACTCTTCCTCTCTGTTAAATGAATAAATAAAACCTTTTACAAAAAATAAAAAAAATACAAATATAAAAGACATCTAAATAATCCGTAGGTCAGAGGAAATTACAAAGTTTACTTAAAATAGAATATTAATGAAAAATATAACCATACAGAAAGATATAGCTATATATCTGTATATATTCATAGAATGTTCTAGGGTGACATTCAGCAGCTAACCTCAGCATGTGCAGAGACAGGCCTACTTTTGCATTGCACAGTTAGAGCCTAAGTGATTGCATTGGCAGGGCAAGAGGGAGCCAGAAATTATACCATGGCTAACACAGATTCTCACAGCAGAACCTCCTCATCTCTGGAAGAGAGGGTGTAGAGAAGAGGCTGGGTAGAGACGATTCTTTCCTCTTCTGCAAGGAAGGAAGGCAGCTGTACCCCAGAGAGATGAGCCCAAAGCCAGAGCAGGGGCCTGACTCTCGCAGCTGAATGAGAGCCCTCCTGTGAAAGCAAGCCATCCCAGGGAGTGTGACTGGGCCCTGAGTGTGCACCTGGGCCGAGTACCAGGAGAGGGGCTGGGAGAGGGAGGTGCAGCCCAGCGCATCAAGGCAGTGGGGCAGCTCAGAGGAGAACTTTAACATGATGTGGGGAGCACTGTAACCCAGGTGTGTGTAAATGCTATGGAAAGAGGCATCTGAAATGGAACTAGCAGCCGAATAAGGCAAATCCAGCTGGGGGGCGGGGGAGGGATCAGCTGGAACAAAGGCAGGGCAGGGAGAAGTCCCGTGGTCCTCGGAGACAGAACAGGAAGCAGAAAGGACAAGACCAAGACAGCTTGGTAGCAAAGATCTGGGCTTTAGAGGCAGGCACTCCTTGACTTAAAACTCGGAGTGTGTATTTATTGTGAATGGATTACCGAGTTCTAAACAATGCTGAAGATTTAAAGAGTCAAAGTTCTCCCTTCAATCCCCGACCTCCCTCCTCAGAGGCAACCACTGATCTCAGCTGAATATGTATCTTTCCAGACTCTTTACAAATACAGAACATCTCTTGGTCTCCATTTCCTCATCTGTAAAATGGGACTAACAATAGCAGGTCTTCCTTCACGGGGTGCCCTGAGGGTTAAATGGCTGAATACAAGTAAAGGACTCAGAGAAGGGCCCAGCCAGCAAGCCCGCATGGTATGGTAGTGACTGGCATATTAATATTTACAAACATCCATAAACGGTTGTCCACTTGTTTCACAAAATGCACAGGGTTTAAATTCTAGCTCTGCTACCTAAGAGTTATATCTCTGGGATCTTTTTCAGGTTTTTTGTTTTTTAACTTCTCAGTGCTTTGCTTTTGTCTCAGGTAAAATGGGGACAATTATATTTGCCTTCCAGGAATAGAATGAGACTTGGATATGTTGCAGGAAGGTGACTTGGGACCCTAGGGATTCGATCTGTGTTAGCCCGCATCATTACTGTACAGGGTTGGGGGTTCTCCTGATTGCTCCCAGCAGCCTCCACACTACCTGGTTCAGGCTAAAGATGAGGGAGAACAATGGGCAGAACAAAGCTTTGCTTTTCTAATGGGCAAGCAGTGCCAGGATGAAAACCAGGTTCAGGCCAGGGACCCGCACCTGCCTGTAGTTTGAGACCAGTACTTGTGGGATGTACACAAAAATCACCTGGGAAACTTGCTAGAGAGCAAATTCTGCTTCAGTAGATTGGAGGTGGGGCCTGAAATTCTTCCTAAGAAGCTGACTGGTGCTGCTCATGCTGCTGGTGTGCAAACCACACACATGGCCCTGAACTCCTGCCCCTCCCATGCTCCACCTGAAGCTATCTACAAGGTGCTCTGCCTTGTCAAGCACTCAGACGACTGACCTCAAAGTTCACTCTGGTTCCAGGGGGCTGCCCACCCTCTGGACAGGACTAGTACATCCTTAGAGACCCGGGGCCTCTATATATCCCAACCTTTCAAGGAAAGGGGTGGGGGAGAAGGGTGTGGGATCTAGATTTCCCCAGAGAATAGACCTAGCCCTTATTCCCATGAAATTTATATCCTAGATACACAATAAACAAGTAAACATATATAGGTCTGCTAGAGATAAATGCTTTGAAATAAAGCAGGATAAAGAAAAAGTATCTCCACTGGTGGGAGATGTTATTATAGATATGATAGCCAGGGAAATCTCTGAAGAGATGACATTTGACCAGAGACATGGTTAGAAGAATGACACCTGTGAGGGGTGGGAGAGCATGTGCAAAGGTCCTGAGACCAAAGGAGGCTGATTGGTGTTGTGTTTTTTTTAAGATTTTATTTATTTATTTGATAAAGAGAGAGATCACAAGTAAGCAGAGAGGCAGGCAGAGAGAGAGGTGGGGAAGCAAGATCCCTGCTGAGCAGAAAGCCTGATGTGGAGCTTGATCCCAGGACCCTTAGATCATGATCTGAGCCAAAGGCAGAAGCTTAACCCACTGAGCCACTCAGGTGCCCCAGCCACCCAGACGCCCCTGATTGTTTTGAGCCTCGGCAAGGAGAACAACCAGACTATGAGTCAGCAGAAAAAAGAAGATATCAAAGGGACAACAGGGGAGTGCCTGAGTGCTGCAGTCTGTTAGGCATCTGCCTTCCACTCAGGTCATTGTCCCAGGGTCCTGGAATCCGACCCCACACTGGGCTCCCCACTCAGCAGGGAGTCTGTTTCTCCCTCTGCCACCCCAACCTGCCCTGCTCAGTCTTTCAAATAAATAAGTAAAATCTTGGGGCGCCTGGGTGGTTCAGAGGATTAAAGCCTCTGCCTTCAGCTCAGGTCATGATCTCAGGGTCCTGGGATGGAGCCCTGCATTGGGCTCTCTGCTCAGCGGGGAACCTGCTTCCTCCTTACCCCCACTCTGCCTGCCTCTCTGCCTACTTGTGATCTGTCTGTCAAATAAATAAATAAAATCTTTAAAATAAATAAATAAATAAGTAAAATCTTGAGGGGGAAAAAAGGGAGGGGGGGCAACGGGAGCAGAACAATAGGGTCTTCTGGGCTATTATGAGGAATGAGTAAGACAAACTGGAAGGTTCTGACCAAAAAGAGTACCATCTAATTTTCTGTAATTTTTTAAGACATCCTTTATGTACAATAAAATTCATCAACTTTAGTGTAGAGTTCTACCAATTTTGACAACCATGGACAAGCAAGCAACCACAGCTCCATCACCGTCCAAAGCCTCTCTTGCCCTTTAGAGCCTTCCCCATGCCCCCTCCAGCCCCCATCAACCACTCATCTGTTTTCCGTCCCTACAGCGCTGCCTTTCCCAGGACGGCACAGAAGTGGGACAATACAGTAGGTACTTGCTCCAGTCCGCCTTCTTTCACTCAGCATCATGCATCCATATGGGCACACAGAGCTCTTTACTACCGAGGGGTAAGCCACAGGACGGACGGTCCGGCCATTCACCAGCTCAGGGACAAGCACGGTGTCTCCTTTCTCGGCAGTGACTAACGAAGCTTCTACCAACACGTGTGTCCAGGTTTCTACGCGACTGGAAGTTTCATCAATCTCTCCTGGCAAAGATGGAGAGTAAATTCACTCTCCCATCTGAAACAACTCAAAAACTGGGGACAGAAGGGCTTTCGGGCCCAGGACACGAGGCAGCCCGGGGGAGTGATCTGAGGGCAGACAAACAAGCCACGCGCCCCACATCTGTGACAGGACGGGACAGAGAGGCTGGCAACACCAGAGACGGGACCACAAGGCCGGGAGGGCTCACCTTCCAAGTCCCGGGGCACAGCGAGCTTCACAGGGAGAATTCGGGGGACCCGCAGAGGGAACCCCCAGCTTCTTGCCTGCTCCCAGAGGCACGTGCGTGAGGAAACCACCCGAGGCTGAAGAAGAGCCGCCAGAGAGGGGCGGCCAGACCAGTCCCCGGCGCTCACACCAGGCCCGGAGTAGGGACACCGCCACCAACTTTGTCTCATTCGTTGCCACGGGCAGGGTGTTCAACGTGAGCTGCCTCAAGAGGGCGGCGAGATCAGCCCTAGGCAAAAAACGGCCCCGTCAGCCCTCGGATCCACCCCCCCATGCTCTTCCGGCGGCACTTCCGGCGTCACGTGGTCTCCTCCCACACGTACTATCGGCGTCGGCTGAAAACTCGCGAGGACCCTGGGCAGGCGTCAGGCCCTGGGAATGCTAATTGCCTTCACCTTCCAGTTTCTCATCAACTCAGAGAGTCGCCGGCCGTAGCCGGGTCCGCTCCCCGCACCACGGCCTGGAAATCCTCTTCAGGCTGTGAATTCGGCCTACCGAGAATTCGGCCTACCGAGGAGGCCTACCTCACTTGTCTGTCCCTTTCAGGAATCACCGTCCTCCCACCCCTGGGGTCCTACATCTGAAAGCCACCATATCGTCTAGTCTTTCCACTTCCGTAGGTGTTTGAGGTTCAGAGGTACACGGTCCCCAAGTCTCTGTCTTGTCTGGAAGCACAGATGACATCATCTGGTTTTGTTTTGAAGGGACCACTCAAAGAGACCAGACTGAGGACGGGCTTGGGCAGAAGTAGGCAGAGCAGGGAGGGAAGGTGCAGAGGGAATCCGGGTGAGAGCGCATGGGCCGGCTTCCAGATCGCACCAATGACGGCCTCACAGGTGACTGAGTTCAGGACCTGTTTGGAACATAGAACTGATTGAGATTTGCTGATCAAACGGTTTCAGGTGTGAGAGGAAATAGGCAGGCATAGTAGACTCCACTCTTGCTGGCCTGAAGACGTTCGTACATATCCCCAATTCCAGAAACTCTTCTGAAGGCAGGAGTGCCTGAGTAATCCATGCTCATTTGAGATCGATGATATGAAGTGGGCATGGGTAGGGTCGTTCCTGAGGTATAATAAGCCAAAACTCCTTTCCTCCCCCACCACCATATAGCCTGTGCCCTGGAACAGCCTGCTGGAGGGACCAGCCAAGCAAAGCCCAGGGAGCTCATGTCACTAGGCAGTATTTGGCCAGTGCTCTTCCTCTCCAAGGCTGTCCTTGTTCATTTGAAGCCGATTTCAGCTGTTTCCAGATGTTATCCTGGGGCAGGGGGCCCAGGGAAGGGGATGCAATGGCATTTAGTGGTACTGGGATCATTACCAAGGTCAGCAGTCCAGGGAGGCCTGCCAATGACGCCAGTATTAAAAGGTTGGCTTTCCAACTTCTCCAGAGAAGGAATCAGCACTAATATAACTTGAATGCCTGGGAACAGGCCACACATTCTTCGACATTTTCCATGTGTGATCCTACCTAGGCAGGTAATATTTTAGACATGGAGACTGGGGCTCAGGGAAGTAAAAGAACTTGTCCCAGTTACAGCTGGCAAGCAATAAAACCAGAACCCAACTCTCAATAAGTCAAAGATGGAAACCCCAAGCCATTTCTATTAAACATAATTTTTATTTCATTCAAGGCAAAGCTAAATAAAATTCTACAATGCCAAACGTGTTATAAAGGCAGGATAGTTGATCACATCTGTTCTGTGCTTGAACACAAGTCATTGCTGGGTGTGTGCATATCTGTGCCTCCCAGAGGCACCCATGGACCAGAGGCCTCAGACCCACTGCTGCATTGTTTTGATCTATAGTTATATAAAAAAAAAAAAAAGTGACTATGGGTATTGTCATCCAAGCCAGAGGAATAAACCATGCATAAGATAGTCAAAAGCTCTGAATATCAGGTGGGAGGTGGGAGGGGAGGGACTCCAACGTGGGACGCAGTGAGGTGAAGCAAGCTGTAGGGTTTTTCCCCCGAGAAGTTCCCCTCCTTGCCCTCCCTCCCCTAGCACTCCTGGCAACTGTCCATAACAGTGGGAGGGAGTCATGGAGTCACGGAATTATGGAACCAAAGAGCCTGGCTGGTCTTCCCCTCAGTCTCATCTTTTCTCAGGTTCCTGGTGTCCCAACAGGTGTAGCTCAGGCCAGGGAAGATGGCTCCCCAAATGTGCCGAGTCTCCCCCATCTAGCCCCCCAGGCCACAGGCATGCGTCTCCACACGCACCATCACCTGTCACCATCTCTGGGACATGCTGTCACACCCCTCGCTTCACCTCCTGCTCTGGTCAGCCAGCCAGGTGGGTAACGTCTGAAGTCCACTGACCCCTCTCCCAGACCACTCTAGCCTTACAGATTCATTCTGATGAGCTTTTGTTCAATTCCTACCCAGGGAGAAACCCAAGGCCTGGAATGCTGAGGTCCCATTTTGAGGTCAAAGATGGGGAGCTCAGAAAACTCTATCTTTGGTCTCACTGACTTGACTGTCAGCACAGCTGCGTGCCGGCAGGGCTCCCAAGATCAGTTCTGTAAATGGTTCTCTCTAGCCCACAAGTCCTGGAAACACCTTCACCAGCCCCTGCTGATCTGCACGCACTGAGGCTCTTTCTGAGAAGATGGCTTTGCCCACAGACATTCTACTGCAAATCCATGCCCATGTTCCTCCGTGGATTTCACCCCAGTACTAGGGCACAATAATTCTCTGCTGTGAGGATGAAACTGAGCATTCCTGAGCACTCACTAAATGCCCATAGTGCCCCCAGGCACTGGGACTACCCAAAATGTCCCCCAGAGTCCCTATTATCTCACCTCTGTTGGAAACTCCCAAACAAGAGCCGTGGATAAGAAGCTTTAAGCATCAGAGCCAAGGTTGCTAATATTACAAAAACTAAAATAATTCCAAGGGGGAGGAGTGGGAAGAGAGAGAGTACACGCAAGAGTGAGAGAGAAAGTGCATGCGTGCGAGTGTGCATGTGTGTGAGTGTGTGTGCATGTGTCTCCTAGGGATGGGACACAGAGGTGAGGACAGGACAGACTTGGAACAATTCCTCCAATTATAATGCCTGGCCTCCTAGATCCCTTTCCAAGCCAAAAAGTTGTTGGTTGGTTGGTTGGTTGGTTGGTTGGTTGGTTTGTTTTAAAACAAAAAATCACCAAGCCCCACAACCCGGGAGGTAGGTACATATGATTACACCCACTTTATAGATGGGAAAAGCTGAGCCCAGAGAAGATGCATGACCCACCTATCAGTCAACAGTAGACCCAGGAGTGGAAAGGATGATGCTCTTCCCCCACGGCCCCCCTGCTCTATATACCTGGCCTCCTCCAAAGCCACTAAGGGGAGCCCAGCTGATTCAGCTCATTCAAATGTTGGAATGGGGGGCGGGGGAGGAAGAAGCTTTTATGAAGTTAGACACAAGAAGTTTTCCAAATGGCTGGTAGCTCTTGTCTGTCTGCTTCCCAACCAGGACAATTTGAGCCTGAGCCTCGGGTTCTGGGGGGACAAGGATGGGAGTCCTGCAGGCAGATCAGAGTGGGACCCTGCGAACCCATCAGGTGGGGTGAGGGCCACAGGCCACAGCCAGGTACCTGCCGGAGCTGCTGCTCCTCAGTCTCCCCTACCCCCATCCTGGGGGAAGCCTGCAGCTGTTTTTTAACAGGGAGAATCCTTAGGCAGTTCCCATAACCTCTTTGGAAAGGAGGAAGGAAAGAAAAAAAAACCTCTGGAAAGGGAGGCTACTGCCCTCCCATCCCTCCCAGGCCCAGAGGACAGAGTATCAGAGAGGAAGCGAGGAGAAGCAGATGGCAGAGTCCTCCGCTAACACCGCAGCACTCACTTAATGCCTCCAGCCCCGTGGGGACACCACCACTGTCTCCCGACAGCTCCAAGATTCCATCACTGTCCAGGGGGCCATGGGTGGCACCACCCCAGCTCCCTGGTCCCCAGCATGACCTTGGGCGGAGGCAGCTTGGGGAACCCCTGATAGTGGCACCCCAGGGCTGGCTGTCATGCACAGGCTGGAGAGGGGATGGAGGGGATGAGTGTGGACATGACAAGCTAAGGCACAGTCCAGCCCCCCCACACAGGGGTGTGCAAACCAGTTCTCAGGAAACCAAAGGAAGACTGAGCACCCTCTCCCTGCTCCTCCCCAACCCCAGAGGAGGTGGGGAAGGGGTGACACAGCTGAACAGGAAGCAGCCAGAAAACCCAAGGGGCCCCCTCTTCTGAAGCAAGAGGATCCCTGAGGTGAAAGCAAGCCCTTGACCCCAGGGTGGAGGTGAACGACCCTGGGCCAGGGGAGAAGGTGTGATGGATGAGCAAGGGCAAGGGAGGCGTGGGCGTGAACCCACAGGAGGGGAGGATTTGAGGGAACAATACCTCAAGCAAGATGACGCCACCTGCTGCCTCAGGGAAAGAGGAGCGGGTAGGGAGGCAAGCTCAGGAGTTCCCAGGGGCGGCAATGGGCCGGCCATGCCAAGAAGGGGCAGCCAGGATGGGTGGGGCTGGGGTGGGCATCCCAGTGGCCAAGAGGTCCCGGACATAGGCTCTCCCATCTCTACAGTCCTGCTTCCCCAGGGAGAAATGCTAGGAAAGGCATAGGCAGCACCCCAGTGCTCCAGGAAGGTGGGAGGCTCCCCTCATGAGCCCCTTAGAAACTCAGAGATCAGAGGAGCAGTCTAGGGGGGCCAGGACCCCAAGACCAGGGTGGCCAGCCCTAGTTGGGAGGGTTCACAGACTCCAAGCAGCAGTGGGGGGACCAGGGGTCTGGGGAGTGGTGATGGATCGGGGACTGCCAGACACCCTGTGTGGGAGGGAGGGAAGTGCATTACCAGAGGGACCTGGGGGGTCAGTATCCATCGGAGCCTCTCACTATTGGCATCCCTCCAGTAGGCTCCCACCCCGGATCCTGTAAAGAATCTTCTAGGCCACATCCACCACCAAAAGGGTTAGATCTCCACACTATTATTCATGGGGGTCCATCTATCAGGGCAGGCCTCGTGATCCCCCCCAAGCCTCTCTTAAAGAGAAATCTGGAGGAAAACCAAGGTATTGCGCATACAGGGTGAGGAAACTAAAGAAGACCCCATGTACCCCATGTGTCAGGGGTACCGCCCTCCATACCACCCAGCCCTCCTTTCCTTTCCTGAACTTTCTGCAAGCCCCCTCCCCTGGCCAGCCCTCATCCCTGGGGAGCCCTGTCTGGGAGGGAGCAGGCAGGCTGGGCAGGACCCCAGTTTCTCCCCAGGAAGACTACAGTTGGAGCCAAGCAGCAGGTGTCTCAGGCACGTGGGTTCACGGACATGGCTCAAGCATCAGTTCGTCATCAGCAAGTGAGGCCCCGGCTGCCACTTGGCCCCCAGCAGGGGCTCACACTTTGGTTGGTGGTTTCTCTTCGGCCTTAGAGCCAGGCAGCCCATTCTCTGTGTTATCATTCCCTGAGGAACTCACGAGGCACTCCTTCCTGGAGAGGGAGAAAGGAGGAGAGGGAGCTGGTGAGTGGGTGAGGAGAGGGGCCAGAGTAAGGGGTTGACTGTGGACAGGAGCCTGGGCCCCGCGACCAGCCCCATGCCCGTCCCCTGGCCCTCTGTCAGGCAAAGGTGGCAAGAGGTCAAGTCACGGAACCCCTCTGGGCCTCAGTTTTCTCATCTATAAAATGGATATGACGATGACCTTCTTCATGGGGGTGCTGTGAGGCATCACTAAGCACCTACAACCGGCACGCAGAGAGGACTGATAAGGCCCGCTATCACTGAGTCATCCCAGCCTGGTGAAAGGCAAGGGCACCAGGCGCTGGTCCCAGAGATCAGTGCACAGAGGAAGCCAAACCAGGTTAATTCCCAGGCTGTGCCAACCCAGCGGGAAGTGTGCAGGCCAGCAGGCAGTATAGTAAGGTCAAAGATCTCCTTCCGCAGACCCCCTTCCTCTCTGAGCTGGCTGTGACCAGAGGGAGAAGAACGCTCACGCAAGCGGCGGTGCAGGCAGAGGTCTGGGCAGCAGGGAAGGCGGGGGTGGGCAGAGTGTGGTAGGATGGGAGGTGGCAGCAGGAAGGGGAGATGGCTACATGGGAAGACATCCCCACCTCCTGCTGGCAGCTGGACACGCTCCAGAGCGAGCATGTTCCACCCTACCCTCACCCGCAGCACCTGGGCTGTGCAGAGCGCTCCGGGGAACCTGACAGCTACATCAGTTTGAGCTTGCTGCTCCAGAAAACTTCCAAGCCTGTTTCACGGCTGCTGTGGCTGAACTATCTCAGCCTCACCCCAGACTTATGTAGCCGGCTTCAAGGCCTTCAGGAAGGACTTAACTATTTTGTCCTCATCTGTTTTGTTCTGCAAAATTTAGTCCGTAGCTCCAGCCTTTCAAGCTCCTCCTAGCTCCCAGTTTTGGTCTCCAACATAGTCACTAGGTCCCTGAAAACTTGATATCATTCCTGGTGTAATTCAAATCTTAATAACAATGAATCAGCAGAGGCCTGTGGCATACCAGTAAAGACCTCTATGCAAATCGATCAATCGATCAATCAATCTACCTACGTATCTCTATAACTAAGGTAGTCAACCCAGACAATTTCCGTCCACCTCATTGCTCACAAGCACTCCATATTGCTTTTCTGAGAATCTGCTGGGTACCAAGCACGTTGTCAGGCTAGGAGGCTGCCTGCTCTCAGAAAACTCACAGTCTTCCAGACAACGTGACATTCAATGAGTAACCACAGTACGATGTGATAAGCGATAGGAGGAAGGGTTTACCAAGGAGGGATTCACATAGGAAGCCTCCTCCAAGGGGTCAGGGAGGGCTCTTTGGACAGGTCACAGAATTTGAGACCGACAAAGATGAGCAGGAAAGGTGAGGGGGGAACTGCCCCACAAGCAGAAACCCTGAGATGCTGTCCAACACCTCCCTTCTTCTGGGGAAGCCACCCCATCTCTGCTGTTCATGCAGGCTTTCCTCGCACTCAGAGGATCCCTCTCAGGTTTCCCTGTGGTCTGTCTCCCACCTCCAGCCTCCCCCTGCCCAGTCCTTGTGCTCACCAAGGCCAGACCCTTTCTTCCAAAGCCTTCTGATCATGCCAGGCCCTGAAAGCCCTCACCAGCTCCCCTGCACCCAGGAAAAAAGCCCATCTCAACCCAGACTCCCCAGTCCCCAAGGGTCTCCCCGTAATGCCCTCTGCAGGCTTGTTCTCTCCTTCCCCCCTACTAATCCCAGCAGTCTCTCCACTGACAAAACACATTGTTCTCCAGACACGTCTCTTCCTAGACCCTGCCTCTGCTCTCAGCAGTTCAGGAACGACCTTCTCCTCACCCTCCCCAGGGCTTACATTAGATTGTCTTGCAAGGCCTGCCACAAACGTACTTCGACCAAAAACCCTTCCCTAGTATTCCACCCTCTTCGGAACCCCTGGATCATTCTATCACACATCTTTGCTGGCACCCATCCTCTCTACCTTGTCTCACATTGATTTGCATACACACCCTGTCTTCTTTACTCACGGGCAGAATCTCATTCCTTCCAGAATTTCCTACAGCCCCTGGCACAGTGCCTTGTACACACTCTCTCAGAAACAGCCATCACATCAAAGAAGGAATGAATGAACCCTGGATATACTCCCCAAATCAGTAGGATACGGTGACCGTGGTTAAAGCTTTGAAGCCAAACAAGCCAGGATGCAAATCTCAGGTCTATCACTTTCCAGCTGTGTGGCCTTGGGCAAGCTACATCACCACTCTGAGCCCCACCATGCTCAACTGTAAAATAGAAAAATCGTGGCTATCACATAAATACCCAGCCCAGCACCTACCACGTGGTGGGCGTTCAGTGAATAACAAGAAGCATTACCACCGTAGCCGTCTCCTGACCCACCAGTGCCCTGGCAAGAAAATGTCTGGTCTGCCTTGTTCTTGATGAGCCCATGGCAGCTCCCAAGGATCGCTATTTTCTTTTCTCGGAGCTTTTAAACCACGGGTTGAATAATCTGTTCTCCAGTTTTGCTAACCATCAGTAGCAAAACCAAAAAGAGAGTTTGGTCTAACTCCATGCCCCTGGCCTCTCTTTCAAAATCTCCAAAACTCTGGCCACGACGCAGGGAGACAATCCAAGAATTCTTCATCTGTCTCAGTCAGTGCCTCCCGTTCCCCACCCCCCGGAGCCGTCCCCTTAACATCCCTCCTGACTTCAGCTTCCCTCCCTTGTTACCAGCACAACTTCTGCGTTTCAAGCCTAATTCCCTCTTCTCAACAAAGCAGAATGGAACAGAAAGAGAGCAGCTCTCCCTTCCCCCTTGCATCTCCTTGCTGCTACCCCCCTCTCTGCTCCAATGTCTCCTCTCACCTTTCTTGATGATAATACAACTTCCAGGGGCACCTGAGTGGCTCAGTCAGTTAAGCACCTGCCTTTAGCTCAGGTCACGATCTCGGGATCCTGAGATCGAGCCCCGCACAGGGTTCCCTGCTCAGTGGAGAGTCTGCTTCTCCCTCTCTCTGCCCCTTCCCCCAACTCATGCTTGTGTGCTCTCTCTCTTTTTCTCAATCTCTCTCTCTCTCAAGTAAATAAATAAAATCTTTAAAAAAAATACAATTTCCAAATGCCTTTTTACATTCACTCCTGCTTCTCTGGAGCCTGACATAGTTCTGGAAATTCTGGACCTGAGCTCATACCCTCTCTACCTCCCCGTTTTCCCTCCCCTTCCCCTTAGGATGTCTATCTCAAATCTGAGCTCACCCTGAGGCTTCTGGGGAGGCCCTATCAGCCTTTGTGTTGTTGTTGTTTTTTTAGTCTCCCCCATGTGAACTTTCAGAGTCTCACGGTAAGATTCCCATCTCTCTAGAAGGGTCTTCCCATTTTAGAGTTTCTATACATGGAATCTTGGCTTTTCTCTGATGAAAAAAAAAACAAGGCATCTAAATCCTTTGGTAGGATTTAGGTTGGGGAGGTACAAATGGAAAGAGGGAAGCTAAAGGGATGCTTGAGGAAGCAGGATAAGGAAGAGTAAGTTCATGTGCTCAGGGAATCCACTGTGCTCAATAAATATGTACTAGGAGGGACAGGAAGAGGGGCTGGGAGACAGGAAAGGGTAGTAGGAGTGGGAAGAGAGGACGTTTCGAAGGGACAGATGGAAGGATGAAGGCGGATGGGGGCAGATGACGGTGGAATGAGATGATGCTGGGAACACCCACAACACAAGACAAGAGTGGGTGGTGGGCCAGTGGGAGGACAGGAGCATGCAATGGAGTCAACTCACTTCTTCTCCTGAGTCTTCTTGATGATGAAGGCGATGAACTTCTTGACCAGCAGGATGAGGATGAGGAGCCCGATGACCCCACCCACGACGCCCAGGATGATGAGGGTCACCGTGTTGTCCACTTCTTCCACTGTATGGCCAGAACAGGGAGAGAAGGGGGTGGGTGAGTGGAGCAGGAGTCACCTGGAGCCCAGCACGATGGCAGCCTGATGGCTACACCCCTCCAACCCTGGCATCTGGGATGTGTCCACCCCCACAGGAAACAGAAGCTAGAACATGGCGTCTACCCGGCTAAGGTACAACACAACCCCTCCACACACATACCCTCCCATGGACACACACACAGTTCTGGAATAATTCACATTCAGGGCCCACTGTGGTTTGACTTGGCCCCCAAACTGCCACATTAAACATGTCATTGTCTCTTTCTGGACCTCCTTTGTCCACACAGGAAAAATCAAGAGTCTCCCTGTAACAACTTTTACGTGGCTGGAAGACTTTGGGGCCAGGGCGTCTGGATTTTAACTTCAGGGTCTCAGCAGTCACTAACAGGCTGGTAACTTTTGCAGGCTGAACTGGCCACATAAGCCCTCTCCCTGTTTCCTCATCTGAAAACTGAACTCATGACCTTTGGAACCTGCTCCACTCTCCGTCTCCTCACCTCCATTGAGAAAACTCCATCCTTCCCGTTGTTCTGACCAAAATCCTTGGAGTCATCCTTGACCCCTCCCTTCTCCAAACCCCACATTCAATCCCCCTGAGACTCCTTACAGACTTAACTTAAAAATTCCAGAATCCGGGGCGCCTGGGTGGCTCAGTTGGTTAAGAGGCCACCTCCGGCTCAGGTCATGATCCCAGGGTCATGGGATCAAGCCCCGCATTGGGCTCTCTGCTCAGCGGGAAGCCTGCTTCTCCCTCTCCCACTCCCCATGCTTGTGTTCCCTCTCTCACTGTGTCTCTCTCTGTCAAATGAATAAATAAAATCTTTAAAAAAAAATTCCAGAATCCAGGGGCGCCTGGGAGGCTCAGTCGTTAAGCATCTGCCTTTGGCTCAGGTCATGATTCCAGGGTTCTGGAATCGAGGCCCGCATTGGGCTCCCTGCTCTGCAAGAAGCCTGTTTTTCTCTCTCCCACTCCCCCTGCTTGTGTTCCCTTTCTCATTTTGTCTTTCTCTGTTAAATAAATAAATAAAATCTTTAAAAAAAATTCCAGAATCTGATCTCTCAATACCACATTGGCTCAAGACATCCCAGCCTGGACATTTGTAGGGGCCTCCTAACCGGACTCCTTACTTCATTATCTATTCTTGGCCCCACAGAGAGCTTGTTCTAGGATCTAACTGATCGGCTCAGAGCTCTTCAATGGCTCCCATCTCATGCAAGCTTACAAGGCCCCACATAACATGGCTTAACTTGACTCATTTCTTGCCGTTTGCCCTGCACCAGCCACATTGGTCTCATTGATGTTCAAGTATAGGCCTCAGGGCCTTTGCACTTGCTATTCCCTCTGCCTGGACTATCTTCCATTGCTCCCTCAAAGGTCCTTATGCTGCGTCACCTTTTCCGTGAGGTCTTCCCTAGTGACACTGCTAGCACCCCATCTCTCCCTCCCTGTTTTGCTTTTTCCCTACAACACCAGCCATGCTCTCTCATACAACACCATTTTCTTCTTTATTTTGTTTACTCCACATCTCCCCTGACTAGATGGAAATTCCATAAGGGCAGAAACTTGTCTACCTTGTTCATGCCACAGTAGGTGCCCCATAAGTAGTTGCCCAACAGATATTTGTTGACTAGATGAATGAAAGAATCTATAAAAAGGAAGAAAAGATCCCTTCAAAGGGCCATGGGAAGGACAAAGGTGCAAAGGCAAGGGACAGCACCTAACTCAGTTTTCAAGATCCTCCATAAATTTATCCTCCATAAATATTGGTTCCCTTCCCCTCCTCTTCCCTCCTGCAAAGGCTGAGCACAAGCAGGACAACATCCAGACCGAAAGGATGAGATGATGCCATACACAGCCTTGACTCCAATGGCTCTACGCTCAGAGAGAACTGCCTGGAAGGCCTCTGGCTCTGCCCTTGGCACAGCCAATAGTGAACCCATGGGCATCTCTCTCTCTCTCCAAGCACCTCACTTCATCCAGGAGAGCAGTGAGTCCCCAGGCACCCCAGAAATGCAGCACAAACAGGTTTCTTCCCTTTTTCTCTACTTCTGTGCCCCCTTCACCTTCCAGGCTCCGCATCCATGAAGCCCAGCATAACCCCACCAGCCCCTTCTCTAACCACCTCTAGTGTCGGCGGTCATGTGACCAGCCGGCTGCTCCTCATGGGCTTTTTCCCTGTCGCCCTGTCCCACCTGTGGCAGACTGCGGTCCTCCGCTGTGGTTCCACCTCCAGAGGGGAGCAGTGACTCAGTCTCAGTTGCCTGTGGCTCTACGTGCTCTGTCCCTCTGTCTGTCCTCTGTTGAACCGTTTTCGGTCTTACCCTGGACTGTAGTCCTTCCTCAAGGAAGAACACTGGGGGTCATTCGTGTCCCTTTTGGTTTGATGCCTGGCATTCAATTAACAGTTGCTAGGGGCATACACAAGAGCGGTAATCATCAGCTCACACAGAGGACTTTCCCACCACGAACCATCCTATATCCCATCCCTACTTCTCACGAGCATCCTAGGATTGGGGCAGAATTTGCAGGTGAGGAAAACCAGGCTCGGAGGGGCAAAGTGTGTATCATAAGCTATTCAGGGGCAGAATAGGTATTAGAGCTATGTTATCTGAGCTTCCAGAAGTGACTCCAGTAACTTTCGAAAGCGTAAAGAGAAAGAAAACACCAGCATGGTCCATTTTGCCATTTGACTGAAATGCCCTTTGACCCCACTGAGTGGGGTACCCCGCCATGCTTCCCACCCCACTGCCCTCATCCCAGCCCCCACTGCTTACATTTATCAACGACTTGGAGGAAGATGGTAGCCTGGTGCTGAAAATTATTCTCCTTGGGGTTCTGCACGTGACAGGTGTATTTGCCTGTGTCGCTGAATTCCAGGTTCCTCAGCAGAATGGAAATGTTGTTCATCTTCTCCTTAGTGGACCCCTCTAGAGTGATGCGATCATCATTTTTGAACTTCACCTTGGGGTCGGACTTCTCGTTCTTCACCGTCCCGTCTATGAGCTAGGGGAAGAAGGGGGTGGGGAAGAGGGGGCTCAGAAAAAAATCGTGGTCCTCAAGAGTCATGGCATCACTCCAGCCCATTCCTTGGGTGCCTCGCTGTCCAGGTCCTGAGAGAGCCTACATACAGCCAGAGGTGCTCCCCCCACTTGGTTTCCTTCCAGTACCGATAGCGCTGCCTGTCTAACCTGAATTTCACTTGCTCCAAGCTAAACCCATTTTCTGTCATTAAGATCTCCCTGGAACGTAGCACAGATTTTATCTCTTTCTTCATAAAAGCCTTTTACGTAATGGCTCTGGCAATTACCACTCTCATATCCCTCTGTCACCACCACTGTCCACAGCTTTTGCTGACAACTTGTACCCTGTCCATCTGAATTCTGGCCCTCCATCAAGATTTGGGTCAATCCTACAGCACTGTCCATCAGCGGCCCTGAGCCCAGTGTTTCATTACATCCAGAGTTGGTCTCTTGTGGCCTCCTTATGTACACTTTGAGTCCCCTACGAGACTGCACAGTGAGTACTCACTAAATACCTGCAGACTTGTGCATCCCAACCTCACCACCAGTGCTCCCTCAAAAGACCTTTCTCGGGACACCTGGGTGGCTCAGTGGGTTAAAGCCTCTGTCTTCAGCTCAGGTCATGATCTCAGGGTCCTGGGATCGAGCCCCGCATCGGGCTCTCTGCTCAGCTGGGAGCCTGCTTCCCTTCCTCTCTGTCTGCCTGCCTCTCTGCCTACTTGTGATCTCTGTCTGTCAAATAAATAAATAAAATCTTAAAAAAAAAAGAAGAAGAAGAAGACCTTTCTCTTCCCTAGCCGCCTCTCCCTTCTTTCTAGGTCCAGTTCCCCAGCCCTTCTCACATTTGGACTCGTCTCATTTCCTCTCTCCAAGCCTTCCAAAGGTCTTTCTCTCTCCTGTCTTTTAAACTGAATTATTTTTACACAAGCTATCCAAGTTTCAGGCATTTCTTCAGACCAGACAAAGGACTCTAGCCAAGAATTCCAACAAACCCAAATTCTGGCAATACCATCTAAGCATCCTTCCTACTTAGATCCTTCTGGACAGGCTCTGGAAAGAATGCTAGGAGAAAGGATGACAATAGGTGGATTCTGGGGACCATCACAGTGAGGTCAGTCCAGAAGGGACCAGAACAGGGGAAAGGAAGGCAGGGGTGAGTGACAGGGAAGGGAGGAGTGTCTGAGATGTCCTGTCCCTTCCCTACTACTTACGGTCCGGTAGGTATCACTGATGTTGTAGGACCACCAGAAGTGGAGGTCTTGAAAGCCAAAGCAGCTGGAGAAGGTGCAGGGTAGCAGGATCTCTGTGCCATTGACAGCGTAGATGGTGGTGGCCTTTCCCACAGACACCTCCAGCGACAGGGACACCGGGAGCAGGAAGAGACCTGTGTGACAGGCACCTCTTAAGAAAACCCCACTGGAATCTCCAGCCTGGAGCTCTGGAAGAGGACATTCGGGCAGGGAGGAGTGACCTGGCCAGGCAGGGAGGTCGCTGTCACCCTGTGTATCAACTTCCGGAGGATGGTTCTCTTTACCTCAGTTAACACTGCCTGAGCCACCTGCCCTCATTCATCTCTCCCCCTCTGCCTGGGCCAGGGAGCTGCCCGCGTGGCACCCGGAATGACCACCAGAGGTCACCCCAACCCAGGAAAACGAGGCCCTTGCCTCGAGGCCGCGCCCCTACCCTGCGGGCGCAGTCCCCGCAAGTGCCATCCCCGCACCACTCCGTGCGCGGGACGGGCTCCACCTGTTTGCCGTGGGAGTTTCGTCTAGGATGGTGCGCTGACCCCTGGTTACATTTCCCGGATGGGGCGGGGGGGGGTCCGGGGCGGGGGGGGAGGGCGGCGTGCCAGAGCCTAGTCCCTCGCGGTGAAGAGGAAATGGCCAAACGCAGCCCAAGACACTGTGCCGCCGCCTCTCATCCAGGAGCCCTGGACACGCTCACCGACCCCAACAGGCGGAGAGGCAGAGGGCCACCTCCCGCCCCAGCGTGGCTGGCCGGCCGGGTCCCACACCCTCGGGCCACGGGCCGGGACCCTGGGAACAGGAGGGAGCCGGCCCAGGCGGGGAAGGGACTGGGCCGTACCGGGTGGCGGCGAGCCGAGCGCGCGGAACGCGATCGCAGGAGAGAAAGTGGGAGGAAGGGCGGGAGACACCGGTGGAGGCCGATTCCCGACCCCAGGATGCTGGAGCCGGGGCAGCTTGGAGAGGGTGCAGGATCGCTGGTCCCTCCGGACCCGGCCCCCCCCACCCCCACACACACCCGCCGCTGGGGCGAGTGGAAACCATCAGTCTCCACTCTTGGCCTTTGGGACTCCCCCCTCACAAGTCCTTGTAAGGGGCCCTGGCCCTCCTGGAGGAGACCCAAGGGGAGGGGCTCAGAATAAGATGCCTAGGTGGTGTCCTTGCCACGACGTGAAAGGGGCACCTGAGGTCTCAGAGAGAGTCCTAGGCAGGTTCCCAGTGACCCCCTTTCCCGGCCCAGAACCTTGCTAGAGCTGCCAGTGGGTCATTCCATTGCCTTCCCACCCCACACCAGTAAGATGGGTATCACTAATCCTGCATTTACGGATGGGAAAGGCGAGGCTCAGAAGAGCAAAGTGTCTTGCCCAAAGTTGTACAGCTTCTAGGGACTCTTGAAGTCTGAGCCCAGGTCTGACTTAAGAGCTGGTGGGCAGTTGAGAGGAGCCATAGGGCTGGACTAATTCCTGTCCCAATGTTTTCCCGATGTTTCCTCCCAGACCGCACCTTCTCTCAGCTACTTTGATCCCACAACGCCACTCTTTGAGGCCCCAGACTGATCCGTTACTCTCACTGGCCGCTGTAGAGACAGGACTACAAGGCTCCACATGGGAGGACACTCGGTTGGGTTGATCAGGTGTACTGTCCGGGACCCCTGAAACCTTCTGTCGGCCCAGGTCTGTCCCCAGAATTGGTGTTGTTCCCAAGACAGCCAGGGCTGTCTTTGTTTTAAAGGTCAACAACCTTGCTCTTTCTCCTGTCCTCACTCCCAAGGAAGGACCTCCTTTGTCTACCTTGATCCCCCATGGCCCCTATCCAGCTTTCCCTTGCTTTGCTCCCCTAAGCAATGCTTTTTAAATGACAGAGGAGGTTTGAGGAGAGCTGGCTGCCCTGTTCCTTGCCCTTGGGGCTCCTCTCACCTTCTTCACATCACCCTCACTTCTGAAGGCAAAGTGGAGTGCTCTTACCTCCAAAGGTCAGAAAGAACCCCCAGGGGTCCAGTGACCGATCATGGCCCCTGCCACTGTTGATAATAGCTGATGGGCCCATTTGACCCTCACCCCCATCCTGTGAGAGACATACTAGTATAGGTCCCTGTTACAGAGGAGACAACAAAGCATGGAGAGGTTAAGTGACTTGCCTAAGGTCAACAAGAAACATTTCTAGCATTCCAAAGCCCCAAAGCAAAAAAAGATCCTTTCTTACATCCTAATATAGCTGGACTTGCCTACCAAGGTTCCCATCAGTGCTGAGAAGTTAGCCCTCCTTCTCTGATCGGCTCTTAGGTGCCAGGAAGTGTTCTAGAGCAGTGGCTTTTCCAACTTGAGGGAACATCAGATCATCTGGGGGGCACCAAAGAGCTTGGCCCTCCCTCGGGAGTTTCTGATTCAGTAGATCTAGTGCCTGAGAACTTGCATTTCTAAATGACGCCAGGGAATGCTGGGGTCAAGGACAATACCTCGAGAACCACTGTGCTAGAGGGTTGCTACCTAGGAACGGCAACTTTTATTAGAACACTAAAGGGTAGGTAGACTTTTCCTCATCTTACAGATTAGATGAAATTGAAGCTCTGAGAGGTTAAGTAACTGGCCCAGGGCCACAGAGTCAATGGTGAATCGAGGACTTAGCATTTCCTCTAAGAAAGGACAGGCCTTTTATATACATTGTCTCATTTAATCCTTATACTAATCCTGTGTGGTCATCATTTTTATCCTCAGTATACAGAATGAAGAAACAGGCTCAGAGACGTGAACTTGCTCAAGGCCACACCCCCAGTGAGGGGAATAGGAGGTATTTACACTGTCAAGGCTACCTCTGCTTAGCGCTCAAGACTTTCTTTCTGCCTCTGCTCCTGCTCTGCAGCACACCTCCCCAGGAGGTCTGGGGACAGAGGCCAGACGGGAGAGCCCGCCCTCCAGCCCAGATGATGTAGGAGAACCCAGCTCTGCTTCCCACCCCCACTGTTCTTCCAAACCAAGGAACGGAATACAGAGCTATGACAGGAAAGCCCCCAGGAAAAGCTTCCTGATAATCACAAGCCTCCCTGGGGGCCCAAGCTCCAAGGAGAACCCCAGCTCCAGCCTCCAGTGCTTCCTGAAACCCCTTTCCCAGGAACCTGGATCCTAGGGAAGATGAGGGAACTCAAGTCAGGGGTCAGATCACCTCCCCAACCCCAGCCAGAATGGGATCTCCAAGAGTACCAAAAATGCACATCAAAAGTAAAATCTTTCAAACTGCTTTAAATAGGTAGAAGGGAAAAAAAAAGCGCAAAAGAACAGTCCAGAACAGAGGACGGACTATTTCTTTAAGGTCTAGCTCATGACAATGCACATTTCTGCCTGATTAGTGCGTGCCTGTGTGAATGACTTAAGATCCTCAGGACTGCCACAGTGAAACACTGCCATTCTCCCCACAGCCTGGAGGGGACAAAGAAAAGGCACAGAGGCTTTCACAGATAAGTCCAGAGCCCTGTCCAAGGGAAGGCATCAGAGAGGGTGGGCAGGGCCGGCCTCTGCACCACACATCCTCCCAGCAATCTGGAAGCTCTGCGTGCAATGTCTGAGAGGCTCCTGCGTAGGAAAGCCCCAGGGGCCTATCTCCCGTGCTCTGTCCCGTGTGAGGCTGTACTAGGGGGACAGAGGGAGCAAGGCCAGAGTGTTGATCCACTGGAGGCCCCCAGAGAAGAGCTCCAGTAGGATGGCCAGGCCAGGAGTGGGGGGTGGGGGTGGGGGTGTCAGCAGGTGCAAGGCAGACCCTGCTCTGCCTGCTGACCTTGAGAAAGTCAGGGTTGCCACATCCAGCACGCACACCCCCAAACTAGGACGGTTGTCTTTCCTATCTCCTGAGCTTGGTGTAAAGCCAAAACACGGGCTTACAAAACACAGGAAGGGCTTCAGTGAGTCCATCCCCCTGACCTGAGGCACCCTGCGGGTAGAGGAGGATGGTGTTCAGAAGGAGGGAGGGGAGCAGTTCTGGCCTTCATCACGGGTCTGGAAGTAACCAGGGCATCCCTCGCTTAATAACCAGTGTCTGCCGAGCGTGTCTCCAGGCCATTCACACGTTTTGTACTCGCCCCCGTACCAACTCATGTTAAGAAGCGGCTTAGAGTTTCAGCTGTTGAGAATTTCAGTGTGTGCACATGTGTATCTGGGATTGGAGGCCTGTCTCTGACATCGTGGGACCGATGGGCAAGTCCCCATGATCCTGTAGCTTTCCACCCTGAGCGCTGAAGCTTTGCCTTTGCTCACTGAAAGGCCCTAACCAGCAATCTCGTGCCTCTCTGAAGCCTTCCCTCCCTCCCATCCTCACCTGGGTGCCACGGGGCTTTGTCTGAGGATTGACTCGGGACTCCATAGTTCCACTAAAGCAATAAAAGTACTCAGTGCATGCAAATCCTATTAAATACTCCCACCAGCCACAGTCTTCAGGCCCCCAGCAGACATCCCAAGGCAAATGCCAAGGCACAAAATGGTCTGCCATCTTTTCCCACATCCAGGGATCTGTCACACACACACACACACACACACACACACACACACACACAGAGCCCAAGGGGAGGGAGGAAAGAGGGGCAAGGTGGCCTGGACTCTAAGTTTAGCTCCAAGGCCTGGCCTGGCATGGCAGGCGGAAACAGGCTGACTGTAATAGGGAAGCTGATACTCTGGGGCCCCAGGGGAGTCAGACAGGCTCCAAGTTAGAGCTGAGAGGCAGAAAGTGGGCCGAGGCAGCAGGACAAGACCCCTCCTGGGGGTCAGGCCCCGAGGGGCTGTGGGAGGGAGGGCTGGGCCAACCAAGGCCCCTGGGCCCAGAGACAAAGGAAAGATCTTAGCTCCCTCTCCCTAGGCAACCTGCATACTTCCTGCCCACCCCCAGGAGCTTCAAGGAGACAGAAGCAGGGCCCTTAGGGACTACTGGATGCTCAACAAAACCAGCTTTGCCAACAAGCCCAAACAGTGTGCTTGTCCTTCCTCTTGCAGGGCTGCAGAATGCCGAATGCTCGCCTAGGCTTATGCAGGGATCCCCACACTCAGCAAGAGGGCGAAGTCTGAGAATCCATGCTAGGGTCTACGTTTCACACAGAACCCAGTGGGGGGGCGGACAGGCCAAAGGGCTTTGGGATACCGCATAAGGCAGCATCTCCAGAAAAAGACAATCACCAGAGCCAGATTCAAACCGGGTACATTCTCCCCCACCCCACCCCACGCCCCCACCAGTTTTCTCCTTTCCCGCCTTCTTCTGCGTTAACTCCTTACCTCCCCTTCCCTTTCCTTTTCTCTGAGCGGGTCTGAGCACCCTCTCCTTAATTGTGCTCTCATTAAACAAGCCCTTAATAAATACATACCAAGGGAAAGAGGGTTGTGCAACATAGCGCCCTCACAAGTGATAATTAAACACAGAACACAGCAATTAAGCAAATGAGGGAACAAGGAAGGGGTGGGCAGGACAGATATATTACCAGTTACGAGCTCGGGAGGGGACTGGCACCCACGGAAACCCCAGCTGCAATGATGCAGCCTGGGAAACTCTTCCTCCACTGAAGAGAAGGACGTCTTGTGAGGTTAGAAGAAATCTGTAGGATCAGTCTGTGAGACTGAGCTTGACATGAGGCCAGGGAACTGGGGGCGGTGGAGGACTCCTGGGAGGCTAATGCTCCATGCACAGTCTCCACAGCTGTCTGGGCCCCCAGGCCTCCATCCCTGCATGCCTCACCCCTCCCTCGGCTCATCTGCACAGTCCTGCTGACCTTCCCTCTCAGCCAGCTTTGGTCAACTAGGAGGCAAGTCGGGCTGACAGAGCCCAGGGGACCCAGATTCTGGCCCACGTGACCATCAGTTGGCCCTGTTGGGCAAGTCACCTTCCCTCTCTGGACACTGGTTTCCTCATCCTTTGAGGAGCTCTGTGATATGGTTTTCACACTTCCTGCAGTGGGCTGTCCAGTCGCCTCTGCTCTCCCCAGGCCAGACTGAGGGCAAGGATGGTGTCTGGGTCCTGAGCTCAAAGCAATGCCCCCTGGGTGGGCTCAGCAGTGGCCGCCTGGACAAGGTCCAAAGTGGGCCCCTGGTGGTATTCGTTCTGCAAACCAGAAGGGCAGGAAGCAGTAGGCAGGACCAGTTCTGGGGCCTGCAAGTCTCCCACCTGAAAATCACTCTGCTTTCTCCTGGGCTCCCAGAGGGTAGCTCAGGGCCTCACCCAAACCTGCTCCAATGAGCTCCTACTCTTACCTAGTTTACCCAACGGAACAGTCCTTGGAAGAAGTGGGGACTCCCCCCTGGAGAAAAGTACTGAGACTCTGCCCACAGTCCTCCCCCAGTGTGTAGGGTTGTGTGGTTTCCCACAGTGGTTCTATGAATATTCTAATGGCCCAGTCACTGGCATCCCACCACCCAGCTGGGCAGTAAGAGGAAGGGAAGCCAGAGGTGTTGATAAGTGGGCTGGATTAACAACCACATGCATGTGAAGTCCCCAGGGACCCCCTTACCCCAGCCATGGTCACCGTGAGAACAGGAGCTGATCAGAAATGGGAGGGGGGAGTGGGGTGTGCAGCAGCACGGTGGTCAGCCCCCGAAAGAGATGCCTTAGACCTCATGGAGACCAACCTCATTAGGGTCACGGTGAAACCAGCACACATCTGTGCCAAAGGGGCAGGAGAAAACACCAGCGTTTTCTCTCTAGCTGGGGGCATGTAATGAAATCAGTGGCCCATGAGTGAGAAAAATACTCTGTCTCCCTCCAGGACCATGTGCCAACATGCAGGTCTGCAGACAGTTTATTTACATTTGTGGAAACAGCAACGACTACCCTTAAAAGCTGGGTCTCCCTGTTTTCAGCACAAATGCCTACATCATGCGCCCAGTCAGAGGAGGGGAGCTGCCAAAAGCCAAATCTGACAAGTATAAACAGGAAGAGGTCCAGGTGCCAGAGATGGAGTCAGTTTGCGTCGAAATCCAGCTATGGTTTTACGAGGAGATTATATTCTGGACCAACCTCATTCTCTAATCTTTTGGAGTTCGCCACTCGAACCATCATGTCCATATTAATAGATATTAAGACTCTGTTCCTCAGTCTTCACATTCACCCCCAAAACCAAAAGCTGAGAGCAGATTAAACAGGTTCTCCCTGTGGGATTTCTTCCTAAGAAGAGAGACAAGATCCTTCCTAAAAGGGGGCTTGAATGATCCTCTGAGTCCCTCCAACCCTCTCCAGTTCTTGGTGTGGAGCCTCAGGGAAGACAGTGGGCATTGAAGGAGATAGAGGGCAGAGGAGACAAAGAGAAAAAGGGCCAGGAGGAAGGGGAGCCCCCTCCGCCCCCGCGTTCCCCTCTCCACCCCCTCCAATTGGTGCATGCCTGATGCCTGGGCAACAAGCATCCAAGTTGCAAACAGCTCTGGGCAAGGGTAGAAAGCACCACCCCAACAATCACACGTGCAACCCCCTGACATCCCCCCCATCCCCAACCCAGGGCACAGACACCCTCGCCTAGCACCCCTAAACCTCGGAACCTAGGAGACCCGTGCTGCAGCCCCGAGAGGCAGCTCCAGAAGCCTGGAGGTGAAGGCACCGGAGACAGCAAAGAACTAATCACGGGGCTGGCCGCTGGGGCGGGGGACGCGCACGGTCCCCAGGGGGCACAGCCGTCCGAGCAGGGCGGCCGGCAAGAAACTGGTGGTAGCGGGGCTTATTCCGCACCACGCCACGCTCCAAAGCCCACCCGGGTCCGAGGCACTTCTCTTCCAAGTGTCTCCTCCCCGGGGGCAAGAGGGTGGAGAAAGAGAAGGGATCAAGCCGGGGCTGCCTTACCCAAAAGCCCAGTGCCCAGCCATCTCGCCCGGGCTGCGTCTCTGTCCCCGGCCCCGGGCATCTTCGTGTGGTCTCCGGAGCGCGCCGGGGGCGCGGGGACGAGATACCGGGCACAGCCACTCGCAGCCCGCTGTCTGCAGTGGGCCGCGAAGCAGCCCGCAGCTCTGCGCCGCCCGCCGGGGCTCGGCAAAGTTAGCGGAGAGAGCACAAGAGCTGGGGGAGGGAGGGAGAGGAGGAGCCGGCTCCCGGAGCTGCTGCTGAGGGCAGCGGCAGGAGAAGGAGGAGCAAGGGGAGGAGGACGGCGACGAGCTCGAGGACCGCTGAGCGGGCGCAGAGGAGAGCGGCGCTGCGCCTCTGCTCTGGAAGCGCTCCAGCCGCAGGAGGGGCGGTGGCCGCCGCGGAGCCCGGGGCGCCCCCGCCCGTTGCGCACCCTGCCCGGCGCGCCCTGCCTCGCCACCCGGGAGCCCCGGGAGCCCCGGGAGCCCCTGGAGCAGGCCGGGCACCCCACTCCCTCTCCAGCTCGGGCTGGGCGGCTGCGGCTTGGCACTGCAGAGCCACCCGCAGCCGCCCGCATCGTCCCTGGCGCTGAGCTGCCAATTAGGAGGATAGTTTGGGGGGGAGTAGATAGCGAGCTCTTGGTGTTGGAAGGATGTGCTGGTTCTGCTTTGGGGACCACGAGTAGGGCAGCGACTCCCTCTCCCGGGGCCGCAGAGGGGCTACTGAGGACCCCCAGCGCCTGCAGCCCTCGGCCTTTGCCCCTGCGGCGCGGGGCTCCCGGAACTAAGCTTCCAGTTGCAAACTGCCCCCGCCCACCGTCCACCAACCTCTCCCATTTCTTCGTGGACTCCTGAGAAATCGTGATGCTCCCAGCTAGGCAACCAGGCCGAACACTCCCTATCTGCGTCCAGCTACACCCTCCCGCCACACCCCTACTTCTCATTTCTCCCACCTAGGCTGTCCCTTCAGACTCTGCCTTTGCCCCCTCCTCCAGGAGGTTCCCTGGGCCTCCCTTTTGGGGTGGGGGGTGAAGGAGCCCAGGGCAGGCCTCCCTGCTTGCGGTTACAGGCAGGTAGCAGGGCTGCGGTGAGACAGCTACCCAGCAAGCCTTATCTAACCTCTGAGGGAAGTGTGAGAAACGCTATTTGGGGTGGTCTGGTAGCCAGTGTCTGCTATCCTCGCTGTCCTCTTCAGCAGTCCTTCTCCAACCATCCAGACCCCTCCTTCAGTCACAGATCCCGTCTCCTTCCCTGGTCCTCCACTCCTCGTACATCTGGAGGCTGACTCAAACTCGAAAACCTGCTCCCACTCCACGCCCTGACCCCTGCCACAGCCCCACCGCTGCCTCACCAGCACCCCACCTTCTTAAGCTGGGTCCCCTAGTGGGCTTCAAGGAGATCATGGACCCCCCACCCCCAGGGTGGCTGAGAAATGCTGAATGCCTGTTTTTCCAGAAGAGAGCCCCACTGCCTTTCCTCCGTGAGCTGTGACCGTGTTGCAGGAGCTTTGGGGTTAGGCGCCGGGGAGTCCAATCCCAGCTCCAGCGTCTACTGCCGTCCGACCTTGAGCAAGTTATGCAATCTTCTGCAGAAGCCTCATCTGTACTCTGGTGAAGGGAATGATATTTACCTCCTGAGATTGTTAAGAACAATGCCACACTCGGGCTGGACGACAGGGAGGGGCCTCAGGGGCCCTGGGCTCCTGAGCTCCCAGAGCCTTGCTCTGGCCCTCCTCTGGCTATCATCTCCCCCCTGAGCAAGGGGGTCCCGTGGGGCAGAAAGGGAGGGTGGTCCATGCACCTCCCTCTTCTAGACCAGGCTCTGAAGATCCGGGCCTCTGGAAGTCCCTGCTCGGATGACTCAACCCTGAGCCAGCCTCTTCCCCAGGCCCCTTCTCCCAGGAGCCAACCCTGCCTGACGGTGCACCCAGGTGGTGGGCAAGGTACAGCTGTTTGCGGGGGGGGGGGGGGCAGGGGGGGCTGGGGAGTGTCCAAAACTTGACATCAGGTGAAATGTTCTCAGGCACGCATGAGAGTGGACCCGAGAAGGCCTTTTGGACTAGGTCTTCAAATAAAGGTCAGGGAAAAGTAATCAAGTCAGAGGACAATAGATAAATTTAAACCCTTTGTTATCCCGATTTAGAACTCATATTTCAGCACATATGTAATTTCCATTTGTACACTTATTCCAGGCCTTACAAGCCTTGGGGGTGGACCTCGCTATGAGGACCGAATGAGGTATCATTGCATATAAAAATGTTTAGCAGAGTGGTAGACAGAGGGTAAACACGCAGTCCATTTTAGTTCCCATTATTCTCAAAGAGGTCTGTGGCCCCCCCAAAATGCTAAGTCTCTTCCCATCTCCAGGCCTGCCCTCCCCTTCCCCCAAGGAGGTCCTGGACACTAGATCCACAGGTCCAGGCATCCAGGCCTGCCGGCTTTATTTTTACAGCAGGGCTCATGTTTCTCAGAACAGGAGGCAGAGGTGAGAGAGGAGGTGAGCCAAAGGGAAGGCAAGTGACCCCTGCCCAGAGAAGGGGAGGGGACAGAGCTCTCTGGCTATCTTTAGATCCTGGCCACAGGAAAAGGGGCCCTGTCCCCGGTGCCCTCCACCCTCCCCACTGCCTGTCCAAAGGATCCTCCGGAGACACACGCATTTCACAGCTGAAGAACCGGGCCCAGAGAGGTAGAATGCATAGCCCAAGGTCACAGAGAATGTGTGTCTCAAAGCCAGGATTAGAGCCTCCCGCACTATGTGATTCCCTCCCTCCACCCTCGGCTTTCCTCTAAAGAACATCAGGAGGGCTCCACACCCCCGACAGGAAAAGTGCTTGAGGAATGCATTAGTGGCTAGAAGATTTCCACATTTTTAGAGCACTTGCCTCAAAAATTCTCAAAACCCTGGCCCACTGATCCAGCTTGGAGGACTCTCCTGAGGGTGCTCGAGGACAGGGTGACAGAAGGTCAGAGCTCCTCCTCTCCGACCCTTGGAGAACCATCTCTTTGAGGAGCCTCCCTGATTTAGCCCCCTCCGCCCAGCTCAAGACCCCCCTGTCTCCCGGTGGGGGTGCGACTACACACTGCAGCACCTGGCACTTTGGTTCTTTCCCCTCCTTCCGCTGGAAGTCCCCTGAGGGTGGGGATGGTGGCTGGGACACAGTGGCACCCTGACGGGCTTGCCCCTTGGTGACAGGGAATGCACACTCACGTCTTGGGCAGCCTGGCTCAGAAATACAGAAATACGGGGAAGAACAAGTTTTCAGGGATGCGGATGGGGAGGGAGCCCCTTGCCAAGAAGCTGTCAGGGAGCTGTCATCTGGGCGGAGGGGGAGGGGGCGGGGAGATAGGGTCCAGATTGAAGGGGAAGGAGAGGGGGGGGCACATAGATTCTTTGAAACAGTCAAATAGTCCTCTCTGAGGACGGGCAACCTGTCATTCCTGCCCTCCAGGAGGGAAAGTGAGTGGAGGGTCAGGGTGTAGCTGGGGAAAGGGGGAGCCCCTGGGGGCAGAGCTCAAAGTCCGGGGCGGGCGACTGACGAGGAAATGCTCTCCCAAGGGAAAGCCCTCAGGCCCGCCTGCCTTGGGCGGTCCCACCTTCTACCAAAGAAGGTAGACAGAAGGCTCCATCCCCTGTCAGTTCTCAGAAAGGCGGATACCAAGACCCCACGCAGGGGGAGGGAATGTTCCTACGACCTCCCCGAGTTCTCCAGAGCTATTTAAAGAGGAGTTTCTCCTAAGTAACAGGAGCCTGGCAGGGAGCCTCCCGCCTCTGGCTCCCGAAGGCCCTTACCCGCCACCCCTCTCCCCCTCCTCTCCCTCCTCCCCCACAAGCCGCCATGCAGCTCCTGTCCCTGTCCCTGTCCCTGTCCAGGCCTTGCAGGTAACAGAGCTCACTGGCGGTGGCGCAGACTCAGCAGGAAAAGGCAGAGAACAGGGGGTTCTGCGGGGAGCCCCCGCACGCTTCACCCCACAGCTCCTCTCCCACCAGCCTCTGATCTACACCAGGATCTGCTTCCACTACCTTCCCTCAGCTGCCCTCCCTCTGGCTACAAACAGAGCCCCAGCCTCAGGACCGTGGAAATGCAGGCGAGATTCTCTGCCTGCATGCCTGCATTAATTTAAAGTTAAATGCCGTCAAACCCTTCTGCCTCTCGGGTTGGGCTTGGGTGGCTGCTCCTTGGACAAACTTTTGGGAGCCTCCTTCCTAGTGCACCTGCGTCTGTCCCCCCCGCACGTCCCTCCTCACCACTCCCTCCCTCCAGCTCCGAGTGCCCGCCCCCAGCTATGGTCTGGGCATCCACTGAAGTTTGGCGGTGCCGAGGGGGTTAACAAGACAGCATGCACCAAACCGGCCTGCAGGCACGTGGTCTAGCAGTCCCAGACACCGACCGGTACTAGCCACCGACCGGGGGCTCTCCAGCCCACCTCGCGTGGTGAAGTTGGAGTAAAGATAAGCTCTTCCCGAACCCTGCACTTTCTAAGGGCTCTGGGCACTGGCAGGTAGGCGGCCATCTCCTCCATCACACCCATCCTCCTCTTCTGTTTTCTTCCAGGTTCTATCCAAACATCCCTTTGGGCAAAGGGGGTGGGGAGCCCCAGACAGATGAGCTCATTGGGAGGAGGAGGGCAGAGGGAGGCGGGAGCTGAACCGTCCTGACCAAGGAGGTGCTCACCGGACAGTCCCAAGCTGGAGAGGGGCGTGTGCCCGCTTCTAGGAGCAGACGTTGGCTTCCCTGCCGCAGCTCAGAGATGGGGTGAGTCCTGGGAATCTCTTGATTCTGAGCCACATGGGGGCGGGGCGTGAAGCCCCAGGGCAGGGTCTCAGTTACCCAGCCAGCTCCTCAGAGCTGTGTTGACTTCCTGCTTCCCTTGCCATCCTGTCAAGTGAGCGTGGGGGCTCAGAAGGGCTGGGGGCGGGAGGCATTGGGAAGGTTCGACATTCACTGCAGCCATGGGACTGCCTTGTCAGCTGGATGGCCAGATGTCCTCCTGGACCTTAGACCTGGTTCTGCCCTGAACGGGGCGCTGAGGCAGCCTGGCCAAAACAGAAGTGTAAGACAGTGCGGTGGGGAGTGCCAGGCCCAGCCCCTGAATATTCTGATCCCGTCTGCTCCAGAACACTGTCGTGCAGGAGTGGGAGGTCTTGCAAAGGGAGGGGAGGGGAGGATATGGGGGGGGGACAAGGCAGGGGGCGACGGTGGGGGAGATGGAGAGGCGGCTCCCTGGAATGAAGGGTAACTTGGAGAAGTTGGAGTGTGACACGGGCCCTGGAGGAGGGGTAGGACCAGGGGACCACTGCCCAGAGCCAAGAAGTAGTTTTATAGGTTTTTAGGAGCCAAGAGAGGAGAAGGCGGCCAGCAGAGACCAGAGTTGTAGGCACAGAGCTGTGGGGTCAAGGGCCAGCCATGGAGCGGGTGGGCTGTTAGGGGCCCATTGAGGAGGCTTTGCCTCTGCTCCCAAACCCTTTTGCCCTCACCTGGTCCGCGGTCATTCTGAGGTTGGTGCAAAGGCACCCTTCCCCCCACTCACTCCTAGGTCTTTGGTCTGCGAGAGGTCAGTCCTCTGCCCCTTTCTTTCCTTTCTCGCTATGTGATGTGGTGCCTTTTGCATCACCCTGCCCCGGGGTTGAGTCCTCTGCCCCTTTCTAGCCATGGCCATGTCACCTTGTGCGCAGACGAACTTAATATAGCAGAGCTTTGGCCTCCCCATCTGTAAAAGTGAGAAAAGAATGCATATTTGGGGAGTTGCACTGAAAATTCCATCAGCTGACATCCATAGAATGCTTAGTTCCGGGGCCAGGCACAGGGACAGTACTTAGCCAATGGTGATTATCCCTACTAATCTAGCCAGCTCTCACTCATCTGCCCCTTCCTTTTCCCCTCCCCGCACCTCACCCTGACCCCCTCAGCTGGACTTGAACCTGACCCCACAGCCATTCGCTGCAGCAGTGCACCCCAGCTCAGGCGTGAGCAAGCCACGGGGATGGAGAGGCTGGAGACTTTGGCCAAGCTAGGAGGGCCACCGAGGAGGAAGCTGTGAAAGCTAGCACCTTCTACCTGCAGTCTGGGCTGGAAGGACCGGGAAAGGTCTGCCCTGACCAAAGAGCCAAGGACACAATTTACACTTGGCCAGATCTTTGGAGAGAAGTTCCCGAGGATGCCCAGCTCCAAATTTCCAGCCTCTCATAGTCTATTTCTCGTGTGAATAGGCGCTCACCACCTCCCCTCTCCCCACCACGGATAAATCAGGCAAAGATGAACAGGGTAAAGGGCACAAGGGGACAGAGGCAGTCTGGGGAGGAGTGTGGCTGAGTGAGATGGCAGAGGGATGGAAGCTCGTCCGTGTCTAGGTCATATTTGTCTTCAGGCAAGCAAGAGTTAATCCCCCTTTTATCACTTGAATCCTAAAATGAGGGCTGCAGAGGGCCATGTCAGTGACCTTAGAAGGCATCTAAAAGTATGCCCTGATATATGAGTCTTCTCAACAACACCCTCAAGCCACACTTGAATACCTTCCGGGATGGGGATCTCATTACCTCAGAGAAACTCAACCCTTGGCACAGCTCTGACTTCACATTGGATCAATACCTGTCTCTGCCCGCCTGCCCTAATGTTCCGCCTTGGGGCAGAATGGGACAAGTCTAATCCCTATCCCTGTGGCCACAGACCCAGCCATTGTATTGGCCAACAGCTGCGATAACTCACATCCCCTCCATGGAATAAGCCCTCTTCATCTGCCCATTTGCCCACAAGAGGGGCTCTCAGTCTGTTGAGGCAAATGGCTCCTAGTCTGTGTGTCACCTGTTTATGGGGCAGTTGTCCCAGCTGAGAAGCAGAGCCAGCTGTGGCTGGGATCAAGGTGACTTCGCCAGGGCTGTAGGGCAAGTCCCTCCCGTGGAACCCCAAGTAGCCAAGCTGAGCGCCCACTGCCCATTTGCCACCTTCCCTGGCGCCTCCTGGACCCTCAAGGTCATTCTTGCCAGAGAAAAGGAAAAGCTCCTTTATCAGTCTTTCTCACTCTTCTAGCCAGAGGCCTCCTCAACCCTGCAGGGGTAGGAGCTCCTAGGCGAGGACAGTCTGTTTTAGGATCAAATCTAGGTCACAACGGCAGGATATAGTTCTTGGAGGGGCTTCCCTCCCCCAGGCCCCCTGGAGAGCTCATCCACTGGGTGGAGCTCATCCAGTGGAGCTCATCCACTGGAAAGTCCACAAGACGAGACTTTCAAGCTTGTCTTGAAAGCTGGCTGGTGTCCTGGACACCAGCATGGCAGTGGGCAGCCAGGAATGACTAGAACCTGGTGGGCTTCAGGGTGAGAGGTCTGGCAGGGGGGCAAGGCCACCAGGGCCATCTGAGAAGAGTCCCTGTGGTGCCCTGCCAACATGGACCTTCTGAGCCCACAAATACCAGGGGGAGGGCCAGAGACCTAGTAGGGGCTCACACTCCTATCCAAGCTGCCCAGCCCACAGCCCCCTGGACACTGCCCAGACTCACCTCACCTGGAGGTCTGTAGTTACTGCCCCCAGTCCGGCGAAATGAGAAGGAGACAAGTGGTCTAAGAGGGGCCCGTATACAAACCAACATGAGGTAGTGTGGGAATGGGACTCTGGGCCTTGGAGCTGGGAGACAGGCGTCTTCTTGTCATGATGGGCATCGGCTCAGCCTGGGGAAGGTCTTACCTGGGGAGGAGAGACTGGTTTCCAGTGTAGGCTCTTCATTAGCCATCTGGGGCTCTGGGAGGAACACTTCTGCTCTCTGGATCTCTGCTTTACATATAGCCCTTGCAGAAGCACCGGGCCTCTTCTAGCTCTCCCCAGACCCAGCTGGCGAGGGTGGGCAGGATCCGGGGCTGGTGTGTGCAGCTGTGCCCAGCTGTGCCTAGACTGGGGGTTGTGGGGAGAACTGCTGACCTAGAGTCCAATAGGAGAGCCTGTCTTGTCCTTGACTCGTCACGTGGCCGTAAGCAAGTCACTTGCCTGTTATGGTCCTCAGCGTCCCCTTCAGGATACTCAGGAGGCTTGGCCAGCGGCTCCCCAAGATCCCTCCTGTCTCTGATGTTGTAAAGATCTCCCCTCCCATCCCACTCCATTTGGCCAAGGGACCTCTCCTAGGGACTCTGAAACATCCCCTCCCCGCCCCTATACAGACTCGTCTTCCAGACAGCAGGCAGTGGATAGGCGGATGGGGTGCCCAGCCCCGCAGTGGGAATTGAGAGGCTCTTATATCTCAGTGGGGGATACAGAGGCTGTTGACCCGTTCTGAGCACCAGAATGGGAGCTAGCTCTTCCTCCACCGGGAACCTCATTCTGCAATCAGAACTCCCCCCACCCCGGCCCCAAGCAGGCTGAGCTAAAGAAAACATCAGTTTAAGAGAGATGCCCAAGCCAAATCCAACTCTCCCAGAAGCCAGGCCCGGTTCCAAAGTGTTCTGGGAGAAAAGCCCTAGAATAAGGAAGATGCTGGCCCCACCCCAGAAAGAGCCAGCCGGAATCCTCAGTGCCTTCTGCTGCTCAGACCCCCTGCCCTGCCTCAGTTTCCCTATTTATTAAGTAGAGACGCAGCCTCTCTGACATCCCATCCTTGGAAGGACTCAGGGGCTCTGGAGGACAGACATCCTTTAAAACCAAGGCATCTTTCATTTGGTTCAACACCAGCCATCTCTGTTTAATGCTGCCCCTCCCTCTGGCTTCCCTCTCAGGTAGCGGCTAGAACCCCTGCAGGTGTCACAACTACCAATGTCGGGGGTCCCCTGGGAATATTCTAACATGCACCTGGCCGCTAACCACTGGCAAGGGTCTCTGGGTCGCCAGGGAGTAGACAGAATGACAGAGAAACCAGAAGAAAAATTGGAATGAACCACTTCCGCATTTCCTTGCCATTCAGAAAGTTTCAACTTTTCTTATCTTCCGTACGCACACGCGCGTGTGTGAGTACGTGCGTGCATGTGTGTGTGTGTAGGTAAAAAATGCAGAGACTAAGAACAGAAAGCAAGAAAGAAAAAGACTGGGTATGTCTGGACTAGGAGCGTCCCCCCACCCAGCCACCACCAGGAGGGCGTCCTTAGTCCCAAGAGTGGGATTCCACAGCAGCACGCAAATCCAATCCAGCAGTACTCAGATGGGACATGAACAACCTGACTCTTCCCCCTGACCACCCTCACTTGTGAACGGGCATGAAGGCAGACTCTGAGCAGCTGTCATTATTTCCCCTCACCCACCAAGTCCAGAGCAGGCAAAGGAAATGCCTGCCTGGTGAGACACGGCTTAGAAATTGGTGGGGCCCATCCATCTATGGAAAAAATGGGCAACATCCATTTAACAGTGTCACTGTGCCCAAGATTGGTCATCCCAGGAATAACCAAGAGGCCCCCAAGAAGTGGGTGTTCAGCCGCTCTGTCTTCAGGATGCTTCCAATGGGGAGGGAGTGCCCAGGATTCCAAGAGAAGGCAAAGGGGGAAAGACATGAGCCATTTGTCAACAGGAGCAGAGCAGGACTGTGTTCTTGCCAAGGACCAGGCAATATCAGCAGGATTCCCAGGAAACGAGCAGCAGGAATCCTTAGCAGCATCCTGCCAAAGCCTCCAACTTACCCCGCTCTGCACCCCCAAAAAAAGCCACACTCGAGGATGTTCAGGGGAGATGATCTGTTTATTGCAGCCAAGAGATCCAAGCAATACGGCAAACTGCAAAAGAAATGCAGTCTGCTCCAAGAAGCAACATCACAGCAGCTGGGCCACAGAGGACCACTGAGTTTTTCTCCCCGCCACCCCCTCCAACCACCCTGTAGCACATAAAACCTAGAAAGTGCAAAAGTAGTTGGGTTTTCTCCTCCAAGTGCACAAAAAGCAGTAAGAACATTCTGTAATTTGCCTTTGGTGAATTAACTCAAAACATTGAGAAATGATGGTTTCCCCCACCTCACCCATTATCACTTTTGGGGTGGATGTAACACAATGTTTTATATTTGTATATAGAATATATCTATACCTATATACCTATGTGCAAATGCATCAGCAAACTTCAATAGAGGAAGACGTCAGCAAGAGGCACAGGCTGTCTGTCCTTAAGACAAATTGCAAGGAAATTTCTTGATTTATCACTCATTCCAACCGCACCATGCCATCCTTACGGCCCGAGACTATCTTCTGGGACCTGGCCAGTATTTCCCATTGTCCTTCTGCTTTACCTGACCTTGTAAATACTTACCAGCCCAACGTCCCCAAGGGGACTTCTGGGGAGAAAATATGGATCCAATCAGCTTTTGCTTTCTATAAATTGGGAATAACTGTGATTAGTCCATAGCTAAGGGGCAGGTAGCCATTTTCAAAGCCAGTTTCAAGGCACCTCAAGGCATTTCAGTCCTGAAAAATTGTACTTTGTTCTTAGAAGTTCAGTCCCATGGGTTGACCAGCCCATCTCTTTACAGTGGCCCTTGATTAGGAGGAAGAGATAGACAGGGAGCTCCAAGACAACAGGAGAAGCAGGGGTGGTGGAGGAAACCAGCAGACTGGACCCAGCAGAGCGCAGTGATGGGAACATGCAGCCGGAGGTGGAGCTGGACCCCACCCCGCAGGGACAGGAGCAGTTTGCTGGCAGAAACTAGAAAGCAGGGTAGAGAAATGGCTGCTGTGGGACCATGTCACTGGTTCCCCACCGCTACTCAAAGAAGCCCCATCTTGTTCCCAACCTCACGGCTTTGGGGGAGGCAGCCCTAGGAGACCTCCAGAAGAGATTCTAAGAGGCTGCAAGAGAAAGCGCCCATGACGGTGGGCAGCCGGGGGGGCCCCACTGGGTCAAGGCGTTGAAAGGAATGAACCCAGAAGTCTGGGGCTTCTTGATGGAGAGTTAGGACTTCTTAGAATAAACCTAGGGAATCGCGCAAAAATTTCCCCGAAATGTTACGCCTCCTGGAAAAAGAAAAGTGCCCCGCATCAGCACAGATCCCCACTCATCCTGGGAGAGGAGAGCACTTGAGAGGTTGCCGTAAAGTGAAATCTGCCGGCTGCAGAAGTGTGTCCCAACCGCCCTTGGTCTCAACTGGTATGAGATGCCCACCACCCATCACTCCTCTCTTAGCTGGTTGGCTCCAAGGATGGGCTGTGCCCACCTGCCCCAGGCATCCTGGTGGCTTAGCCCACTCCCATTGGCAGTGTGTTGATTGGCAGTTAGGTACGGAGCTGGACTCCCCCCACCCAGGAGCTGTGACCCAGGCTGTCCGTCCCCCACTCTTCGCCCACTCTGTCTGACCTGTCGCCTTGTTCCCTGTGCACTTCCCCCCTCCCCTTTCCTTCCTTTCTTCCCTTCCCAGGGCCCAGATTCGGGACTCCCTTCCTCCTCCAACTCCAGCCCTGGAAGCAGTGGCTTCAGAGGTGGAATTAGATGCACCAAAAAAAAAAAAAAGGGAATCTTGGTCCCCACAGTGCTGACCTGACAGTTCCCAACTCTGTTATGGCTTTGTGTGTCCCCCCCGGCGGCCAGCACGGTGCCCGGCACACAGGAGATGCTCAGTAAATGGATGTCGAATTGAAGTGAATTAAACTTAACCTCCCGTACGCTCTTGTTCTCTCCCCAAATTGGCCACCTGCCTGGCAGAGGCAGAGAATGGTCCCTGAGACTGTCACATATCCTGTCTCTACCCCCTTTCCTCAGACCGGTTCCTGCCCTGGACACTGACTCGCAGAGCCTGGGCAGGGTCTGAGCTCCTGGAAAGTCTGGGGAAATGCTGAAGAAGGTCAATCTGGGACGGGGCAGCGGGGGGGGGGGGGGGGGGGGCGCCTTGCCAGCAGCTCTGCCCGCCCGCTCCGTCCTTCCATCCCCAGCGCCCTGGGAGAGGATCAGACAGTGGACAGCCCAGCTCCCGCGCCTCACCTCCCTGTCTAGCAGCCCGCAGAGGCCCTTGCCACGAGGAAAACTATGGCTCTGTTGGTTCAGACTGGAGACTGAGGAGCCAGAGGAGGGAAGAGCGGGACCCTCAGTCTTGCCAGTTTGAACCTGGTTCCCCACCCGTAAGGAAAGGCTTGCCGCCTGGATCTCTGAGGGTCTTCCAAGGTAGAGTTCACGTCAGCAGGTTCTCTCTGTCTCTCTCCCTCTCTTGAGGCTTAGATAATTCCCTCTTAATGTGAGTAAAATGGCAGTGAAAGTTGGCTTTCCAGAAATGCTACTTGCCTCCCCACAGAGGGGGGCCCTGGGGCCTGGAGGGTGAAACATGGCGGCAGGATGTTTCCCTCAGGGCAACCCCTTCCCTGGAAAGGAAAAGCTAAAAACCCTGCTGAGGCTCATGGAGAAAGTTTGAAGAGAAGGCCCGAATGAAGGCCCCAGTCTGTACCTCAACTCCGCCACGGCCGCGTCCACCCTCCCCAGCCCCGCACCCGCCCTGAGGGCCATCACCCCGCTGGAGGAGGCAGACTGTAACCGACTCCATTTTACCACGGAGCCCCCACCCCTTCAGACCTTAGCCGACTGAGATGTCTCTGCTCTTAGTAGTTCACTATGGTGACAAAGGACCACTACCTGCCAGGATACGACCCACACGAGCTGCTCCCCCCGCCCCAATCCCAAGAGATGCTCAGCCAACAGAACTCCCCCGAGGCTCCTGTGGTAACAGCTGTCGAAGGAGGGGGAGGTAAGAGCACAGGTCCTTGGGCCAAGGCGTCCCCTCAGTGCCCAGGAAGTGCAGTCATCCCTTCTGCATGCCCCCCCCACCCACGTGACAGGAACCCTTCAGCAGCCCCCAGCCTGGCAGGGCTGCCTGGCCTGGAGCAGCTCGGGGAGCAGAGCCACGCCACAGCCCAGGCTTTCTTGAGGCAGCCCAGGAGAGCCCCTCAGCCATCCGCAGATCTTCCCTGAGGCCCACCAGACCAGTCCATAAACAAGGCAGGCTGGGCCGCTGACCTCCCCCTCATCCCCTCTCTCTCTCTCTGGGACCCTTGCTCAGGCCTCCTGCCTCCTCTCAGGGATAGGCAGTTCGAGCCACTTCTCCCTCCCCAGGGCCCACACGTCCCACGTGCCATGGCAGGTTTCCCAAATGAAAGAGAGGTGAGTCACTCTTGGTGCAGGGTGGGGGGTACGAAGTGAGGGGTTCGGGAGGCCCCAGGTGGGCCCTGGGACCCTGGTTCAAGAGAAGCACACCAAGAGAGGGCAGGCAGGGGCACAGTGTGCAGGGTGGAGGGTGGGAGGAAGACAGGACGCGAGGGAGGGGCTGTGGGGCCGTGTTACTTGGGGCCATCGTCCGCGTTGCCCTCGCCGTCTGTCTTGCCCTCCTCCTCCGTCTTCAGGTCATCTGTGCTCAGTTTCTGCTCTTTTTTCCTCCTCACACACTTTACTACCATCAGCACCAAGATAACCACCGCCAGGAAGCCGCCCACGGAGGCGCCCACGATCACGGCCACTGTGGAGTCCCGCTCAGGGGGCTCTGGAGAAGGAAAAGAAACAGACCCCCCCTGAGCACAGGGGCAGGGAAAGGGAGCCTCCTCCACAGCCCCCTGCTCCCCGCAGTATACGTGGGGTGGTCCTCACCGGACGCTTGGAATAGAAAGCTCTGCAGTAAAAGCCACAATCAACCCAGGCCCCTGAGCTCTCTGCACCCCACCCCAAAATCACAGGGCACCTCAAAGCCCCAGGGAACGACAGTAAAATGCAGAATTTAAGAGCATGGACCTTGAGATCAAATAGACCCAAACTTGAATCCTAACTGTGCTATTCACTCATTGCATGACCTTAGGTGCCTGACTTCTCGTGATAGCACGTGCCCAACCAATGATGGTGGCATCATGACCATGACCAAGGTCATTATAAGGATAAGATATAGTTCCAGTCCTCAGAGACCCGAGGAAATAACAGGGATGCCTTTCCCCCCAGCATAAGCCAGAGCTCCCACCTCAGGAAGTCACAGCCCCTCCCAAGGAGCGGGGTGATCCTCCTGCAGGAAGGTGGGGCAGGGGACAGGCAGTGGCCCCAGGGCAGCCGGCTCCCCGCTCTGCCCGCCACTCACCTTCCATGAGGACCTGCAGGTAGATCTTTCCGTGGCCGCGGTGGCGGTCGGGCGGGTTCATGATATAGCAGTTGTAGGTGCCCGCGTCCTCGAGCTGCACGTTTCTCAGTGTCACCGACACGTCATACTTGCTGGGGTTCCCCGAGAACTCCACGCGATCTCGGAACCGCTCCAGCTTCAGGTTGATGATCTTCATGCGGAACTGGAGGAACTGGGGAGGAGGAACCGCATGAGCAAGGAGCTGCAAGGAGAAGGGGTGCCCCTCCCCCCATGCACCTGATTCCCTGGAAGAAAGGCGGTTACCTCCAGGTCTCTGCCGCCCTCCCAGGGCCACCCAGGTGTGACCACACACCTTCTGCCAAAGCCCTCTGGAGCAGACTGCCCACCAGGATCCCCAGGGTCCTGGTCCACGGCAAGGGGCAGACGGTGGGAAATGTGGGCTTCATGCCCAGGAGCTCCTGCCCCCTCCCTCACCGCCTCCCCCCTCCGGGGACTCACCATCTCCTCGGAGCAGTTACTACACTCCTGGTAGGTCCAGTTCAGGGAGAACTGTTTGTGGTTCACTGTGTAGCAGGAGTTGAATGTACAGGGCAGACGGGCATCAGAGCCATTGAGGACGTTGAGGGTGGTAGGTACTGTGACCTCCATGGTCCGCCCCGGCGGCACTGTGGATAAAGTGACAAGCTGGTGAGGATTCTGGGTCATGGGCCCAGGGAGGCAGCAAGCCTTCTGCACCTGCTGGGGAGAGGAGCAGATCCTTGGCCTTGGGCTGGGTCCCTTAGGTCTGAAATGAGTCAGGGAGTGGAGTTGGGCAGGCAAAGCTCCCCAAGGTACCGGATGTGGCCCTTGGAGTAAAGCAAGGCTTGGCGGGGAGAGAAATTGCCTATTAAGCCAGGGCAGACGAATGGCCCCAAGTCTTTCCCAGGACCATAGATGTGCAAGCCCGTCATCTGGCTGTCCTGCCCCAGCTCTACTATTGCCACCTGCTCGCGGAAGACCGTGAACAAGGGACTCCTCTGTGCTGGCCTCAGTTTCCCCCTTCTCAACTCTGCTGATCCAAAGCCCCTCCAGCCGAAGCCGCAGTGTCTCTCACATGGCAGAAAGCCTTCAGGACAGGTGAAGATTCAGAAGGCCTTGCTCTCTATGCACGAGGACCACAGGAAAGCCCAGCCCCCTGTTCTTCCCCGGGTTTCTGGCAAGCAGGAAAAACGGCGGCCAAGCAGTAGGAGGTAAGAGGCATCCCGGAAGAAGAGGCACAATTCCAAGGCACCAACGGATGGGTCTCCGAGGACAGGAGTCCCTTCTGGAGATGTCAGGTCTGGAAACATCCCAGCAAGGAGCTGACACAGGCTGAAGGGGGACAGGATGGGGACAGCAGATTTCTGTCAAATCCTGTAAGGAGCACCAGGCCTAATGGAGAAGAGCTGGTGCTGGGGCTGCTCGGCCCCCTCGGACACCCTCAGCAGAGCAGAGGCTGGGGTGAGCTGAGGGATCCCAAGCGCTTCCAGTTGAAATCACAGGGATCTCCATGAGGCAGAAAGCCTTGGACACAGAATTTAAGGGATCATCCACCCTCAGGGTCAGGAAAACACCTTTTAAACTGCACACGGTAGGTCTCCCACTGGCCTCACCCTAGTCCCGACCTTAACGCTAAGATTTTCTGCCAATATCGTCAAAACCTCATCCCAAAATATTCATTTTGTTTATAGAGTTAAACAGTAGCGTCCAGAATCAGCCACATATTCACTCATTTACCCCATATTTACAAGCCACCCCCACGCCCCTGCACTTAGCCTACGCCCCAGGACTTACAGCTGTGAACAATGGCGGCAGAGTCCCCCGCCACATGAAGTTTGCCATCTAGGGAAAGGAACACACCCTAACAAGGAAGAAAATTATAATGTAACTATGTAGTGATGTCTGGCAGCTACTGTAAGAACTAAAGCAAAGCAAAGGGGTGTTGTTTCCTACCCATGATCAGGGAGGACTGCTCGGAGGAGCGGGCGTGTAGGCAGCCCCTGACAAAGTGAGGGAGTAAGCGGTCTCAAATCCTGAAGGAATCAAGTGCAGAGCAGCGGAGCATCAAGACCACAGTCCCCATGACTGGAATGAGCTTCTTGTGTCTGAATCACAAGAAGCAGGGAGCAAGGTAGGATCCCAGAGTTAGGCAGGGGCGAGGCACCAGGGGCTCTGGGGGGCCAGAATTCCGGATTCGGATTTTCTTCTGTGTGTGTTATAAGAAGCCCTCTGGGGCCTGGGAGTGGGAAGCGGGAGGGGTGCGGAGGGGGAGGGGCAGAGGGCGTGGCTAGGAAGCTATGGCTACAGGAAGAGCATAGACTAGGAGATCCCCTGAGACACGGGGCCCCTTCCAGCTCTGCCTTCGATCGCTGGGAGGATGTGGGCAGCTCTTTCAACGTCCAGTCCCCTGCTCCGTAAAACACAAGTGATACCACCCACCTCCTGGGGCTGCCATCATCACTTTAAAGAGATAAAACACTGAAAGCGTGATGCGCAGGCGGGCAGCTCCTGCTACCCTCCATTCTCCTTAAGTCCTGCCCCCCTAAACAGGAAGGCCTTCTGGGACAGTGTCCTGGCAGAGGGCAGCCTCTTGGAATTCCCCCAGCTCTGGCACCGGGCCGGCCCGCGGCGGCAGGCCGGAAGCATTGCCTGCAGGTCTCACCTTGCCAAACCGCGGTGTAGCGCACAGCTGCTGGGCCCCTCCCCGGAAGCAGCCGCAGTGCAGCCTGCAACCGGGGATGTCGGTCTGCTCCGCTCCTCCCCCGGGATGAGTGGCCAGGGCTCAGTGGACGGGACTTAAGGACAGGAGGGGCTCTGACCTGCTGGCTGGAGGTCGCAGGGAGTCTTAGGTAGAGGCATTAGGCGTGCAGAACCCCCTGCAGCGCCCTGGCTTCTGGGAGCGTGGGCTGCGCTTACTAGAGGAGCGTGACCTGGGGAGGCTGAGTGGGCCTGCCAAGAAGAACAAAGCCCATTTCCCGGATCCCCGCTCTCATCAGCATTATGAAAGCACCTAGAACAGCGCCAGGCAAGGAGGAGGTGTGCAGAAAATGCCACTGCCGCCCGCGCTCTGCAGAGGCAGAGAAATCTGCAGGGAAGCAACCAGGCAGGGCCTTGTCCTGAGCTCACCTCTTACCCGAGCAAGGCCCCCGCTTCTCTAACCTCCTCCGAGTGCTGCTACCTTCCCAGGGCCCCTTCCCAAAAGGGGCCTCCGAGTGACCCCAGAAAGCAGGTGCTGTGAATCGGGCTGACCTATCCCTGGCCTCTTTTCCAGGTCAGCCCCCATCCCTCAGATGAGAACTTGAATTCCACAGGCAGCCCCCTCCACTGAGAAGGAGCCAGCACCCTGCCGTGTGGAAGGGCAGAGCTGTGGGGAGGTTCTTTCTGGCTGGGCAGAGGGAGCCGAAGTGCAATGCGGAGTCCCTTTTCTCCCTGCAGCCCCGCCGCCTGGTCCAGGCTGGAGGCCCCGGGAGGGACGCGTGCGCCCTCTAGTGGTCAGAGACAACCAGGGAGTCCCAAGCGCAGAGAGACGCGGGGATTGCCACAACAGAGAAAGCCAGGCAGGAGCATCTCCAGAATTGGGGACCTAGACCCACCGCTTTCCCAGTGAGGCAAGTGAGGCACTGAGGGAAACACACAGAGGACAGGGACAAGCCAGGGCCAGACCGTGCTTCCTGACTCCTACTCTAAGTCACCCACATTAGCCTGAGTCCCCTACCAGGGTTTTAGACCTCTCACCAATCCAGGCCCCCATTAAAGACGAAGAAAGGACCATGCAACAAGGTCAAAGCTGTGAGCAAAACCCCAATAAACTCTGCGGCTCCCAGAAAGTAGCCGAGCCCGCAGCTAGGGCCACAGAAAAGACTTCCCAACAACAGAGTGCTTCTTGCAGGCCAGACGCTGTCTTACTCATTCCATAGATATGACCTCATTTGATACTTACAAGAGCCCTGTTACCACCCTGTTTTCCAGATGTTGCAATTGAGCACAAAGAAGTTACATGAATAGCCCAAGTTCACAGCTAATAAGTGACAAAGTTCCATTTTGGCCCAGGCTGCCAGGCTCCAGACAGGGGTGAGGGGTTGAGGCCTGGTGATATTCCAAGGCATGCCAGGGAACAACCCTGCCTCCCCCCCCACCCCACTGTCTCCACAGCAGATCCAGCCCCAAACTGCCAGCCCCCAGCTCTGGAGGGGAATGGTACTGTTTAAAGGAACATCCATGAAAGGAAGCTCAGTCCTGGTTGTCCCATTTGGGACCAGGTCTGGGTCTCCTGATTTCCAACTGATAGAAAAGAAATGGGGATCAATGGGGGGTATAGTAAGGATGTGGCTTCTGGTCTTAGCTCCAAAGCATCACTGGCACTCAGGCCTCCCCCCTTCCTCGGGGGCCACATCTGGGCACCCCAGGCCCCATGCCATCCACTGTTCTAATTGGCCCATCTTTCAGAGATCACACAGATTTGCTCATCTCCTGCCAAGCTCTATCTCCTGCATAGACAAAAGTGAATTCTCTCCACTCCTCTTTCCAACCCTACAGCAACCAATGAGGTAGGTTTTTTTCTTTTTAATTAAAAGATAGAGTATCTAAGCGGAAGAATGGTCCTCCCCAACCTTCTGAGGCAGTCCCCTGTCTCCCAGAGGAGTGTGACACACAGACCCTGCCTCCTGCTTTCAGACCCTCCCCCACACCAGGATCTCCATCTCCAAGCCAAGTCTACGCCTGGCAGCATGTCCTCGCCACCCCTCCACTGGCTCCCTGTTGCTTTCAGGATCAAGTCCAGGCTCCTGGGCACAGCTTCCAACCCTTTGCCGTCTGGGACCAACCTAAGTCTTGGCCTCCTTTCCTGCCAGCTCCCAAGCATCCATGCTTCCTCCACACCGGTCATCTCCGACTCCTTACTTTTCCTGACAAACCCACCTTCTTTCACGCCTCATGCCTCTGCATATGTTTATGCTTCAGGCTGGGAATCTCATTTACCCTTCTCAACTTGGGGCCCTCTTCCCTATGCTGCAGTTCACAGCTCACGAGGCGTGCCCCCAATGACAACTTGCCCAGCACCTGGGCCCTCTCCCCAGCCCTGTTCCTATCACTTCCAGGCGACTGGAAGGCAGAACGGCATTGTGGCCAAGCGGTGAGATCTTAGGCAAGAGAGTTAACCATCCAGACCTCCATTTCCTCATCTGTAAAATGCGAGACAATAATAGAATGTGACTCCTAGGGCAGTTGTGAGGATTACACGACTTGCCAATGTGTGAAGCTCCCAGCGATGCCTGGTACACAGCCTTCGATGAAGGCTCGCTGCTATCATGATCAGCATCATTATGATTTACCATTAGGACAGGCCCTGTGATGTTGTGTTGTCATTATCTGTTCGTGTGCCTGTGTCTGTGTCCCTTGGGAGGCTCTGGGGAACTGATTTCTACTCATCTTGGTATCCCTGGGCCCAGAACAGCATGCGATGCCAGATGGGCACTCCATAAATGTCTGTGGAAGGAAGGAAAGGTGTTTCCCCTCCATGTCCAGAGCCCTGCAGGTGCAGGCAGTGGGCCTGAGTGAGGACAGGACTCCACTTTCTAATCCTTTCGCCTAACTTAACCCAGACTTGGTACCAAGGCTGGTGACTGCAGAGCCGATGGTCTTAAGAAAAACTCTGGCAAGTCCAGTCGTTTGGACTGTTTCTAGCTAAAAACTAGTCTCACGTGCCTCTGCTGTACACACAGCTGGTTATCCTTATGATTTACCCGCTCTACGGTTATTCTCACAAACCCTCCCCCTGATGTGGTCCCCCCTTTGTCATTTGTCCCTTCACCTTGGAGACTGACGCCATTACAATCATCAAAATTCCATTGTCCCCCTGAGCCCTTAGACTTGGAGTGCCAGGGCCTACCTCATCATAGCATCAGTCAAGTTCAAGTTCAAGATCTACCACCCAGGTTGCAGAGGTTCTAGCTTCCTCCCACCACCACCACCTTACAAGCCCCATTCCCTGACCTCTTCACTCCAGACCCCATCCTCCAGGAAAACATTCCCTGGTCACAGTCATGGAGCCCCCTTCCTTTTTTCACTTAGATCAGGCTCTCATAAGACTGTCGCCCTTCCACAGGAAGCTCTCCCTAACTGCCAAGGAAGTCACCTGTCCTCCATCCCTGGCTCCTTACACCCAGGTCATCACCCAACTCCCCCCCTCCCCCCTTGCCTGCCTTGAGATTCTTTGATCCATTATTGTTAATATAGCAGTATCATTTCAGGAACATTGGGGGCAGTAGAGTTCAACAGCTAAGTACTAGAAGTCAGACAAACCGGTTCAAATCTCAACTCACCTTAAACTAGTCGTATGACTTTCAGTTACTTAATTTAAGTAACTTACTTCATTTCTCTGTGCCTGTTTCCTCATCCGTAACAGAAGGATCATAACAGCACCTACCTCATTTGATTACTGATTATCCTGAGGACTAAATAAGCCATACCGCCCCGGGGCATGTGAAAAGCCCAGCTATTATTGAGCGCCTGCTGTATGCCGCAGCTTTACACAAAACCCAGGCATTCTCCAGTTTACCCACGAAAGAACCAAAGCTCAGAAGGGTCAAGTCACTTGTCTATGGTCATGAAGTAAAGGTAATTTAAAACCCAGAACTGATTCCAAGGCTCACAGTCTTTGTATGGCCCAGGCTTCCGTAACATTCCTGCTCTGTTGTTAATATGTCTAGTAACTCGGCAAAGCTAATAGGCCTTATGACGCAAGCTGCCCGGGGCTCTGTATTGCCTCTGTCTAGCACTCCTGCCCAGTATCCAACACAGCACACCAGAGAAAGACAAGGAGAAGGAGGGAAGGAGGAGGGAGGATAGTGATGGGGACTATCCCCACTGACAATCCCTGGGCTTGACCAACTACTACATCAGCAATGAGTAAGTTTAGGAGCAAGAAGGAAACTATCTATAAAGCACGCTTGCAAATAACTCTCTAGCCCACCTACTCACCAGGAAGTCCTGAGTGGTCCAATGTGAAATTAGAAATTAACATTTGGATCATTTGACAAGGCCCTCTGCAAGGCTGGGCTGGTCTTAAAGGGCCACAGCCACACTCAGCCAAAGAGTTCCTTTTTTTTTTTTCTTTTTTTCCTGATCCCTTCACCTGACTCCCTCCTCCACTCCATCTGGCCCACGCCAGAGGCCTCCATCAGCGCTTGCTTCAGCAAGTCTCTCCCCAATGCAGAGACCATACTTCAAGCCAGATTCTCCCCTTGCTCCCCGACACATTTCCACAAATCAATGGTACAGATTTCCAGGAAACAAGACCCAGACTCAACTTTCTACCTCCCACTCCCCCAAACATTCTTTCCTAATATCCTCAATCCACCAGAGTCCAAAGATCATGGTCCACAAGAGAAGCCCCTTAAGAGAGCATGAAGACCCAGGACCCCATATTTGCAGCAGCTTAGAAAAAATCCACGAAGAGACTTTGCAGATCGACCTATTCTCCTGCCCCACCCCCCCCACGTAAGTCCATTTCAGGGGAACCCAAAGAAAAATCACTTCCCGTGATAACTGTCACCCCCGAGGAACACTCAAATCCCCGACCCAACATTTCTGTGTCCCAGCGTTATGCAGTCCCCAACAATGTCTTCCCCCAGTCCCCGGTACCTCCCTTCCCAAGGACATGAAGGGAAGCTCCAGCGAAGTCTCCTTTCCTGCCCCCCGCCCCCATCCTCTTTCCAGCTGTGGCTACACTTCTGGACCCTCAGGAGCATGCAGATGTGCAGTCTAACTTACCCAAAGAGAAAAAGAGACTGAGCCCCGTGAGACTGAAGGCAGGGCGAGGTAGCCAGGCATCTCTGTGCATTTTCAGAGACTGAGATTTAGTCGGGTGGGATAAGGGAGAGGGTGATTTGAGGGGCCGAGGGCTACAAGGGAGGAATGGTTAGATGCTAAAAAAAAAAATGCACAGAGGTACTTCATAGACACATACAACATTAAGGAAGCTTTATTTCCATCTCTCTAATATGGCCGGCTTGTATGTTGCTGCTAAAAAGAGAGAGGGAGTGTGTAAGGGAGAGAGAGAAAAAGGGGGATGGAGTAAATTCTGTGGTTGGTGGATTTTGAAAAGCAGGTGGGAGGGCATAAAAAAGTCTTTCTGAAAAGAACAAAGTTCCCCAGGATTTTTTTCCCCTTAAACCAAGAACTAAACCAAGTCCTGCCTCCCTTCTTCTTTCTTCTTCTCTTGGATGACTGTTGGGATTTAAAGGTTGTTAGAGAAGCTCATTCATTTCAAAACTGCTATAAAGTGGGGGGGGCTCTTTAAAACACCCCAAAAAGGAGATGCTTGTTTTGTGTTATTTGGAAAGGGTTCTGGGAAGTGAGTTGGGGAGAGTTTCTGGAAGTGAGGACTTCCTCATTTTTCTACCATTACCACTGAAAACAGAACATGTCAAAGCAGGTTGGTGTAAAAACACCTAAGAGATCTTACAATGGAATGTAATATGAACCTTTGGGAAATCCTGACACCCAGTCAAATCAAGAGTAAAAAGACATTTTTTGAGACAATTGGGGAAAAATAAATGTGGGCTGGGTATTAAATTATATTCATGAATAATTCTTAGTTTTGTTGGGTGTGATAAAATATTGTGGTTATGTTCTTGAACATCTTTTTCTGGTTTTTTTTTTGTATTCTTTATTTAAATTCAATTTAGTTAACATATGCTGGATTTTTAGTTTCAGGGGTAGAGTTCAGTGGTTCATCAGTTGCATGTAACACCCAGTGCCCATTACATCACGTGACCTCCTTAATGCCCATCACCCCCCACCTCCCTCCCCTCTAGCAACAAACCCTAGTTTGTCCCCAGAGTTAAGAGTCTCTTATGGTTTGTCTCCCTCTCTGATTTCATCTTTGTTTTTCCTTCCCTTCCCCTATGATCATCTGCTTTTTCTTAAATGCCACATACGAGTGATATCACGTATGATATTCTCTGACTGACTTACCTCACTTAGCACTGTGCCCTCTCATTCCATCCACGTCATTGCAAATGGCAAGATTTCATTCTTTCTGAAGGCTGAGTACTGTTCCGTTGTGTATCTATACCATATCTTCTTTATCCGGTTCCTCTGTCGATGGACATTTGGGCTCTTTCCATAGTTCGGCTCTTTCCGTGGTTCTGGGATAGTGGAGGGCTACCCCAGAACCTCTTTCCATAGTTCCATAGTTTGTGGACATTGCTGCTATAAACACTGGGTTGCATGTGCCCCTTCAAATCGCTATGTCTGTATCCTTTGTATAAATACCTAGTAGTGCGATTGCTGGGTCGTGGAGTATTTTTTTTTTAATATTTTATTTATTTGACAGAGAGAAATCACAACTAGGCAGAGAGGCAGGCAGAGAGAGGGAGGAAGCAGGCTCCCTGCTGGGCAGAGAGCCCAGTGTGGGACTCGATCCCAGGACCCTGGGATCATGACCTGAGCCGAAGGCAGAGGCTTTAACCCACTGAGCCACCCAGGCGCCCCCGTGGAGTAAGTATTTTAAACTTTTTGTGGAACCTCCATACTGTTCTCCAGAGTGGCTGCACCTGTTTGCATTCCCACCAACAGTTCAAGAGGGCTCCCCTTTCTCGGGATCCTCGCCAACACTTGTTGTTTCCTGGGTAGTTCATTTAAGCCGCTCTGACCAGTGTGAGATGGTATCTTACTGTGATTTTGATTTGAACATCTTTATCTGTTATACACACTGGAGTGTTAAAGTGAAATGATAGGGTGGCTTGAAGTTGCTTTAAGATATTCCACACACACACACATACACAAAGGAGTGGCGGGTAGGTGACCCGAGTCTGGACGTAGCTGTTCATGGTTGAACCTGGTGGCTGGTGCACAGAGCTCATTACACAGTGCTGTCTTTGGTGGTACAGGTTTGAAAACTTTCCATTTGAAAAAATAGGCAAACGTCGCAAGTAGGAGGACTTGGGTTGGAGTACCAGGGTGGCCCGTCTGGGGAGACGTTCAGTAGAATGGAGGTTTCTGTGCAGCAATTCCTCACACTTGTCCAGGGCCACCAAGGCACCAAAGAGGGAGCAGCTCATACTTTTGAATAATAACTCTGTGCCAGGTACTTCACAGGTGATATCTCGACTGAACTCTAGCCCTGGGATGGGGATTTCTTCTTCTCTCTCTTTTTTAAATTGCAAATGGGGAAACTGAGGCTAACAGACCTTAACCCACCCAAGATGACACATGGTAGGCGGTGAGGGCAGAGTCAGAGCCAGGATTCAAACTGAGCTCTGTGTGAGCCAGGGGGTACTTCCAGTATCTACACAACCCATCACCAAGGGGAAGAGACCCCAGACCTCCCATCAGGTTGTTTAGAGACACAGGGAAGAGAAGACTGGAAAGGACAAAGCGAGGGACCTTTGCACAGGCTATGAGAAGAAGGTGCTAGAGCGCGGGGTGTGGAGGAACAGAATGGGAGCCCAGTGCGGTGTTTGGCTCAGAGCAGGCAGACAACACACAGGGATACGTAGTAGCTGCAAGGAGCAAGCCTGAATGACGGAAGCGAAGAGGGAATGAAGAACGAATGAATGAATTTGAAGAGGAAATGGGGGAAAGCAGAAATCCTGCTGAAAGCAGTGAAATCAGCCCCCAAGGCTGCTGAAGCTGTTCTGGGCTGGAAGGAGTGACGTGGGCCGGGTTTTGGGGGTGGGGGTAGTTGCTGCAGGCATTGGGAAGAGAGGTGCCTCTCCGCACCCAGATCTTCACAGACTCCATCACTTAACTCGTGTCTGGCTGTGACTGGTTCAGCAGGTTCCTCCACGTGGGCAGAACAGCCCAGGGGAAGGGAGATCAGCAAAGGAGCAGAGGGGCAGCCTAGGGAAAAGTGTCCTCCAGTGGCCACAGCCTGTGTCCATCCCCGCAGCCCTCTTCCACCACGGGCAGCTGCCTTGCTCTCCAGTGTGTCCAGAGGGAGAGGCTCCCCCCCCCCCTCCCCGGTGCCAGCAACGCCAGCGCGGGTCTGCAGCTCAGGCACCCAAGCTGCCGCAGGCACATGTCAGCCGGAGAGTTTTGGTTTGACGTAGCCGGCCTCCTCCTTTTCCTTAATGTCGCGGAGGGTGACTGTGGGGCTCAGAGAAGCTGCTTCCTTGGCTCATTGGGTCTCACATAGGGTCCAGAAACTTCTGTTCTAGGGACATCTGAGATAAGGAATGTCCCTCTGCTTCTATCCAAAATTTGGGAAAGGGAAACCATGTGTACAATTTATAACAGAATAGCCTTTATGCAACTCAATCCCCCAGGACTAAGGGTCAAAAGATCAGGGGCAGAAGGGTGAGGCAGGAGGAGGGCTACCCCAGAAACTTTTCATGGCTCACCTGGGCCTCCAAATGCCCATTTGTTCCCTGGGATCCAGCAAAGCCAGGGAAGCTGAAACTCAAAGAGACAGCTGAAACTCAAAGAGGCGTTTCACAGAGTGAAGACACCAGTATCAAAAAATGGGCGATGGGGGGAGTAAAGCCCTCTATTTTGGCATTTCTACCCGGTGCCATTTACCCCTGAATATTTTATTAGATAACACTCAGTCACCCACCCTGCTGGGAGAAGCAGTGTTCTCAGTAATCCAAAGGAATGTAGTTTCCCTTTGTCTTTGGAATGCCCAATCCCCATTCTACAGAGAGCCTCCCTAGCCCGTTTGTCTTAAAGCCTCACTTCTCAAAGCTCAGTCCCCGGACCAGCATTGCAGTATCACGTGGGAGCTGCTGAGAGATGCAGAGCCACAGGCCCCACCTCAGACCCATGAGACCACAGTCTGCATTTTTAATAAGATCTCCATGTGCTTCTGAGCACATTTAAGTCTTGACTTCAAATAACAGTAAAAGGTTTGCAATCCTTGAGCAAGGGGCAATGAGAAGCCGGGTCCAGGAAGCAGGAGCGAGCTGAGGATGAGACGCTGGTCCCAGGGTCTGCAGAGCCAGAGGAATAACAAAGCGGGGGACTGTCCTACTCACCTCTCTCCAGCCGTTGCATACTGGGTGGTCCTCTCACCCAGCCCAGCTCTTCACATCTTGGCGTCCTTCCTTTGCTGTTTCTTCCTCTGGGAGTGCCCCTCCTCTCTTGTCTGTACGGCAACCTCCTAGTCTTTCTTCAAAACTCTGCTGCCTGGGTGGCTCAGTGGGTTAAAGCCTCTGCCTTTGGCTCAGGCCATGATCTCAGGGTCCTGGGATTGAGCCCCCGCATTGGGCTCTCTGCTCAGAGGGGAGCCTGCTTCCCCTCTTCCTATCTGCCTGCCTCTCTGCCTACTTGTGATCTCTCTCTGTCTGTCAAATAAATAAAGTCTTTAAAAATATATCTGCTACCAACTCACCTCTTCCTTACCTCCTATGGACCCCTTCTCTCTGTGCACCTGCGACACTGGGTACTTTCACTCATTTGTTTATCAACTCCCCCATTCAACAAACTCAAATATCCACTTAAAGTCCCCCGTGCACCAGATACCAGGCTAGAAGCTAGAGACTCAACCGCCGATGAAATACAGCTCACCCTCCTCCCATTCTAGATGGGGAGTCAAAGGTATAAATTCCCCTCAACAAGGGGACAGGAACAAAGGTACACCCGGTATTGCCTGGATATCGGAAAGGATTGTCATTTTTTTGTTTACCTGTCTTGTCTCCCCAACTTAACTACAGCTAAGGACAGGGGGTGGGTCTCATTTTGAGTTTGAGCAGAGCCTCTCCCTTGCCCCTGAGCACATGAGAATAAATAAATAAATCTGGGGAAAGGGCAGAAACTCCATCAGCCTGAACTTACGCAGCCAAGGTGGGGTAGAACCCCAACCGGAAGCCAGGTCCAGCAGCTCCCTGTACATGCTGTCCCACGCCATTTCTAGGAATCCCATTCAACAAGGGATTGATCCACGGGAGTCAGATGTTGCAAAAGACACAGAAAAGACCTAAAACAAGGTCTCTAAGAGCTTACGATCTCTGAGAAAATAAAGCCCCACACCCATGAGACAACTGGAGAATGTTGGGAGATAAGATCTGGTAAATGGAGACACATTCGGGGAGATGTTAGAGAGAGGACTGAAGCAGGGCCTTGAAAGAATGTTGATTTGGGCAAGCAAGAAGGGACAGGAAATTCTAGTCAGGGAAACACCAAGAGCAAAGGCTCAGAAGCAGAAAGGACACGGGTATATGGAACAGAGAGGTCCTGCCATGGAAAAAAAAAAAAAAAGAGAGCGAGGAATGGATGGGCAGACAACATGGCCCCCAGTCTCAGAAGGCCATGAACGTAAGAAGTGGGGTTCAGACAGGTGCTTTGAAAGTTCTGGGACAGGCCAATCACTGTTGCTCTCATCATCTATAAAATAAGCAAGGTTTTAGGGGTGCCCGGGTGGCTCAGTCCGTTAGGTGTCTGCCTTGGGCTCAGGTCATGATCCTGGAGTCCCAGAATCGAGCCCCGCGGGCTCCCTGCTGGGGATGGACTGAGGGGGGAGCGATATTTTCTTCTCCCTCTCCCTCTCCTCCTCCCCTGTTTGTGCTTGCTTTCTCTCTCAAATAAATACATAAAATCTTTTTTTTTTTTAAGAAAGGTTTTAGCCTTCTGAGAAACTCTGAGTTCCTTTATTTTTTGGTGAAGAAGACATGTTTTGAGAGCTGAGTTTTACAGAAGTGGTTAGGGATTGCCTGATATCCCTTGAGGAGGACCAGACCACATTCACGAGCTAGCTGGCCTGGACAGAAGGTCAAGAGTCCTTAGAAACTTTGTTTTTTTCTTAATAAGAGGATAACTGGTCTGTGTTGGAACAAAATTTGCAAGCTAAGATTTTCTGGCTCTAAGTGGCCAAGATCATTCAGGGGAAGCATGCCCCCTTCCAAACCCACATACACACACGCACATGTGCGTGCGCACGGCTAGTGTTTTATATGATAAGCCGCCAATGCAGACATGGAAGCGTACTGACCAGCCAAAGGGAGACAAAGCCGGGTGGGAACCAGAACAAAGAGTAAAGGGCTGGTGGAAGGCAGCAGCCTTTTCCAGGAGACACATCTTCTCCAGGTCCCTGGGGACAGGCTGAAGTGTTTTCAGTTCCAACAGCCAAGCTCTGAGGCTGCCAACTTATCCATTATTCATGGGGGGCCCCACCCTTTCCCCCTTTCAAGGCCCAATTTCCTTTGGCAAAAGCCTGCATACTTCTGGAAACCTTTGAATGTGGGAGCATCTGGTGTTCTAGGGACTTAAACTAGTGCAAATGTAAGCAACAGAAGCACTAGCTGAAGGCTGGACCACAAGGAGATCCAGCTGGCTGTCTCCAGGAGCTCTCCCACCCGCGGAATGCCCCCTCCCCCCACCCCAGCAAAACCCTTCCAGAAGCTCAGCATCCTAGCTCTCTCTTCCTTTGGGTGGGAAGAGGGATTTAGGTGTGTTGGGCTAAAGGACTTTCTGCCCATAGAAATAAAAATTAATGAGAGATGGGGACTGAATCACCGTTAGACCAACCCAACTAGGGAAGAACACACTGGAAGGGGCCGGAGGGTCCACACCAGGCACTGGCACCTAAGCGACCCCATGTAGTCCTCACAAAAAGACCGTTTGAGTCTTTATTTTATATATAGGGGAAGCAGCCACAAAGAACTGAAGTAAACTTAGCAAAAGGCAGAGCCAGGATTTGAACCAGGCCTATTTGAACTTGAAGCCCATTCCCTACACCATATTCCTTCATGCTTTTGCATTTAACAGACGACCACCCCTAGGAGAAGAGCATGAAGAAGCAAGCAGATCTTCTCATGGTCCCCACAGGGTTGTTCTGGTATGAGGCAAAATTAATATGTGACAGCTGTGATTTCCACTCCCCACTTTGACTTGAGGACTGTGTATCAAAGAAAGGTTTGTGGGGAGGTAGGATTGGGAGAGAGAAGTAGGCTTCCTCTTCCTCCTCCTCCTCAGCTATAACTGCTCCACCCAGAATGGAAGCCAAACTTTGAATGACTCAAGTTCAAATCTGGACCAGTCCACCCCTGGGGGGCGGTGCCCACATTTCCCTAGCCAAGCGCCCCCTGCAGGAGCATGTGGGTAACTGCACAGCCCACCCTCCAGCTCTCACCCCAATATATTCTCTTTGATCCAGATTACCAGAATTAAAATCCTCATCCATCCACCTAACTCGTATCCTCAAAGTCCTCCTCTTCTGCAGATAATATTTCAGGAAGTAAAAAAGGACCCCTAACCCAGGAGAGCATTTTACTTAACAACCCCCAAATGAAATCACTTCCTCTCCATGAATTCTTAGGATATGAAAGTCTTTCTCTCCGCTCTACTTACCATGGCAGCATGTGTCACTTCTCTGGTATGTGTTGGACAGGAAGCATGTATTTCAAATTATTGACATATTCCTTATTTAGAGTAACAGGTGAGAAGGATGCATTCAATGACTCTTGGCCACAACTGACCAAGAACAGGGGTTACAGGGCAGGACTCCAAACAGTCACCCAAGAACAGTTGGTAAAAGTGAAAGAAGTAATAATGAATGTGTTATAAGAGGGTCCTGAAGTTTGGACAGTTAGGAGAATCCTTCAAAAATGTAGCTCAGGGGGCGCCTGGGTGGCTCAGTTGGTTAAGCATCGAAATCTTGATTTTGGCTCAGGTCATGAACTCAGGGTTGTGAAATCGAGCCCCACGTTGGGCTCCGAGGGGAGTCTGCTTGAGGTTCTTTCTCTCTTTCTTCCCTCTGCCCCTCCCCAACTCTAAAAGAAAAAAAAAAAAAAAAAGTTCCTCTTGAGATTAGATCAGAAATCCATGCCCTGAATGGCTAAGTGGGTGGGATGGGGTGCAGAGAACAAGGAAAGGCCTTGGAGGTGGTGGAGAGGAGGTCTGAGCAGAGCCCAGGCAAGAAATGGGAGCTCAGAACCAAAAAACCTTTATTTATTTTTTCTTAAAGATTTTATTTATTTGAGAGAGAGAGAGAGAGCACAAGAGGGAGGAGAGGCAGAGGGAGAAGCAAACTCCCCCAAGGAACAGGGAGCTCAACACAGTGCCTGATCCCAGGACCCCAGGATCATGTCCTGAGCCGAAGGCCAATGCTTCACCGACTGAGCCACCCAGGTGCCTCAAGAACCAGAGGATCTTTAAAACAAACCTCATTAAATCTTAACGATGGTAACCAAAAAGTATAGGAACCTCACCTTTCAGACCAAGAGCTACATTGGTGGCTGTCCACTTCAGCAGCCCGTGAGCACCACTTCTGAAAAAGACATGCCCACGCTCTAGCTCCGATGCCTCTGGCAAAGCCCAGCGAAGAGCCGCCTGCCGATCTGATACCCAGCCAGGCCAGCAGGGGCCGGGCTAAATCCTCCAGCTGTATTCATAGCCCACTCCAACCGGCTCACCAATGCACGGTCCCAGGGCCAACACCGCCTCCAGTGTGAGTCAAGAACGGCTCTCCCCACTTCAGCTGTCCGAGGCGTCCCTGACTCTAAATTCCTCGCCGAGCTTCTGCTTGCCCCCCGCAGCCAGGTATACAAAGAGGATGATTTCCAAAGCTGTGTTTATTTAGGGGTAATTTGCCAAAGGAATCATTTGGGTTGGTTTTTATTTCTGTGATTCTTCCCAGGGACCCCTGCACGAAGAGCACCGTCGAAGCACAGGATCTGAGGGAAGGCTTGAGGCCACTATGGCCGCTCGGCCAGGGTCCCCAGTGCCAGTGTCCCAGGCCAGAAGGACCACATCCACGCTTCCCTCCGCCGGGGCCTGTCCCTCCCAAGCTGTCCAGTCTTTCTGCCGGGTTCTGAACCCTCCTTCTTCAGCCCTTCGACCAATGAGGCAAGAGAACAACTTGGGGGGCGGGGGGAGGGGTCCCGGAAGGACCCGTCCAGTAACTCAGGACACACAGAGCAGTCTCTGCCATTGCTAAGCACAAAAGGAACTCTCTTTTCTTCTCAAACGTCTTGCTCTGGCTTTAGAATTCCCCCAGCTGACGTTTTTCGGGTGGGTTACTGGGTGCCGACCTCACAGAAGGCCAAACCGGGTGCTGCCGGGGCAGGGGCAGGGGGAGGAAAGAAACAAAGCACGCGTGTAAGTATTTCCACCAGAACAGGTGCCATGGACTGAGCTCTTTCCGTCCGTCTGGCCCAATTCTGAATTTCGCAAGCCCTCCTGTGTGAGAGCCTCACCACCTGGGAGGTGGGTACTACGATTCCCATTTTAAGGATGAGGAAACTGAGTGTCAGACAGGCTAAGTTACTGCCTGCCGTCATCCAGCGTCAAAGTCACAGAGCCAGGACTCGGGCCCAGGTCCACCCAACTTCAAAGCTCGCGATGTTACCCACTGGCTGTCCGGCCCCAGAACGGGGACACAGCATGGTGTCCCTTCCTCTGAAGCAAACATAATCAATTCAACAACAACAACAAAACCAAAGGTTTGTTGTCTCCCTGCTCCCTCTCTGCCTGAGATCTCCCGCAGGCTGCCCGTGGGCCCGGATTCACCCAGAGGCTTCCTGAATTGGGAATACGGCCTTTTAAAACAACTTGACCAGCCTCTACAGGACTTAAGAGTCTTGTGGCTTTGGCCTGTCACCACACTCGCTTCACTGGACCCGTTCCCGAACAACAGAAGTGCTCTTTTCCGCAGAGTCTCAATCCAAGCACCTCCGCCAAACACGGGGGAAGCAGGCCTCACAGGTCCGTGCAGCTGTCAGCAGCGGGTGTCCGAGAGGCCGCACAAGGCCAGGCAGCCCCAGGAGCACCAGTGGTGATCATGGGAGAAGGACGGCGGGGGAAACGGGACTACACACGACTCCCGAGGGGGGCTACTGTTCCACTAGGTGGAACCCCGCCAGGCCCCTGATCTTTCTCCGCTGCCATCATCTGGGAGTCGTGTGTCCTCAGTGCTGGTGTGATGGGAACACACGCAAGCCACCATCCCCCAAATGGAGGAGGCCAGCCTTCCCGAGCCCAGCAGAACACCGCTCCCTGCATGGCCTGGATGCCTATTACCAGCCTACCGGTAGCACCGTGCCCACTGCCAGCTCGCTCCTTCTGTCCTTACTCCTACTCACTACACGCCAGGCGCCTTTTCTAGGTGCTGCACTTCCCTGGGGAGCGGAGGAAGGAGACAGCAGGAATCTGACTCCATATTATTATACAGAATGCCGCCTTCCTGGCGATCACAGGATGTCAGAACAACATAAGCCACAGAATTTAAAAACTTAAGAATTGGAAGGGACTCTCGGATCAGAAGGAAAGTTGCGACACGATGTGTGTCCAAGGATCTGTGGTACCTTCTCTTTTAGGTTCTGCTTAACCTCTAATGAGGCAGAGGCACTTTGCTTCTCCCTGACAAAGGTGCCTCTCTTCACCACTAAAATCAATCATCGTTAGCCCTAATGACCTTTAAGTACTCGAGACTGGGTATGAAGGTAAGTTTGGTGTCACTTCCGTCAGCAGAGTGTCAGCTTCCCACACTTCCCTGCTGCATAGAAAAGTCTCTGCCCTCTTGTAATGGTCAGCACTCTGGACTCTGAAAAGTCTCTGCCCTCAGCAGTCACCTCCCCCAGGGACCCAGCCACGTTGCTACGTCCTTGCCGGCTCCTTTTCCACCCTCCGGACACCTGGCCCAGCTGGGCCCAGAAGCGCTCTCACCATGGTCATGTAGGTGGCCTCTGCTTTTCCACTGGATTCTTCTTCCTCAGTCTGCTCCCGTGTGGCTATTGAAGAGTAAACATGCTTCTGGGGGAGGGGTAGAATAGTATAAACATGACGAAAAATCAGTAAACGTTCCATGCCAAAGACAAAAGCCATCTACAAGTATCCGCAGGGCGTCGACACCAGAGGGCTATTGAGAGCCAGAAAAGTGATCATTGATGATGATAATTCAATCCCCAGTCTTCTTGAAAATTAAGAAAATTGACCAGTCAGCAAAGAGCACTACCTTAAGAATCAAATTCTTATTTATTTATTTATTTATTTATTTATTTATTTATTTGACACACAGAGAGAGATCACAAGTAGGCAGAGAGGCAGGCGGAGAGAGAGAGGAGGAAGCAGGCTTCCTGCTGAGCAGAGAGCCCAATGCGGGGCTGGATTCCAGGACCCTGAGATCATGACCTGAGCCACCCAGGCACCCCAAGAACCAAATTCTTTGCTTCAAAAGACAAACCTCTTTGCTTGGACGGGCACTTTTTTTTTTTAATTTATTTATTTGACAGAGAGAGATCACAAGTAGGCAGAGAGGAAGGCAGAGAGAGAGGAGGAAGCAGGCTCCCCACCAAGCAGAGAGCCCGATGCGGGGCTTGATCCCAGGACCCTGGGATCGGACGGGCACTTTAAGGTAGCAGCAGGGAACCCTTGTCTGGCCAGATTACTAGTAGTTTCTGCTTATGTCCTTCTAATTCAAGGCACGGCAGGATGACACGGCAACTAACCAGGGCCAGCTCTTCAAGAGGGTCGGTAGGGCAGGGACAGCCCTCGCTGGACCTTGTATTTATGAGGTCACTGGTACTCTGTGATTCACATCCCTGTGACTATCTGGGGTGGTAATGTCATCCAGTGACAAACTCTTGGGCTTCTGGAAGCCCCTGCGCCATGTTGTGACAAAATCCTACCCTTGGGTCACAGACAGGGCAAAATATGGGAAAGTAAATATTCCAAGAGGAGTTTTTAAAACAAGGGAGGGAGGGAGGAAAGGGAGTTCAAGGAAATGAATTCATTTCTCAGACCCCAATATAGCTCCATGACAAACTAATATGGAAGAAAAAGTTCTTCTTGATCCTCTTTCTTAGGGCTCCCAAGTATTTAATCTGCACCATTAACTCCTTCACGTAACTCCTAAATGTATCCCAATTCTTCCTTATGCTTCCACAGTGCCCAGAGATCATGAAGCCCTTGCAGAACCTCAAGTGATGTGAACCTTAAAACGGTCAGATATGTTGGTCCTCATCCTCATTTTACTGGGGAGAAAAGTGTGGCTCTGGGAGGTGGCAGAGCTGGGCTTGAACAGGGATTTTTTTTGAAGATTTAATTTATTTATTTGTCAGAAAGTGAGCGAGCGAGAGAGAGAGAGAGAAGGCAGGGGGAGCAGCAGAGGGAGAGGGAGAGGCAGACTCCCCCACCAAGCAGGGAGCCAAACTCAGGACTCGATCCCAGGACCCTGGGATCAGACACTCAATGGACTGAGCCACCTACGCCTCCCATGAGTGAGAATGTTCTGATTCTGAGTCCAGTGCTCTTTCCTGTGGCCCTACCAGGAGGCCCCATGGACGCACCCTACTCCCTCCTCGAGGGCTCTCACTCTGGTGATGAAGGTTTCCTGAGCCCCTCTCCGTGCCCAGCACCGGCCGGCACGCTGAGATATAACACCAAGTAAGACAGGCCACGGAGAAAGACAGTGACACCACCTGGATGATGGAGCCATATCCGCCCTGCCCTCCCAGGGCACAGCAGCAAAACGGAGGTTTGAGTTCTTTCCTTACCTCTGGATCAGCCTTCTTTATGTTCTCCAGGCTTTTTACCAGGGTTGTGGAGGTTACTGAGCTGCAAGACAGGAAAAGCAGGTGGAATTAACCGGCTGGCACTGTATATGCAAGGGGGCCGGCCTGAGACCCAACCGAGGGGGTCCCCAGAGGAGGAACTCTGCTCTCTGGGCTCCCCAGGTCGCCCTGAAATCTGGGAAGTGCAACTCTATGGCGGAGAGCAGGGAGGCATTCTGGAGGGAGTCTGGGCTCAATAGCTTTGCCTTCTCTATCTCCTAGCCAACATCTTCCTGTCCACACAGTTTTTAGGAATTCATAGCAAGCGCCGCCACAGGATTCCATGTTACCAGAATCCAGAACTGGGGAGGCGCAGCTGAGCCAGCAGGGGGCAACCGAAGCTCGGCGACACGGGGGAGGCGGCCAAGCAGAAATACCGCCACATCGCCCCCTCCTCCCCGCCCCCAACGCAGCGGCCAGCGCTGGCCCCTTCCCAGCCCTTGGCCTTTGATCTCTTGACCATCTGCCTTCTGCATCTGCCACTGAATATACTTCCTTTTTTGTGTTTTGGCCTAAGGTAGAACTAAAAAAAAAAAAAAAAAATTGGGGTTGAAGCTAGAAAAGAAACCATATATATATATTTTTTTGGTCCCAAAGTGGAGGAAATCGTTTTCTCATACTTTCTCATTATAAGGTTGTATGCTCTCATTGTAAAATTAATTCAAATAGTAAAGAAACAGAGAGAGTTGGAGGTTGAAGTCCTGGTAAACCTCCTGCCCTCGTGGGACCCACCTTGTCTTTCCTCTCAAATGGCACGACTGACACATTGGAATTATTCTTCCTCGACACAGGCCTAAGTGTGCTCACATAAAATATATTTTATTGTGTATGCTGCTGTAGCGAGCATTATCTAATTTTCTTTTTTATAAAGATGAGATCATATTACATACTACACATGGGACACCTTCCCACGTTGCTACATCCAGGATTGAACAGTATGTCCGGGAGTGGAACACTGATTTAGGGACTCGTTAGCCGACAGTCACCACGGATGATTTCCATGTTTAATTATCATCTGTGCTACAGCAACCATGTGTACAGATCTCAGTGTACCAGCCTGATTCTTTTTTTTTTTTAATATTTTATTTATTTGACAGAGAAATCACAACTAGGCAGAGAGGCAGGCAGAGAGAGAGGAGGAAGCAGGCTCCCCGCGGAGCAGAGAGCCCGATGCGGTGCTCGATCCCAGGACCCTGAGATCATGACCTGAGCCGAAGGCAGAGGCTTTAACCCACTGAGCCACCCAGGCGCCCCTGATTGTTTCTTTAGGATAAGCTAGTAGACGTGGAATTACTGATTTCATTTTGAGGGAAACTGAGGCCCAGAGCAGGGAGGTGAGTTGATATGGCCGTCTAACTCTGGGCTCAGGGCCATCTGCACGCCCAGAGCAAAGACCCTCAGGCCAACCAAGTGCAAACCAAGTCAGAGAGGCCCTGGGGAACAGAAGTGCCAACCCAGCAGGCCAAGCGCTTTTTGTAGAGTCTGTGTCTTGTGGGGAAAGGAGACTCAGCGGGCAGCACCTGCAATGGGGGTCTTTGCCCACTGACAGCATTTTGGTAAGACAGCTGGTTTGCCCCAGCAATGGATCCCATCATCGACAGGTGGGTAAACGGAGGGACACGGGCCTGCTCACCGCCGGTGAAACACGGCTGCCGTGCCGGGGCATCTGGGCATTTCGGAGATGCTAGGAGAAGGGGTGATGAAATTCAAGACTTTAACAACATATTTTGACAATAAACCACTTAGGACCTAAGGGCATCCATACAAAAATAGCCTCTCACTGGGGCACCTGGGTGGCTCAGTGGGTTAAAGCCTCTGCCTTTGGCTCAGGTCATGATCCTGGGGTCCTGGGATCGATCCTGGGGTCCTGGGATCGGGCTCTCTGCTCGGCGGGGAGCCTGCTTCCTCCTCTCTCTCTCTCTGCCTGGCTCTCCGCCTACTTGTGATCTCTGTCTGTCAAATAAATAAATAAAATATTTAAAAAAAATTTTTTTAAATAGCCTCTCAGAATTCGAATGTGGCCCTTTATTTTTTTTAAGATGTTATTTATTTGAGAGACAGAGAGTGGGGAGGGTGATCAAGGAGAGGAGCAGAGGGAGAGGGACAAGCAGACTCTGCACCCAACATGGAGCCCAACATGGGGCGTCACACCGCGACCCTGAGATGGTGACCTGAGCCGAAATCCAGAGTCGGACGCTCAGCCCACTTCAAGAGTTGGACGCTCAGCCCACTGAGCCACCCAGGCGCCCTGGAATGCGCTTCTTTAAATACGCCCCCGATAAGCCTCAGGATCCAATCTTCCCTGTGGAGTGGGTTTTGTGGAGAATTCAAAAACCACTTCTCTCTGGCATTGAACGCAGCTTACAGCTCTTGTATAAGACATACTCTTAATTATGCTCCCCTCAGAACCCCATTTACAAAAGAGCTGCCAATCTCTGTAAAATACCAAAATGAAAGAAGAGGGGCGTAAGGCCATGCAAGGCCTTCCTGGAACACAGCAAGTGGAGGGTTGGGGTCACTACAGAGATGACATCCAACGGGACCAACCACGGACAATTCTATTTAAAGTACCCGCTTCTGTGAGGATGGCACAGCCAGGGCCCTCTCACTCTTCCGCTTCAGGCGCGAAGCACCGCCGGCCTCCCGACCCAGCCCTGTACCTCTTACTCCTGTGGGTCTTCTTCACGATCAGTATCAGAACAGGAAGCAGCAGGATGGTGCCACAGACAATCCCCACAATGATCACCAGCTGATTGCCACCCAGGATCTCGGGTCTGAGGGCTACTGGGGTCACCGATGCTTGGGAAAGGAGAAGAGCAATGAGAGGGTCTCAGTATTCCAGAAAAGAGCTGTGAGTCCCACCAGTTCTATGCCAAGGAGACACAGCCAAGCCAGGAATTTGGGGGAGAAGGCCAGATTTCACCCTACGCTGAAACACCGGGACTCCAGCTGTCCCCATTCGGTGGAGAGCCAAGTCTGGCCGCCTTGCTTACCCCTACCTACAGTGTAGATTAAGATGGGTGGGTGAAGAGAATACCACTTTACCAACAGCAGACATTGATATTAACAATTCTACCTTAAAATAAAATAACAGACGTTTTAGAGGCTTCAGATCTTTCTGTGAGAAAGTGATTGGTTTCAAAAGCATATATGGGACAACACTCAGACCCATAGTCCTGATACCAGGTGAGGCCTTTCCACCCATACGGGACCCTTCATTCCTTTCTTCAGTTTACTCTGAATATGTACATAAACACCCCTGGTGCCGAATATCACTAGGCAAAGAAGCTACAAAGACAAATAAGACGTGGTCCCTGCCTTCAAGGACACGGACAAACATGTTGACAGAAAACCACAGACTGGGGCGCCTGGGTGGCTCAGTGGATTAAGCCGCTGCCTTCGGCTCAGGTCATGATCTCAGGGTCCTGGGATCGAGCCCCGCATCGGGCTCTCTGCTCCGCGGGGAGCCTGCTTCCTCCTCTCTCTCTGCCTGCCTCTCTGCCTACTTGTGATCTCTGTCTGTCAAATGAATAAATAAAATCTTTAAAAAAAAAAAAAAAGAAAAGAAAACCACAGACTGCCATAGGGGCCATGACAGAAGTCCATATGGGCAGTCCAAAAGGGTACCCAATTCTATGGGAAACACATGTTGAGTTGGGCAGACAATATGGGAAAGGGGGCGCGTTACACACAAGGTCTGGAGGCCCAAGAGGATGGTACTTCCAGAAAATAGAAATAGTTCCATGGGTCTGGCTCGAAGTTGCATTTGTGGGCATGGTGGGGAATTAGGCTGGACAGATGGCAGAGTCTCGGTCATGAAGGGCCTTGATTATCCCACCCGGGAGTCTGGCTTTCTTTCTGTAAATGATGGGAAACCCAACCCCTGAAAGACTCTGAGCCCCGGGACAGAACGTTGAGATTTGTGATTCAGAGCGATGGCACAGAGAGCTGCAGGGAGAGTGCGAGTGGGGCTGAGAATGAGAGCAGACACCAGCTGGAGGCCTACAGGCCAAGACAGAGAGGAAGACAGCTAGAGTGCTCTGTAGGACTAGAAGGAAGGCGTACTCAAAGTCAGTAGTAGAAACAACAGACCTGGTTGACCTGTGAGACTGGGGGTCATGGGAAAGGGAAGAATCAGATATAACTCCCAGCCATCCAGCTAGGAAACTGTAGAGGGTGATGGTGTTGACTGAGGAGGAGGAGATGAGAAGGGGAGAGGCGTGCAGAAGTGGGTTGAGATACGTTGCATATGAAGTATTTGTGGACTATCTGGCTAGAATTTGGATGGATACATAGACGGATTAGACAGGGAGGAAGGGAGGGGAAGGAGGAAAAAAGGAAGGAAGAATGAATCCAACATAGAATATATCGTATATACAGAGAATACGGCGTCTAATACTACTGGGGTAAAGAGGGCCGAGGGTGGACAGTTAGAGCCACACTGGTGACCTAAGCTAGAGCAGAGGCGGAAGCAGGAGCCAGGATGCAATGCACGAAGGAATTAATGGGAAGTGAGAGAGGAGGCACCACATATGGTCTCCGAGCAAGCTGCTCGGCTAGGTCGAGACGGAAATCGAGAACTGATTGCAGTGAAGGACACACAACTCTGAATACACTAAAGTCTCCGAGTTGTAGGCTTTAAATGGGTGAATGTATAGGATGTGAGTTGTTTCTGTTTTAAGACGACGACACGGGATAAGAGCTCAAGTAGGCAAGGACAGAAGGTGAGAGGAAGAGGTGAGCATATTTATAGGCTGGATGGCAGAAGCCACTGCAAAGCGTTGGTTTCCCGAGACAGGGAGAAAATGCCACGTGAGCACAGAAGTCTGGATGAGCCCGGGGTGCAAGGGATCCTGGCGTGGCGGGGCAGACAGACAGGGGAGGATGTGGGCAGATGGAGGTAGGCCTGGAGGGGGGTGGGCTGGGGGCTTGGAGGTTGAGTGAGCTCCTACTCATGGTGTGTATTTTCCCTGTGAAATGGAAATAAGCTTCTGAGAGTGAAGAAATCCATCTGTCCTGCTTCCCCCTCCAGCTGGGACTCTTTGCTCTGTGTGTGTGTGTGTGTGTGTGTGTGTTTTAAAGATTTTATTTATTTGAGATGGAGAGAAGGGGAGGATGAGTAGGGGGGAGGGGCAGAGGGAGAAGCAGATGCCCTGCTGAGCAGGGAGCCTGATGCAGAATTTGATCCCAGGACCCTGAGATCACGACCTGAGCTGAAGGCAGCCACTTAACGGCTGAGCCACCCAGGCGCACCTCTTTGTTATGTCTTAAAACGAGGTGCCTCCAGAGACTCAAGTCTCTGGTCAGAGGTACTGAGGTGTGTTCCCTCCTCACCCACATCCCCACCCCCAACAAACACAGCCAACCCCCAGCAAAGGGCTCCAGCAAAAGGCAAAGTCCACAGGCCACATCCTGACTGTTAACTGCGTTACCATTTAACTTTAAGCCCTCACTTATCAACCTCTCTGGGTCCACACAATTGAGTCTTTATTCTCTTACACACCACTGGCTTTAATGTGCAATGTCTGCCAGAAGAGAGAAGCTTTCATCAGAGAACACCTCTATTTTGGGTTCTGGTCCCTTCCTGTTTTCTCTCTGCTCTGTTCTGTCTCTCACCAGTTCAGGGTCATTTTCCCTTCTGCTACAGAGTGTACAGCATCCAAGGAAAAAAGACCTTGGACATCAGCTCCAATCCACCTCTGAGCTCCTGTATTTTTAAATCAGTATATTAGACAGGCAGGGAGTGAGTTCTGGCGGAAGGCTGGAGTTCACCAAATATTAGCTCCCTCGTCTTTGAGGCACCCGCAGGACCAGAACTAGAATGAGGCAAGCAAGGTGCCTCGGGCTCCAGACTGAAGGAGGCATCACTGTGAAGGTCACAGAAGTCCAGGGTACAAGGACTTGTATCAGGGTCATGGAAGTATAGCATCTCAGAGTCATGCTTCCTACAATTCTGCACCCTCGATGCCTCTCAGACCTCACCCTAGTCCTGGCCATGCCTCCCAGCTTGGAGGCCCCTCAACCCTCCCCAACCAAATGTCAGATACTTTGGGGCTCTTTCATGATCACGTGCAGCACAGTGGTCTTCCTGAAGGTCAGGTTCCCCAGGTGGATACTGCAGGTGTAGTTTCCTCTGTCAGAGTCCTTCACTCTTTGCAGCAGGATAGACGCATCATTGCGGGAAGTGTCCCCCACCAGAGTTACACGGTTCTGGAAGCGGCCCCAGTTCTGGGAGTACCCCACAGGGACACTGAGTTTGGGGTAATAACGAAACACAACCTCCTCCTAGAAGGGAAAGGCAACATATGAGTTTGCAAGGACCATTGAAGATGGGGCACAGGGAAGGTGGAGTAGGGGACTTTTGGGACTCACAGGGCCCTGAATGTGTGGGCAGTGAAGGTATGATCAGACAGTATGAGACATCATGAGTCACGCACACACACGCGTGTGTGTGTAGCTGTGTAGGACACACCAAACCAATGAACAACTGTCCCACTGGCAGAAAGGCATGAGGAAGAAAGGGGATGGGGTCATTCCTTTTTTGTACTTCACCAGTGAAAGGAATAAAGGTACATCTTTACTTCTTAGCATTTCCAGTTGGATTTCCAATAGGCACTTGAAACATGTCTAAAACTAAACTCCAAATTATTCCCCCAAACCAGCTCCTTCCAGTCCATCCCTTTTTGGTAAATGGCAAAGCCTTCTTCCAGATGCTCAGGCTAAAAATCTTGGAGTCATCCTTAATTCCTCTCTTTCTTAAACTCACATTGAAATCCCTCAGCAGGGGCACCTGGGTGGCTCAGTGGGTTAAACCGCTGCCTTCGGCTCAGGTCATGATCTCAGGGTCCTGGAATCGAGTCCCACATCGGGCTCTCTGCTCAGCAGGGAGCCTGCTTCTCTCTCTCTCTCTCTCTCTCTCTCTCTCTCTGCCTGCCTCTCTATCTACTTGTGATCTCTCTCTGTCAAATAAATAAATAAAATCTTTAAAAAATAAAAATTGTTTAAGAAATCCCTCAGCAAATCCTATCACTCCTACCTTCAGGACAGATCCGAAATCTAGCCACTTCTCACCTCCTCCACGGTTACCATTCTGGTCTAACCCACCCCATCCCTCACCTGAATTCCTGCAAGGAGCTTCCTTACTTGTCCTTACTCCCAACCACAGTTTATTCTCAACAGGTGAGCCCTTAGAAATAGAAGTTAAATCATGTTACTTCTCTACTCCAAACCCTCCAACAGCTCCCCATTTCAACTAGAAGTAGAAGACCCGCCACGACCTGCCCCACTCCATCTTCCTCTTTGATTTCATCTTCTACCTTTTCTTCCCTCACCTATCTGGGTCACTTCACTCCATCCACACTGGCCTTATTGCTTTCCTTGAGTACTGGCCTCAGGGCCTTTGCATTTGCTACTCCCTTTCCCTGGGACACTCTTTCCCCCAGAAATACGCATGGTTCCCTCCCTCACTTCCAGCAGATCTGTGCTCAAATGTCATCTTTTCAGGGAGGCCTTTCTGACCATCTAGGTAAAACAAGAACCACAAATGCCTGTTTTTTTGTTCTCCATAGCTCTATTACCTGACATATTACATAATTATTTCTTCATTATTTTACCGTGTATCTCCCTCGATCTTAAGTCTCCCATCAAAGCAGGAGCGCTGAGTGTCTGCCACATTGGTGCTTAAAACACTTGTTAAATGAGTAAGTGTTGGGATTTTTAATAAAGAGAAGTAAATATTACTATTTTTAAAAGCTTTTAAGGAAAGGAAATAGGTATACAGACATGAACATAAACAAGAAGAACTGGTCCCTAATATCTTATCTCTTGTGCTTTGAATTCACAGATCAAAATGTCCTTTCTTGACCTATTTTCTGCTGTGACTCACATAGTGGTAGACATCTAAACACATGACAAGCCTCCAGAGGTGGACCTGGGACTACATGTAATTCCCCACACTCCACCACAACGCCACCCTTTCGCGCCCACTCAGCATATGGGAATCAAGTGAGTACAAATGACTTTTTTATAGGGATGACTGGGAATATGTTAATAGAAAAGCTACTTTGCACCTTAATTTTTATTAGCAATAAGTGACCTGGGATCTCCCCCACAACCTACCTTGAATCCATGCACAGAGGACATTGCCATGCACAGAGGACATCTACCAGCCTAGTGAACTAACTTGCCACTTGCTGCTTCAGAGTTCCCACAAACCAATCCATACCCTGGCCCCCAGGACTTACTAATCCCAACATCAAAGCACCCATAAAGACAAAGAAAATTCCTTCCATCCCATAAGTGGGGCAGTGGGACACAGAAGAAAACTTATCAAAATAATCCAAATAAAAACAAGAATACAATCGTTCTTATGCCTAGCCCAGAGCTTAGAGACAAGGCCACAGAAGTCATCCCCCTCCTTCTCCCTTGGACTCTACAAAGAAGGGATGGGAAAAGAGGAAGGAAACTCAAATGCAGTGGCCAAGGCACACTGCACACACAAATGCTTCACAGGGACGATCTAGCATATGTGTCCCAACAGCCCAACAGGCTGAGCAAAAGCAGCTGCAATATCATCCTCTTCTTTGTCATCTTCATCAGAGTTATTCTTCCCACCATGGAGCCAAAGCTGCCCAGCCAAGTAGTGCTTCTGGCAAGCTCCAAAGCCATGGCACCTGGAGCCTAAATTCTCCCTCTCCCCACACTGTCCTGACACCATCGGCCTGGCACTCCACTACACACTGACGGTTCCTCCTCCTTACCTTGGCATGCTCTCCTGATGAGAATGTCCAGTCTACCTTGGTCATGCGTTTCTCCTCTGTGCTCTGGAAAACACACCCCAGCTGAGTTGAGTCACCCACATGGACCGTGAGCTCTGGGGATAAAATGGTAACTCAAGTCAAACCCAAGGTATCGTCTACAGAAGTCAAAGAACATCCACAAGAGCTCATGCTTAGCCAAAGCTCCTCAGCCATAAAATCAACGTCACCACTAAATACTGCGCAAATTTGGGACACCTGGGTGGCTCAATGGGTTAAAGCCTCTGCCTTCCACTCAGGTCATGATCTCAGGGTCCTGGGATCGAGCCCCGCATTGGGCTCTCTGCTCGGTGGGGAGCCTGCTTCCTCCTCTCTCTTTCTCTGCCTGCCTCTCTGCCTACTTGTGATCTCTTTCTGTCAAGTAAATAAATAAAATCTTAAAAATAAATAAATAAATAAATAATGTGCAAAATCACTCCACAGACAAGCCAGATGACCCTGTGTGGACGAAGTAGTAGCCAGAGGCCTCCCACTCACAGGACACCCCATGAGTAAGAGAGTGCCCATAGCTACCCACACTCATCAACTCTGAGGGGTCTTCAAACTACAACAAACACTTTGTGATTCTCTTTTCATTCCCTGCTCCTTCCCCTTTTCTAGAATTTTTCCTGAGGTCCCGCTCCAGTTCAAGCTATACTAAAGGAAGTACAAAAAATCTTGAAGCCCGCCTTTCTATTCGCCAACTTAGACACCCACACCTGTGGGACATAAACAAGAAGTAGAGAGTTATATAACTTTCATGCTTATGTCTAACCCACCAGCTCTTCAGGCTGAAAAACTGATTCATGGGCGATTTACTTCAAATTCTTATATTCTTTTTACAAGTTGTCTTAGGACTTGCTTAGGATAGTCTTGGCTACAGTACAGGTCACAGGACTGCTTGCTAATTAGGCCAAAACAATAGACAGTTTTCCTCTTGGTTCTTTTTTCTGTTTTAATCCCTGCCCCCACTCCCTCCAGAAGATCCCTCTCCCCCTACTTCAGGCTTCCCAACTCCTAGGCTCTTCCTTCTGCTTATTTGTATGAGCAGCTGACCCCATCATATGCTTATTACATAAGTCATTTTGAGGGGTTCCTGGAAAAAAAATTAGCAAGACATTTCTGGTTTTTCAGTAATGTTCTACACAAATCAACCACAAAGTCAGCTGAGAAATGAAAGGCAGGGTGGTATTTAGGGAGACACAAGACGTAGCAAGTCTTAACTGGACAGAATTCCTTCAAAAGCACATCGGGCAAAGCTCATGAAGGAACAAACAGTGCATAAGCTGACCTTTCCACTGGAATTGTTTCTCTGGGAGAACATGAACTTCCTGCCCGAGATGCACGATAGGAGGAAACCAAGAGAAAATATTGTGAACTTGAAACTCTATGGCGGGAATCATTTTGAAAGTAATAAAAATTCACTCCAAAAAACATCAGTGGGGGGGGGGGGGAGGCCCTCTAAATCCAAAAGTGCATTAAGAACTGAACTTTATTTTTCAAAATGTAGTAATAAGGGCACCTGGGTGGCTCAGTTGGCTAAGCATCTGACTCTCGATCTCAGCTCAGGTCTTGATCACAGGGTTGTGAGTTCACCCCACACTAGGCTCCCCACTGGGAGTGGGCATGGAGCCTACTAAAGAAAAAAAAAACAAGGGTGCCTGGGTGGCTCAGTTGGTTAAGCCACTGCCTTTGGCTTTGGCTCATTCTGGAGTCCCAGGATCGAGTCCCCCATCGGGCCCCTTGCTCAAGGGGGAGTCTTCTTCTCCCTTTGACCCTCCCCCCTCCCATGCTCTCTCTCAAGTAAATAAAATCTTTTTAAAAATTATATAAATACATAAATAAATAAAACAAGATAAAATAAAATGCAATAATAAACACCGAACGATTCTGCACCTTTCATGGTACCAGGCATGTGTCAGACACCGTGTATGTAGCATTTCAGCTAGTCATTACAGTATTTTGAGATACGCGCTGTTGTTCTCCCATTGTCAGAGGAAGAAGGTGAGAGAGCCCAAGAGCACATGGCCCGTAAAAGGCAGAGCCAGCACATAAACCCAGGCCTGAGGGAGGCAAAGCCCAAGCTCTCACTCACTATTCTGCGCCATCTCACATCAGTGGAAGGAGAGCTGACTCCAGAGCAAAGGTACAGGAAGTTAACATTATTTTTATTTGCAAGAATATTGCCTATAGGAGCATCTGGGTGACTCAGTGGGTTAAGCGTCTACCTTCGGGTCAGGTCATGATCTCAGGGTCCTGGGATCGAGCCCCGCATCCAGCTCCGCACTGAGCAGGCAGTCTTCTCCCTCTCCCTCTGCCCCTCGCCCCGCACCCCGACTCATGCTCTCTCACTCTCTCTCTCTACTCTTTCTCTCAAATAAGTGGAATCTTTAAAAAATTATTTTGAACATTTTTTAGAAGAATATTGCTTATAGTATTTAAAATAAGAACTGAGAGAAAAGGAAGGGAAGGAGTAGAAGCATAGAATGATTATAAACTGATGAGTAAACTTTGTAGAAAAAAGTATAGAGGCTTCACATGGGGGAAGACAACCTCTGTCAAGCAAGCTGCACAACTTCCCAGTGGCCACCAGGCACATTTTGAGGAATTGGCTCTACCCCCTTTTTGGCTAGAAGGAAATATACAGGTTGCTCCAGGAACTAGTGGGGAAGTTATGTGACTAGCCCTAAAATTGCTCTGGGCTGTTTCCATGGATTCTCCTGTTGTGAAACTGCCTTTCAGTTCATGCCTTCTGTGTCTCTTCAAAGAGGGAAAAGGTGCCCATATTGTACACCATGCTTGTATGGACAAGTGTCTGGGCAAGGCATCAGAAGACAAAGCAGAAAGGAGTAGCCCAAAGATAATCCTTGGAGAAACACCTGATTCCTTTTCTCTTTCTAGAGAACTACAGTTTTGAAAAGCGAAAGAAAAATGTCAATTGAAATCAGAGTGGGGGGTGCCTGGGTGGCTCACTGGGTTAAGCCTCTGCCTTCGGCTCAGGTCATGATTTCAGGGTCCTGAGATCAAGCCCCACATCAGGCTCTCTGCTTAGCAGGGAGCCAGCTTCCCCCTCTCTCTCTGCCTGCCTCTCTGCCTACTTGTGATCTCTCCCTGTCAAATAAATAAATAAAATCTTAAAAAAAAAATCAGAGGGGGAGATGAACCACGAGAGACTACAGATTCCAGGAAACAAACTGAGAGTTTTAGAGGGGAGGGGGTTGAGGGGATGGGTGAACCCGGTGATGGGTATTAAGAGGGGCATGTATTGCATTGAGCACTGGGTATTATACATAAACAATGAATCATGGAACACTACATCAAAAACTAATTACGTACTGTATGGCGACTAACATAATTTTAAAAAAAGAAAAAAATAGGAAAAGAAAAGGAAAAAAAGTAGGAAAAGGAGGAGAGACAATCCCTTTTACAACTCCATTTTTTTTAAGATTTTATTTATTTATTTGATGACGGAGATCACGAGCAGGCTCCCCGCTGAGCAGAGAGCCCGATGCGGGGCTCAATCCCAGGACCCTGGGATCATGACCTGAGCCCAAGGCAGAGGCTTTAACCCACTGAGCCACCCAGGTGCCCCTACAACTCCATTTTTTAGAAACTGGATTCAAGTGAGGGATACTAATTCAAGAAATTCACTCAATTGGGGAATGTTTATTGATTGCTTACTCTGTGCCAGGCATGGTGTCCAGGGCTGGAGAGAGGACAAAGAATACAGACCCACACGAACAGCGAAGACACAACTGGATAGGTGTGGTAAGTGTCACCAACGAGGAGCACCAGGTGCTCCAAAGGAGCTCACTCACAGACTGGACCCAAACAGCTGGGGGAGGGGAGGAGGTCCAGATTTTAGCTCCCTAACTAGACTGCAAGCTTTCCTGAGGCCACGAACTGCTCCCTCAATGCACACTTTCAAAGAATGTAGCTAATTCAAACTTTTTTGAAGCAGCAGAATTCTTTCTTTAAACAAACTCTTACCTAACAACCCAGTGAATAAAACAGGAAAAAGAGAAAGGACTTTGGTCATAGTGGAGGTAGGAGCCTGAGGTCCTGCCTGACCCAGTCCTCTATTAACCCCCTGGCCTGTTCTCACCCTCTGTGACTTCATCTGTAAAATGAAAGGATCAATACCTCTTACACAGCATTTTCACAAGGATGGACAAATGTAAGGTAATCACAAAATAATCATTCTTAGGGCGCCTGTGTGACTCAGTTGGTTAAGCAACCAACTCTTGATTTTGGCTCAGATCATGATCTCAGGGTTATGAGATCAAGTCCCATATGGGGCTCAGTGGAGTCTGCTTACCCCTCTCCCTCTGTTCCTCCCCGCACCCCCTTAAATAAATCAATAACCCCCCTAAATAAATCAATAAAATCTTTTTAAAATAATAAAATAAAATAATCATTCTCATTATTTTTATTTAAAGAGCACCATTATCGTGTTCACTCTGTGGTACATGTCTGGACCAAAGGCTGGCATTCGTTCAACAAAATCTATTCCCTTCCTTCTCTGCACACTAAATCTCTTGCCCCTTCACCCTCCTCCTGCCCATTCACGTACCTCTGGGTTCCTCCGGTAGTACGTGCAGCACCACTCCTTTTTTGAAAACCAGGCTCTCCTTTTCCAGCCGGATTTCACAGGTATAGGTTCCCTGGTCAGCGTCTTCCACATTTTGGAGCAGGAGAGAACCATCATTGCGTAAGACGTCCCCCACCAAGTGCACACGATTCTTGAAGCGCCCCACAGGCACGCTGAGGTTGGCGTAATAGTACAGCACATAATCCTCCTGGAGGGCAATACAACGTCAGGGAAAATCTAGAGTCACTGGCACCAGACCTAGGAGTCTGGAACCAAAAGACCCTGTTCTGTGCCGGCGGCAGCATCACTACCACCATCATCACCATTACCGTCACCATCACCATCATCACCACCACCAGCAACACCATCATCATCACCATCACCACTACCACCACCATCATCATCACCACCATCATCACCACCACCAGCAACACCACCATCATCACCATCACCACTACCACCACCATCATCATCACCACCACCATTATCACCACCACCACCATCATCATCCCCATCATCACTTTCACCACCATCACCACCACCATCACCACCATCATCACTATCACCATCATTACCACCACCATCACCATCATCATCACCACCACCATCATCATCATCACGATCAAAAAGTACTTGGTACCCAGTGAATAGTAAGATAATAAGAATAGTAAGAATAATAAGAAATAATAATAAGAACGTGCCAGGCAATGCTCTAACTAGAACAAGGCCTGGTGCCTTATTTTATACAAGGACAAATTGTGAAGCATAGTCATTTCTTACCATTTAAGGTAAAATGTAATACCCACTCTGAAGACCACTCTGGGAATTCAACTCAGAATTTTTGAAAACCTTGTCTCCTGTTCACCCTATTTTCTGCCATGGCCCCTGGACTGGATGGCATTCAAAGGCATGATGCAATCCCTCAGACTGGGAGTTGTGATAATCTCTGGCTGGTGTGTTAGCTGTTGCTCCTCCCCGTTCTGCCCTCCTCCAGGCAGCATATCACACAGCCTGAGAAGGAGTCATCCTCAGGGCGTGGTTTCCAGGCTGGGACGGGAAGCCCTGGGAAATTCTTTTTTTTTTTTTAAGACTTTATTTATTTATTTGATAGAGATCACAAGTAGGCAGAGAGGCAGGCAGAGAAAGAGAGGCGGAAGCAGGCTCCCCACTGAGCAGAGAGCCCGATGCAGGGCTCAATCCCAGGACCCTGATATCAGGACCTGAGCTGAAGGCAGAGGCTTAACCCACTGAGCCACACAGGCGCCTCCAGAAATTCTTATTTCTACTTACGCCATGGGCCTATCCCTCTTATGATAAAAAATACTAATAAAAATTTGAGTGAGAATAGCATTACAGGAATAACATGCTATGAGCTACAGAAAGAGTATTTCACCAGCAAACTTTGAGACCTTACTGTTAGTAACCCATTACTTAGGATGTAATTTTAAATGATCCTAAGATACAAATATCTCCACAGAACCTCTGATGAGGTTTATATACTGTTTCCCACTCCAAAGAGCTCCCATGAAAGACCCTCCCTCAGCCATGCTACATCAGACGATCCCAACACTTGAACATTTGAAACAGCCATGAAGGAGAGAGAGGTGATGCCCAAGCACATAAATGGGGCATGGAATGCTCAAAGAATCTGGCCCTCTCCCCCACAAAAGATTCCTGTGACATCATTCTCATGGCTCTTCTGTCTAGACCCACATTCTCACCCTTCTCAGCTCTCCCACCCATCTATACTGCTCTACAAAGGGCAGACATCAAGAAAAGAAACAAAAAGAATTTTATGTGCATACCTTTCATTACTTCTCAATGACCCAAAAGGTAAGCATTACCATCATGATAATGACCTTCATTTTCACAGATGAGAAAGCTGAAGTTCAGCAAGGTTGAGTAACTTGCCCAGCTGATGACACAGCCAAAGGGCCAAGCTAGGAAGAGGCCCAGTTCTGACAAGCTTCAGAGCCCAGACTCTTGCAACACCATCTCATGACACCTGATGACCTGGTTCTCCCTCATGCCTCCTTCTCCCTTCTCCTGACACCATTGGCCAGGGCTTCGACAGTAATGTTTCCTCCTTGTTACCTTGGCGTGCTCTCCTGATGAGACCGTCCAGTCTACCTTGGTCACACGCTTCTCTTCTGTGCTCTGGAAAACACATCCCAGCAGGGCTGAATCACCCACACGGACTGTTAGCTCAAGGGAGGAAACAATCAAGTCATTCAGGCCCAAGGAATAATCTATAGAAGTCAAAGGCAAGAGGAGATATCGTTTAGACAAATACCCTCAACAACAAAAATCAGTACCAATCACTAAGTAACTCTACAACTTCCCTTCCCAGATGACCCGACATGGATGAAGTCCTGAGGCCCGTCACTCAAGCCAGCATGACATTCCCAAAGGTAAGCGAGATACCCTCTAGTTATACACAAGCCTCCCAAGTCAGAGGGGTTCTGCAATCTTCGTTCTGCAAAAATGCATGTCTGCTCCCATTCTCCTAGCTGGACCCCTCCCCATTTCCCAGAATTCCTTTCTCCAAGCTCCTTTCTAAAGAAAGAAGAGAAACCCTGACATCCTCCTTTCAAGTCATGAATTTAGACATCCATAAACAGGAAATGAGATGTCTCTTGCTCCTAGTTTCCCATGTGTTCCCTATTTGAAAAGCCAATATTTTGGCTTTTTAAAGGTATTTTGGCTTCCTTCCTCTTTTCCTTTTCTTTGTTCCTTTTCAAAAGCTTACTCTGACTTTGCTGGCAATTCTGACTGTCCTAGAGGTCCTTGTAATTAGTCCCATACAGGGGCACCTGGGTGGTTCAGTCGGTTAAGCATCAGATTCTCAGTTAGGGCTCAGGTCATGATCTCAGGAGCCTGGGATCAAGCCCCGCGTCAGGCTCTGTGCTCAGCCCAGAGTCTGTCTGTCCCCCTGCCCCTCCCCCCACTCACTTGCACATTCTCTAATAAATACATAAAATCTTAAAGAAAAAGAAAACATTCTTTAAAAAAAAAATGAGGCCAATCCAGAGCACAGCTCTCCCCTTGAATTTCCTTTGTTCTTGTCTTCTCCCCACCTTCCCATTCCAGGTTGGCCATCAGCCCTGGCTGCTCAGCCTGAGGGTGTTTTACAGCATGCACCGCTCTGCTATCTGTATATTCCTTAAGGCCTCTCTCTTTCACTAAAAGAGAAAACCATCACACAGATATTTCTGTTTTTACAAGAGGTGCTCTATGCAAAGAGACAACAACATCAAGAAAGCCACGATTAGATGCGGGCCAGTTTATGTGGAGGACGAGCCAAGGGAACGCATGTGGGAATAAACAGAAAGCGTGCCAGCCTTTCCGTGCAATCTGCTGGCCCGAGAGAAGACAGTTCACTTGCTGCCCAACAGCAGGCACACAGTAGGGAAGACGGAAAAGAAAACAGGAACACTAAACCCTCCGGAGGGGCCTGTTTTGAAAGAAATCAAAATTAGCTCCAAAGCCAATCTGGAATTTTCCTGTAAGGAAGAGCTGAGCAGCCTGACGTGTGGTTAAAGGTGTAAGAAGTGCATTTAATCTACTGTGGAGAGCGCTGTATGTGGAAGTTAAGTGAAGGGTAGCTAGAAAGCAGGGAGCGAAGAGAAGCTTCCACCTCTACTTTCTCACCTTTGTAGAGAAATGGCTGAAAAAATGACACTTTCTTCAAAGGAGGGCAATTCTCTCCACAGAGAAACAGAACACCCCCTGATACCACCAAGTCACTAGCTCCAAGACTGGCTTGTTAACTCGGGCTGGGACGGTAGAAGCGTGGGCTGCTTCCCGCACCTCTGAGGCAATGTCTAAAGACCCCAGAGCGGGGCGCCTGGGTGGCTCGGTGGGTTAAAGCCTCTGCCTTCGGCTCAGCTCATGATCCCAGGGTCTTGGGATCGAGTCCCACATCGGGCTCTCTGCTCAGCAGGAAGCCTGCTTCTCCTCTCTCTCTCTCTGCCTACTTGTGATCTCTGTCTGTCAAATAAATAAATAATAAAAAAATCTTTAAAGACCCCAGAGCATGACAGCTGTGAGAACAAATTCTCTTAAATACATCCTATTTTCCGGGGAGGTGGGGTGGGTCCATGTGTCTGTCTGCCTGGGTGCACACTCTCTGTTCCCTGGAATTACAGCAAAGGCATTTCTTTTTTTACTTGGCTGAGTCGGTGTTTAGGTTACTATGCCCAGGTACAAATAATAATAATAATAATAAGATGATGATGATGATGATGAAGAAAAATAAGAGACAATGAGAGCAAAGCACATCCTGAGTCGTTTATTCCTCCCACAGAGCTAGATCTGTGGATAAAGAGAAAAGGCCGGGAGAGAGGTGAGCAGCTTAGAAAGAACCGCTGACCCACAAGCAGCAGCCCTGAGCGCAGACGGTTCGGAGGGTTCAAGAACAAGAGAGTCCACAGTCAGAGGAGGTTTTTAGACAGAAGCGGAGTTTAAGGAGAACTCTGAAGTGTCAGGAAGGCTTAGGCAGGCTTGCCCAGAGAACGTGAGGAGAGGAAAGTTCTTGGCAAAAAAAACTGCCCCGGACTGTGAAAGAGCCGGGTGCATTTGCAGAACCACAAGAAGGCTGGAATGGCAAAAGCGTGAATACAGCTGCAGGGATTCTGGGCTCTCCGGTGATTTCATTTCCTGATCTGAGACTAGCTGTGGTTTTCAAGCCACAACTGAGAGTCCAGGAATGCCGGTGAGACACTTTTTTGTAGCACAAAGGAAGGTCCCAGAATCCCCAGCTCAGGACCCGGACGCCTCCAGTGTCTAACAGAAACAGTGGAAGATTCAGCTTTTCAAGAAAGAGTTTGCTCCCCGGCTTCGAAAACAGCTGTTCCAGCAAAATGCCAAAGTTCCAGGTTAGGGTTTCCCGTTTTCAACAAACCGAGGGGGAAATGAAAATATATAAAATTGGCTTTTGAAACTGCACGAGACTTACAAGAAATCTAGTCCCCTCCTTGGTCCCTTGGTTTCCACTTACCCAGTAACACTGGCATCAGGATGAGTTTCAGTGGGTAAAACATGCTGCTCGCCAATTGTTCAATCTTTAGATAAAAGAAAACAAAAATCAGAAAACCGCATCAAGAGAAGTTTGTTAATTTAGCAAACCCACAGTCAGTGTGTCTCTGTGGGCCCAGCCTCTGTCTGAGGCTCTGGGATGCAGCCCCGAACCAAAAGGGCAGGGTCCCCGCTCACGTGCAGTATCAAACTTGGGGGGGTGGGGTGGGGGAAGAGGCAAATGAATGAACAAGAAAGTGGCAGATGCTGGAATCTGCTTTGATGAAACAAAACAGAGCGATGTTTGGAGAGTCACTTGGGGGCCGCTTTAGACTGGCTGTAAGGGAAAATTAGACGAAAGTGGCTATTCGAGAGGAAAAAAGCAGCTAATTTCAGGATATCCTTGAGGCAACAACCTAGCCATCCTACAACCTCAGGTTTCACACAAGCAAGAGATTACAGGAGACTCAGCGTGAAAGTTTTGCCTTTCTATCCAACTAAATTAAAATGGCTACTTCTTTTTTGAAGATTTTATTTATTCATTTGAGAGAGAGAGTGAGCACAAACAGGGGGAGGGGTAGATGGAGAGGGAGAAGCAGACTCCCTATTGAGGGGGGAGCCCCATGTGGGACTCAATCCCAGCACCCTGGGATCATGACTGGAGCTAAAGGCAGATGTTTAACCATCTGAGCCACCCAGGTGCCCCCAAATTGCTACTTTTAAACATAGAGAAAATGTTCATGACATGTGGGAAAGGAGATACACAAACAAGGAGAAAATTTTCAATCTAGTTAATTCACCAAGCCCTGTGGCAGAAAGAAGCTGCCTGAAATGTCCATGTTGACGTTTGGGGGTGGGGTTGCCTTTTTTTCCTCACCTTTTTTTTTTTTTTTAAGAGAGGGAGAGAGTCGGGAGGGGCAAAGGGAGAGGGAGAGAGAGAATCTTAAGTAGGCTCCATGCCCAGTACAGAGCCAGATGAGGAGCTCAATCCCAGAACCCCAGGATCATGACCTGAGCCAAAACCAAGAGTCTGATGCTTAACCAACTAAGCCACCTGGGTGCCCCTGGCCCATATTTTTCTTCATGAAACAGAAGAAGACCAACTCCAAGGAGTTACAATCCAACCAGCCTTGAGTTCCTACCAACTACTGTGGCTGGTTTCAGTCTTGACCCCTGCACCCCAAACATCCTGCCACTGAAGGAACTCTACCTAGAATCTTCCAGAAGGAAAGGTCTCTTTTGTGTACTACTATCACAGCACCATACCCAGCTCTGCTGGGAAGTCTAGCACATATGGTGGCCATTTTAATTTGTTAAAAATGACTACCTAAGAGAGTCCTTATCTGAGTTCTAACCAACAAAATCCTCCATCTGGAAAATCAGGATCAAACTGGTCCAGGAAGTCCCACCCTAGGTCCCACTAATGAAAGACATCAGTTGGCCTTGCTCAACCTCAGTTCCCTTGCCTACAACATGGGATAATAATGCGAGGATCAAATAGGATAATGTAGATAACCGTGCTTTGAAAAGAAGAAATCATTATCACATAAGATCCCATTTTTCATAACCTAAAACCAGATAGGAAATAGAATTCATTGTGTTCGAAGAGATTCGGGTTCTGAGCATCTACCTTTAAGTAGAATGACAAATGATGAATCTGAATGAACTGGAAACTTTCAAGTTTCAATTTTTGAATCCCATGACGATGTAGATAATAATTAACACTGACTCAGATATACCAAAAGTCACATTACGTTTCCACCAAACATAAGGACATCTGATGAAAATGAAGCTCTCGCTCAAGATAGCCTCAGTCCTCTTCTGGCTCTGATGCCCATCCCACCCCACACATACATGGGTGAGCATGATAAAGAACTTCCTTTATAGTGTGTCATGGTGTGAATTCACCATATCTGGGACTTCCGAGATCCCTGAACCTTCTGGGTGCGTTCTTCTTCAGGGAGTTGGTTGTCCTCCCCCGTCTGTCCAATGCACCATCTGCTTGGAGGAGGAACAACTGTCTTACAGGTCTAACACCAAACCCCAGTAAGTCTAGAATCTCAAGAAGGACCATGCATTCTTGTCTACCAGTGCCCCGGGTCTGCACCACCGCACCAATAAGGTGCCTGGTGTAGGCTGGGTAAGGGCTACTGGCTGCCAATGTGACCATCACGTTGAAACCAACTTAGATATCCTACAACCGGACCATTCTATTCTAAGAGGACACTGGCGATCCCAAAGAGACTCTGAACCTAGTCACCAAACTCAAGTCACTCAGAGCCACACTCAACCCTTTGCAAACAAATTTTAAGAAATGTTCAAACAATCTAATGAACAGAAGATACCATTTTTGGTTCAAAGTACTCACATGCACCATTAGAACTCTCTGTAAATGAAGAGAGAAGCAATGAATTCATTGAAAAAGCACTGAATTTCTCAAAAATTCTCCTCCTGGGTCAGACCTTCCATTAACTAATCTTTCAATCTCTGGGAAATTGTTCGATCTCCTTAACATTCAAGGATTGGACTTCTTCTCCCTCCCAGTTAATACAGGAGCACACTAGAAATCAGTCACTGATGTGCAGTAAGTCACCGAGGCCAATGTGCCAGGAACCGCCTGAGCGCCCCACACACTGACCCCCTTGATCTTCACGACAACCCTACGGGGCAGATGGGGAAACTAAGGCATACACGGGTGAAGTGATTTCCCTAATAATGCCCAGCCAGTGACAGGGCCAGGATTTAAACCCAGGCATTCCCGATCAGAACCTGTCCCCTCACGACACAGTACTGCTCCTCATGTTTGGGAGGCTATCCCACATTTTAGAACCCAACTTCCCTGAACTTCATTTATCCCAACAGGATGAATCTGCTCCCCTGACTGGATGCTCTTCCCGCTGCCAGCTTCCCCCAGTGAAACCCTGTGCAGCTTTCAGATCCCAAGCTAACATGGTCTCCATAGGGACAGCTCTCCTGAGCCATGCTCACCAGGTCAGAGTTCCAGCCACAAGTTTAAATAGTTCTATTTCTCTTTCCTTCAGGGCACTTGTCACAATTTCTAATTCTCTATTTACTTGTGTGCCTGCTGGATTAAAGTCCTGCTCTCCACCCTCACCTCCCGAGACCATAAGCTCCAGGAAGCCAAGACCTGAGCCTATGTCCCTCTGTACGTCCAGGGCCAGTGCGGAGTGAGGCCCAGCGCGGGATCTGGGAACTGCTCATCAAAACAGAGAACAGCACCTAAGAAGGCCCAGAATACTTCAGTCAAGTTTCAATTTCCTTTAGTTGGCAAATATTCAGAAATTCCTATCGTGTGTGTGTGTGTGTGTGTGTGTGTGTGTGTGTATGCCGAAAGCTAGGTCCTGAATGTATATATCTGGATAATGAAATTCACAATTTTACATATACACAGGATATCTATATAAATGGAACTCCCTCTTTAGAAATCCAACCAAAGCATCACATGCTCCTTAAACACCTTCATGAGACTCCATTTAAATTCTCAGCTTCTTCCCTGCTTCTTCCCCATATCCCACCATCTCCTCAGCAGGTGTTTTGAGGTAATTCTGCACAGTAAGGCAGCTCATATGGGGGCCAAACATTTTGACCTGAGCTCATGGTGCTTTCACAACAGAACTCCTGGCAAACGTCTTCTGTCACCCCTGGGGAGTTGTAACTATAAGGATCCCCTTTCCCTTATTAACGGTGCAGAGGAACTGTTTCCCTTGGCACAATGATGGCAGAAAAACACCTTCAGAAAAGAGACTCGTGACAATGAGACTAGCACACAGGATGTGAGAATGACCCCCGAATATTACAATATCACAAGACAAGATAGGGAGAGGTGCTCTCTCTGAGTGTAGCCGTTTGCTCCCCATAAGGACAACCAACCACTGAGCAAACAGCAACTGCACAGCCTTCCTTCCCATGGCCCGCCCCCCCCCGCTCCCCTCCCCCTTCCCCACCCCCCACTCCCTCCATGCTAAGTCCCCTCAGTTTACCCGTGGCCGCACACCTCCAGGCTCTCATTGTTTTTAGGTCTATGAATCCATGTAACCCTTCCACGGCACGAACTTCTTGAAATGCATCCTCATTTTCCCTTCCAAAACCACTTATCCGACATTGGGCTGGGGGGTTACATGGCTCCATGTAAGACAGTCTCAGTGACATTGGTCACCCCTCTAACCTGAACGGGACTTTGGAAATCATTATTGCTGCTCCCTCCTCTGATGGGATTACACCCAAACCACCCTACAAAAGGCCTTCATGAGGTCAGAGCTTTGCCAAGGGCATGACGAGCAAGAACACGAGTCTAGCTCTCTTGAGAGGTTTAAGTTCCTGGCTTCTTTTTTTTTTTTTTAATATTTTATTTATTTATTTGACAGAGAGAGAGGTCACAAATAGGAAGAGAGGCAGGCAGAGTGAGAGGGAGAAACAGGCTCCCCACCGAGCAGAGAGCCCGATGCGGGGCTCAATCCCAGGACCCTGAGATCATGACCCGAGCTGAAGGCAGAGGCTTAAACCACTGAACCACCCAGGCGCCCCAGTTCCTGGCTTCTTAAGGTTAGATATTGACCTGTCTAGCAGCCTCCGGGTAATGCAATCGGTCAAGCCCTGACTATTGGTTTCAGATGCGGTCATGATCTCAGGGTTGTGAGATGGAGCCCCATATCCAGCTCCCCACTCAGAGTGGAGTCTGCTTGGGATTCTTTCTCCCTCTCCCTCTGCCCCTCCTGCTAGCCTGTGCTCTCTAACAAATAAATAATTCTTAAAAAAAAAATATTGGCCTGTCTAGGGTTGGGAGAAGGGCAACAGTGAGGGAGAAGTGCAGCTGTGAGCTGAAGGACAACTGGTCAGGAGGACAGTTAGTCAGGAGGACAGCTAGTCACTCACTGCTCTACCTAAAAAACACAGGCAACTTACAAGCTGAAGTCCTACGACCACCAGCATCATCTGCTCTTTCATTAAGAGCAAACCTCTTACCCCACTTTTCTCTGGGGATCTTATCAGAAGTGACCTCTACTCGACAGAAAGGAAACCTGCACTCAGCAGCCTACATTATGCCAGTTTCCTCCTACAAATGTGGTCATCAAATTAAAACCTTCAGAACCAGCCTTCTCCTGAGAGAGCAAAGTTTTAATCGCTTCTTAAGAAATGCAAAGCAACGGCTTACCCACGAAGGGACGATGAGATGATGAGACGCACCCAGGGGAAGCAACACAGTAGCTCTGCTGAGTGCAGTACCGGAGTCCGACTCCAGAGACTTCTGCCTGACGGAAGGTCAGGCTCAGAACAAACCAAATGCATACATTCTGGGGTAGCTACAGAGAAGCAAACAGGAACCTCCACGAGGTTCTCTTTATGTCATCTGGCCCATGGCCCAATTCTTTTTTATACCTTTGTTCTAAAAGGGAGTAATAAACTTGACTTACTAAGGAGAGCCTGAGTCCAGACCAGGGCACGTGCTGTCTCCCCTTCTCGATTATGAACTCCAATGGCATTGGGTGGACCTTCTCCAAGAAAGAAACCAGCTGCATGCAAACAGAAGACATCAAATTTAAGATGAACACAAAATGTTTTGTTCTGTTTAAAATACTGTGACCCCCAAGTAAACAAAACAAAATAAAATAAAAATAGAGTGGCCTCTCATTTTTTTCTCTCAACAGAGAAGGGCAACATAGCCAGGCAATCACTCAGTCCCTGTGTCCAAAGATAGGCCTGCTCAGTCCTCCAACTTACCATGTTGATCTCCTCTGACCAGGAGACGGGTAGTGTGTTATCCCGAGAACCCCTTGGGCGATTTGGACATCGTAGATAAGAACTCAAAGCTTCTTCACCGCAAGACATCTTTTGCTTGCAAGTTGCCCCTTCAAAATAAGTGTTCTCAGTATACACCTTCAACTTTGGCTTGACTACACATGGCCATTTTTTGGAACTTGTCCTGTAGCATTCAAAAAGTTGTTGAAGGGACACCTGGGTGGCTGTCAGTTAAGCGTCTCTGCCTTCAGCTTGGGTCATGATCTCAGGGTCCTGGGATCGAGCCACTCATCCAGTTCCCTGCTCAGCGGGGAGCCTGCATCTCCCTCTCCCTCTGCTGTTCTCCCCCACCCTGCTCCTGCTCTCTGTCTTTCCAAAAAAAAAAAAAAAAAAAAAGACGAAGAAGAAAGAAAGAAAGAAAATCTCTTAAAAATAAAAAGAAAAGTTGTTGAATACTTGCACCCTCCAGGAGTATGCTACATGGTTGCATGGTAAGCCAGCAACGTACATAAATACTCCCTCCATGGCCTGTTTCAAGCTTGTAAAATTCCTAAAAATTGAACCATCAGCTCTTGCTCTGTGAGCCAGCTCCCACAGACCACCGAAGCTATGCGGGTTGTTGCAGGGGCACTGCTTACAGACGAATGCCTGCTTGCTGCTGGAAACCACAACCTCCTCCCCTTGCCTCTGACAGCTCTCATTTTATATGTAGACACATACCAAAAAGTAGCCAGAAAGTGCAAAGCAGTTTATTAATTGTGATGTGGTAAAGATCTCAAGAGTTACGATGTCTGTGCATATGACCCAACAGTATACACACGCCTACAAAAACACAAAAACAAAAAACACAGTGAAATGCAGCTGTTAACACTGCAACAGCCCCACACGGGGGTCAAAGGAAGGGAGACACCTCTTCTGGCAGCGAAGTTTCCAGAAGTTTCCAGTAACCCAATTAAATGATGGTCTTGGTCTGCTCCCTCTGGGTCTTCCTACAGCACTCATCAGGAACCATAACAGAGTGACACAATAGAACATTCAAAGTCAGGATTTGGCCTCCAGCAATTTTTTTACAGAGGGACATACAACATCCCCTCTCGAAGCACCAGTGCTCAGTTTGGGAGCTGCAGAGAACTAAGATATTTTCTAAAAAGCCTGGGGTAACAGGCCACATAGGAAACACAAAGCATTTTATAAATTCACATTTGGTAAAAGAATAAAGAGCTCAATGTGCAAAACTTACAAGGTAATGTAACCACGAGTAAAGCCTTCAGCAGCCAAAGAAAAATTCTGAAAGGCTTTTCACCCCGTCTGAAGCTTTCAGAATCAGATTTCCTTTCTAGACAAGGCTGGTCTTCAGACAGTGTGCTCTGTATCCAGACTAGCAAGAAAATAAAAAGAGAGGGAATAGCACCTGAGAAGATATTTTAAAAGATAAAACAAAATAAAACAAAAAAAACCTTTATCTTCTTTCCATTCTTAAAGAAGGCAGGTATCCAAACACTGCTTTTTGCTCCTTTGGGGGAAGGAGAGAAAGAAAAAGAAAGAAAGGGAAGAAAGAAAAAGAAGAATGAAAGAAAGAGAAAGAAAGGAAGGACGGACAGATGGAAGTAAAGGGGAGAGGAGAGAGGAGAAGGGAGGGGAGAGGAGGGAAAAAAAGCTGTAAGGTTGTAAGCCAGACTCAGGATAAGAGATGAGCAAGGACAGCAGCCCTATGACTGATGTGACCTTTTAAAACCATGGAGCGGACTGAATAATCAATCAGCTTACTCTCTTCCCATGAAGGATGCTACCACTCAGTCACTTAAGAAGAAAGGGACTTGTTCAAATCATGATCAAGGCTACAAAATTAGGACGACCAAGTCTCCACCCGGCAGCATCTACTTGGAGGGACAAACACCCTCCCCCACCCCGGATTAATCCTCATCACAGGCCTGAAGGGAAATTACAAGAAAACCCAGATAAAACCAGTTCCTCAATTCATGAAATGCGGTTTTAGCTGGGTTCCTGTAGCACCATCTCTTTCGCAGAGACAGGAGGACCCATGAGATCTGCCTCACAATTAGATCTCTATCTTCCGATCTCCTAGAGCCCAAAGTATTTACTCTTGTTGCTCAGACACATTTTCCCCTCTCTGCTGAGGTGTCAGACTGTCTCACTAGACTGGCCCCAGACGAGACCAAGCAGCTCAAGAGTCTGAGGCTTAACCACTGGAAATAAACAGTCAATGTGTCTTTTCCTCTTCCACTTCCTTACGTGACCAGACAAAGGCATAATTCTAATTAACTAACCAGACTCTCTTATGTAAGGACTAGATTGACAAAAGAGGCTAGGCCAAACCTATGCCATCTTTTTAAAAGTCTTCACTGATGACTTCCAGAACTAATAACCCAAATTTTTAAAAAATAAATCCTGGGGAAGTGACTTTTTTGGATACTGTATACAGTGTATTAGGCTATAATATGGAAACCTCCTGAGCCACCTAGTGAAGGATCATGGACCCTCCTGCTGAAAAAAACGACCACGGGAAGAGGGGATAATTTTTCTCTCTCATAATTGAGAAGTAAACTCTATCACTGTTTTACAGAGGACTATGCTGTCGATCCTTCTGGACATGTCATGCGTATCTCTTAATGGCTTACAGAAAATCCTATGTAAATGAAAGTTTGAAATCGCTTGCTGCGGGAAAATGGAGGAAGTTGACGTAAGGTATCAGAGAACAGAAACGAGTAAACATTATGTACCACCTCACTTCCTTATGTCAAATATTATGTTAAAACCGTTTGTACATAAATACCTTAGCTCACTCATATTTGGCGCATTTTAGAACACAAAAAAGTTCTGAAGCATGACTTAGGTCAAAAAGATTATTTCCTATAAATAGAAGCCTCATTAAAGCCAATCCAACATCTGAACTTTGGAATGGCATTTGTTAAAAAAGAGTATTTCCTTGCAAATTACTGAGAAAATATCTCTACATTCCCCACTAAAAGCCTGTCAAAGAGTTTTTCTTGCCTCTGCTCGGGGACATCGAGAAGGAAACCACCAATCAGTCAGCTGTAAGAGAGTAAAGTAACAAACTGCACCTAGCAAGACAAAAGGAAGGGATCCCTTTAGGTCGCCATTCCCTTCCTTAATTATAAATTGATGACACTTTAATACTTTTAAAACCCTGTCAAAGCAAACCATGGATGACCAGCCCTGCCAGCTCCACGGAAATTAGGGTTCCAAGTCATCCAAACAGAACCAATGGTGTCACGAAACCAAGGAGTGTATGCTCTTTGCTGATTCACCAGCTGAAAACGTTCCTGGAGCAAATAACAAAGGACACTTATACCCAACAAACACTTCATCTGGTAGCCTATCCGGAAGCTACAAGCTCCATTTCATTTTTTAAAGATATTTTGGCATCCACGGTGTGGCCAACATTTAGGATTCCCCTCAAATAACTGGAAGAAAACATGTAATACATTCAAGAACACAGGGGAAACAAAAGCCATCTTTCTATTCAGGAAGAGAACTCCTTCATTCAACTAGAGTGTAAGTCATTAAAAGGGGTAGTTATGAGTTTCTTCGAAGAGTCCTTAAACAGTTTATAAATATAAAAAGAACATTTCTTCAATAAATAAATGGTTCCCGAAGTCTCTCCTGACGACTTCTAGAATCCTCCAACACTGCCATCCAAGCCGGCCCTGCTTCTCCGAGAGGCTTTAGCTGCCAGTGGGACGGGACATTTTCTGCTAGCAGGTGACGCTTTTGGTGGCATCAACACCGTCATCAGTATGTCTCTTCATAGTCTGAGTCCTGGAGGAAAGAACAGCAGTCGTGGTGTTGATACGCGGCCACTGCAGAGTTTAGACAAAGATGTCGCGCTAAGACCCCTTGACAGAACTCAGCATGAAGTGACATTAACAGTGAAAACGGCACAGGCTCAGCGCACCTGCGTTCCCATGAAGCCTCACGGACCAGCGATAGATTTGCTGTCTTTGGACTAATTAATGCTTTGAAACCCTAATAGTTCCCTTTTCCATGACGGATGTTTTTTAAAACCTCAACACACATGAAAAGGCAGCTGTCTGGGGTGCCTGGGTGGCTCAGTGGGTTAAAGCCTCTGCCTTTGGCTCAGGTCATAGTCTCAGGGTCCTGGGATCAAGCCCCGCATCGGACTCTCTGCTCAGCAGGGAGCCTGCTTCCTACTCTCTCTCTCTCTGCCTGCCTCTCTGCCTACTTGTGATCTCTCTCTCTCTCCGTCAAATAAATAAATAAATCTTCAAAAAACAACAAAAAAAAGAAAGAACAGCAAAGGCGGCTGTCGGCATCAGAGCACGAGGACTGTGGCTAGGAGTCTGGGTTTCTTGGTTTCTCTCCGTTCCAACGTCAGCTCCACCCTTGCCGGCTGTGTGACCTTGAGCAAAGTTATTAAACATCTCTAGGCCTCAGTTTCCTTGTCTGTAAAATGGGGGGTAGGTAATAAAAATACGTCATAGAAAGGGGACAAGAACTGAATGAGACAGTGTATGGAAATCACTTGGCGTTGTGCCTAGCACTGTGTAAGCACTCAGTCAAGATTAGCCACTGTTACCATTGTTCTTATTTTTATTGTTTAAACTTGTATTCACTACTTCTAAGCTCAAGTGGCCCATTAGTCCTACCTGGCACACCACATTTCTCTGGCCCGTCATTCTCCTGTTCTCCTGGACGACTGTTCCACACCTTTCCCTCTTTCCTTAAACCTCAAACCTCCAGCACCTCCTCCTCACTTTGTTCTCCACGGATGACCTTGCTTTCTCCTGACACTGGGAAGAGAGGGGTCATCAGGGAGCTCCCGGCACCATATATGTGCACTCACTGGCATCTGGACACAATGGTATGGTCCTCCTCACTCTTCTTACGGACGCTCCCTCCCCACCTTTGTCTACGGCCAGTATCCCTGTTGTGCGTCCCATCCTAGAGCTACTCCAGCCGCCTGCAGCATCATTTTCCCCTTTTCTACTGAATCATTTCCACCAGCACACAAATGTGCTATAATTTCCCCCATCTTAAACAGAAAGTAACTCTTGACACACATCTCCCTCCTACCTATCACCCTACTTCTCTGCATCTCTTCACAGCAAAACTCCTTGCAAGAGCTGTTTACACCCACAGTCACCAATATCTCTCTTTGTGTTCCTTCTCAACCTGACCCCCATCGGGCTTTCCTCCCCTCTCTTCTGCTGAAGCTTCTTTTGCCAAGGTCACCTATGACCTCCACATCGCCAGATCAGCCAATAATCAATTCTCAGTCCTCATCTTACTTGACCTGACTCAGCAGCAATGGACACAGTTAATCACCTTCTTTTTTTTTTTCTTTTTTTAAGATTTTATTTATTTATTTGACAGACAGAGATCTCAGGCAGGCAGAGAGGCAGGCAGAGAGAGAGGAAGGGAAGCAGGCTCCCCGTTGAGCAGAGAGCCCAATGCAGGACTCGATCCCAGGACCCCGGGATCATGACCTGAGCCAAAGGCAGAGGCTTTAACCCACTGAGCCACCCAGGCGCCCTAGTTAATCACCTTCTTTACCTTGAAACACATTCTTCACTCGGTTCCCGGGATAGCATGCCCTCCTGGTTTTCTCCTACCTCACTGGATATTCCTTCTCAGCCTCCTTTACCAATTCCCCTTCGTCCTTCCAACTCATCAACCTTGGAGAGCTCCAGGGCTCTAGTCTACACCCACTCTACCCGTTCTAACTATTCCACCAGCTGCTCAAGTTCAGAGCCGTGGAACTATCCCTGATTTCCTCCCATCCTTTCACAGATATGTGAAACCCATCCCGAAATCCTTCCAGCTTTACCTTCAAACTATAATGAGAACACAGCCACTCCCTACCACCCTGGTTCAAACCAGCACCATCTTCTTTCACTTGCGTTATTGCTAAAGTCTCCTAACTGGACTCTCTGACTGTCATGGTCCCTTGACCAGGGTACCACCTATTCTCAACACAGGAGCCAGAGTGAGCCTTTGGAAAGACATAGTGCTTCTCTTCTCAAAAACCTCCAGCACATCCCATTTCATTAAGAATAAAAGCCCAATTCATTCCATTCACTTATTATGTTCATAAGATATAGTATTGTCAGGACACCTGGGTGGCTCAGTGGGTTAAGCCTCTGCCTTTGGCTTGGGTCATGATCTCAGGATCCTGGGATCGAGCCCCGAGTCAGGCTCTCTGCTCCGCGGGGAGCCTGCTTCCCCCCACTCCCCTGCATCTCTGCCTACTTGTGATCTCTCTGTCAAATAAATAAATAAAATCTTTTTAAAAATATATGGTATTGTCGCTCTGATATCAAAAAATGCTATTCTTCACCTTGCTCATTTCATTCCTGCCACATGGGTCTCCTTGCTGTCCCAAGAATGTGCCCATCATGACCCCTCCACAGAGTCACCACGCCTACCATTTCCTCGTCCAGAACGTTCCTCCGAATGTTCCTCCACAACAGCTATCTGGCTTCCTGAAATATCACTTCAGTGAGGTATATATCACACCCCTCTATCCAGCCAACCCATGTTCTTTCCCTATTTTGTTTTTCTCTAGTGAATTAAGTACACCACCTGGTATACTCCATGTTTTGCTTATTTTTAAAAGATTTGTTATTGTTTGTACCGGCAATTTAAGAGAAAGTGATATTGAAGCTGTGTCTTAAAGAATGAGAGTTTTCTATGCATGGAAAGGAACGTAAGTTATTTGAGGGCAGAGATTTTCGTCAGTATTGTTCACATGTGTTTCCTACGTACCCAGAATCCCGTCTGGCACATATCAGATACTCAGGAAATAACTGCTACATGAATTAATATCCGAAATATGGATGGTGATAAGCATGACACTAACTTATTTTGTGTTATTAGAGTATTCAAACCCTGAAGGGTTACTGTTAGATTCTCTTCAACCTTCCTCTCATCTTAGCTACTACGCTCCAGTCTGCCACAGAGAAACAAAGGACACTGCAGCGAACAGCGGGGCTACAGCCGTCCGGCCAAGTGCTGCGCTTGGCAGTGAGTACAAAGAGAACTCGAGTTTAAAACCCTGCAATGACAGGTATGTCTCATATTATATCACAAGTTGCTTTTGACCTGTTTCCAACTGCCCCACATCAGAGACTCTCTCCTCCTAGCTTGCTGGGACAGCCACGCAAGCCTACCAGTCATAGCAAGAGCTTAAAAAATGGAGAGATGACTGCCTTTTGAAATTTAAATCAACACTTACATCTTCCAACATGGGTATTTTTTTTTTTCTTTTTTCTTAAGGAGGTTCCATACCCAGCATGGAGCCCAACACATGGCTTGAACCCACAACCCTAAGATCAAGACCTGAGCTGAGATCAAGAGTCAGACACTTAACCAACTGAGCCTCCCAGGTGCCCCTCCATCATGGGTATTTCTTACTGATAAAGCAATAAGTCACCTAAAAGGTTGTATCACTCTAATTCCCTGGGGGAAAAAACTGAGGCACAGCAGGAAAGTTCAATTCAGGATTCTGAGTAGAGCCAGCCAAAGTTTCCTAGCATGACCTTGGTGGCACAGGCCTCCCTCTTTCAGGGTGCTCTCGGTCAGTAAGCTGAGACTTCCCTAACCTTCCCCAACCTAAGGACACCACCCTATGCCCATGCGACAGAAAACAAAATAATGGTCAGAATCGGTCCCCTGAGACCAAAATGCTTTGGGGGAGTACCTTGGTTCATACCTTGCTTTGGACCTTACCTGCATATCCTCTGCTACTCCTGAGGGGAAGGGATCCCCTTAAGTAAGCAGGAAAATAGAACATGAATGGTGAACAGAGAAATGGCACAGGCTTACCAGGCATTCAGCACAACGCACACAAAGCCTCGCCATGCAGTCATCCCCTTCCTCTTGGTCCGTGCTGGAGAAAAAGGACAAAGCAAATCTGAACAATTACTGTCCTCCAAACAGTAGGGCATGTAAGAGCATAGCTGTCCAAGTCAGACAGGTCTTGTTTTAAAGTCCAGTCCTGCCACTCACTAGGAGGGTGAGTAGGCAGGTTACTTAAGCATTGGGATAAAAAATAACCACATGCAAACCACGCACCACAGTGTCTGACACGTAGCAAGTGCCCAGTAAGTTGGAGCTGGACCCAATCATTTGCTTAGAAATGTACTGAGCACCAACCACAACTGAGCCATTATGCTGGGCTGGGGACCAAGACATAAAGAAGACAGGGCCCCTTGAAGAGCTCACAGCCTCTTGGGTGTGAGGAACCTGTTGCAACCTGACAAGTACATTATGACACAATGTAATAAAATGTTTTAATAAGCTTAAGGTCAAACTGCTAGGGTAGGAAAGAGGAGGGAGTGACCTGTTCTCCGGTAAGGACTCAGGGAAACTCCAGACAGGGGACATTTCAGCTGGGTCTTGGAGGATCAGGAAAAGTTTTCCAGGCAAACAAAGGAGGGAAGGAGAGGATTCCAAGCAAGAGAAAAGCATGTGGGGGGCGGGGGGGGGGGGGGGGAGAAAAAAGATCCGAGTGAGTACGGCTTATTTAGAGAAGAAAATGTGCTGTGTATCTGGCCCGTGGAGTGAATGAGATGAAATGTCAGGGAACAAGGGGCCTGAAGGTTGGAGCATAAGAAATCTTGTTAGATGGTGCTTAGAAATAGACATCCTGGTATTTCTACTGAGAGCGCCTTATCTTGGGGTGGGGGGGGGGGCTAGAGATTCCTGTAAAGGGCACTCTCTCCCATGAAACAAACACGCATGCACAAATACACATGTGCACACATACAAAGAAAAAGAAAATTTTAGACCCTCCCCAGGGAAGACTTCCTCCCAAGGCTAAGAGCCTCAGATAGAGACAATGGAGAATCAAAATGGGTTTTGTGCAGACTTTTGTCACCTGTTTTTAGTAGATATTCCCAGGGAAAACACTGGATCAGGCCTGCTCCCTGGCAACATGACATTTCATAAATGCCTTTGATAATCACAATCCCATTAGCTCCTCTGAGCATCGGCTGACCAAGAATACATCTTGCTTATTTAAATTGGTTTTCCTGTCCAAGGAAGCCTTGTCCTTAAAGCCTTCCTCAGTGCTTAGGTATCTTCTGCCGGGACACAGCAGCTTGGTGCCAAAACAAGAAGGGAAAAGTAACTGACTTGTCGGAATTGCCCGTTGATTCTGAAGGAATGTGATAGCCACTCCAGAATTTTTATTTATCTATTTAGAGAGGGGGAGAAGAAGAGAGAGGACTGGGAGAGGGAGAGAGAGAATCTTAAGCAGACTTCATGCCCAGCACGGAGACTGATGCAGGGCTTGATCTCACAGTCCTGAGATCATGAGCTGAGCCAAAGTCAAGAGTGGGACACTGAACCGACTGATTCAGGCAGACACCCCCACCACTTCAGAATTTATATGCAGAACCATAGCATAGGAGCACCTGAGTGGTTCAGTCATTAAGTGTCTACCTTTGGCTCTGGTCATGATCCCAGAGTCCTGGGATCAAGCCCCACATTGGGCTTCTTGCTCAACAGGAAGCCTGCTTCTCCTTCTCCCCCTCTCACTACTTGTGTTCCCTCTCTCACTCTCTCTCTGTCAAATAAATAAATAAAATCTTTATTAAAAAAGAACCATAGCATAGTACAATCTGGTTTTCAAAGCAGAGACTAGGACCCTACCTTCACCCCTCCATCTCTCTCTCCATATTAATATCCACTAGTTTCACTTCCAACCTTCCTTCCAGTACTCCTAGAACTAACCTTGGCCTGGGGAAAGAGAAAAGGGATGGATCAGGGCTCTAGGGACTATCCACGAAGCAGGGCTCTGAAGAGGAAAGGGGTTAATTGCTCGGCGCTCCAGCTGAACTTACTCATCCGAAACCTCAATCGACGACTTCTTATAGCCAGACTTGCTCCTCTTCTTCAGCCCTGCAGACTTCCTCGCCATCCTCACCAGCAGCAGAATCACTACCACGGCAGAGGGCAGGAAGACAAGGATGGACAGGAGGGCCACAGAGGACAGCATGGTGCCAAAACCTAGAAGAGGAAAAAGGGAAGGTGAGAGAGAGGGACGTGGAGAAGGGCCTCCTTTGACATGAGCTACATTTTACCTTTGCTCTTATATTTCTTCTGATTATAACAAGAATAAATTCATTGTGGAAGAGGTAGAGGTTTTACAAAGAGGTTCTTTGTAAATTTACAAAGAACAAAAATGCAGCCATAAACCCACTACATAGGATCGACACATTGGTATCCACCCACTTGGTGTTCTTTCTAGGAGTATGCGGGTATGGGTCTGCAGACAGGGAGGAGAGTGCCTAGTTTTAGAAGTATGGATCATGTTTTACAGACTATTTCTAAGCTCCTTTTTTTTGTTATAGATGATCAATTTTTCCCACGTCATCAAAAACTCCTTCCATGTGCTACTTTATCATGGATGCACCGTATCCTACCATACTGAGTAATTTACTGAACCAGTTCTGAGATGCTGGACACTCGAGCTGTTTCTAATTCCTTGAATCTACAAGCTACATTATGATGATCATCCTTGTACATAAATCCTCATATTTACCTCTTTTTCGTTAAGATAAAATTTAAAATGGAATTCCTGGATCAAAGGGCACATACTTTTAAGGCATCAGAGTCATGCAACCAAACTCTACTCAGCTCCTACTCAGCCTGCAGCATGAACATGCCTGTTACCTTTGAAACCTTGAGTTATCGTCTTAAAAAAAGAAAGAAAGGAAGAAGGGAAAGGGAAGGAGAAAGAGAGAGGGGGGGAAAAGACAGAGAGACAGACAGACTTGAGAAAGACCTGGGAGATGGTAAGGCATCTATCATGAACCATAATGCAGTTCTGTATCTGTACATCTTTGGTTCAAGTCCAGCTGAGGATGAGAATGACCACTCAGTAGTCACCCGAGAATAATGAAAAAAAGTCAGTCCTTAACCTACTTTCTTGCGCTTTCTTGATAAAAGGAAACTGCAGCCCTTTGCAACATAAAAGAAATGTGCTGCCTCCCATCATTAGAAGGGGCACCCTTTCAACACATGGGCAAGAAGACGGCCTCATAACTGAGGGTATGAACAGACTGGGGAAATCAAATCACAGATAAGAAGCCTCCATCTTCTTAGGGGTTTGCCACGTGTTCCACAAGACCTCTGGTCACCTGAAGTTAAAATAAGGAATAGATAACGGGGAAACTAAAACAATATTTGAATTACAACTTCAGTTTGCAAAATCAAGTTAAGAAATTCATCCTAGTAGACAATTCAGGATGGCAGACTGGCGTACACCCGCAGGTAGTCTTGCTTGTCCCAGACCTCTCCGGTAGGCAGCACAGCAGTCACAGAGCCCAGCAGGAGAAGGTCAGTGGCAGTTAGCTTACCCCTTTCTGTGACTGTTAGCTCTGTTGCAGGGATATTATGGTGCACATCGGGGGGATTCTTCACAGCACAGCTGAATGTCCCATTGTCCTTGAGGGTAGGGTTGCTTATGCTGATAGACGCATCCCCTCTGTATACATCTCCAACCCAGGAAATTCGATCCCGAAATGTCCCTGCTGTGGTTGGGTACTGGAAGGACTGGTAATGAAAAATCTAAGAAAGCAACACCATAACAAAACAAAACCAAAGTTAATTTGCAAAATGCAATGAAAATGTCAAGTTAAAAAGGTCCCAAATAAAATACAAATGCATATTGGGTTTTCTCGGTTGGGGTGGTTTTTTTTTTTTTAAATGTTTTGCTCACTTCCATCATTAAGTTAAAAGACAGGTTAATACAATGTATCGGGAAAAGGCCTGATGGAAGTATCCTAGGATCATAGCTCTCAAAGATCTTCTAAATTCTCCCTGAAGTCCTAAAGCAGAAGATCTCAACCGGGGGCAATGGGGGCCTCCAGGAGACATCTGGCAATATCTGGAGACAGTCTGGGCAGAGTGCTACTGGCATCTAGCAAGCAGAGGTCAGGGATACTGACAAAAATCCTACAATGCATAGGATAGTCCCCCACAACAAAGAATTCTCCAGCTCAGAATGTCAACAGTGCCAAAGCTGAGAAACCCTATTCTAAAGTAGCATCGATTATTTGCGTGGTCCTTTCTGGTTTGCAAATGACTCCCACAGGTTTACTCACTTGAGCCACATAACAACACTGAACAATCCATGGGGCATGAGGGAAACAAGGCCAAAAACTAAGTGAGTTACTTCAAAGGCGCACAAGTAGTAAATGGGCAGAGGAAGCTTTTGTTTATTGTGAGGATAAACTTTTGTACTTTTTGTAGGTACAATATAATCAAGCCTGTCTTAGGTTATCTATCTTGGCAATTAATAAAAACCCCAAGCCAAATGATGATCAGGACTCAATGAATGGATGCTGAATTTAAATGGTGCTATTTCAGATTGATGATCAGACACTTTGTCACCCAAAGCACCTCATTATGTCGGGTGGTAGGCCAGGCAGGGACTACAAGACAATATGATCTTTCTCTCTTATGCAAGGTTCAAGCGTTTCCTCTTTCTTTGTTTACTTGGTACCTCCCCCATTTACAACCACTAAATTGCCCAATTTTGAAGAGCAACTTCCCAAAGAAGTTGTTGGATCACTTCTCAGTTCATTTGTTCATGCATTCACTCAACAACAAGTCATGGTACACCTACTATGTGCTAGGCACTGTGTTAAGCACAAGGTGAGAACTAAACAGGCATAGTCCCTGCTCTCACAGACTTTACAGTCTAAGGGGAAAGACAGAGATTAAGAAATAATAACATGTGTGATGAGTGTTCCAAAGAGGGAGGTAAGGGGCGCCTGCCTGGCTCTGTTGGTGGAGCAGTGACTCTTGATCTCAGGGTTGTGAGTTCGAGCCCCATGTTGGTGTAGAGTTTTGGGTGTAGAGATGACTTAAAAATAAAATCTTTAAAACACACACACACACACACACACACACACACACACACACAAAGAGGGAGGTAAAGAATGACTACCAATGATTACCAGCATCTATATAAAAGGGTTTGAAACTCCTTACTGACAAAACGAGGCCTGCTATGTATCTTCAAATGAATCCAACCTGTAAGTTCTGAGTTAAACTGGTGATTCCCAAATCCTTGCCAAACAATTAGTCTGACAGACTCCTGACTGACGTGACCTGAATTATCCCTTGACTATGACAGTCACGTCACATGACTTGAAAGGTCCACGGATTTACAACGTGCGTGCGCTTGCTTTCTGACCAGGCTCACAGAAAACAGCACCATACAGGAAGCGCTGTTTGCAATTAAGGTTTCTGACCCAAGAAGATCCCCCGCTGCTTGCTCTGTCCTACTTTTGGCCAAGGAGGCTGAGTCGAACAAGGCCAGCCATAATTTTCTGGCCACTTGAAATAACGTGAACTGTTTTAAATCTAAAGGAAAAGTAACCATGAATACAGCCTAGCTGCCTTGGCTGGAGCCCCCTCCTGGCTCCTAGCTACGTGGCATTCGCTAGTGGGTCCTAAAACAAAACTCAAAGCTTAGATATTAAAACTAAAAAGAAAGTTCTCCAATGAAGAAAACAGGATAAAAGAATTAAGGATACTTGGAAAAAATACAATCTTACATACAGCAACATTCACATTCTTGATAGCATCTATCCTGAACTAAAGATGTTGCCGGAAGCATAAAGAGAAAGGGTTTTTTATAGCACTGCAATCTTCAATTAGACATCCACAATGGGATCTGAACCATAAACGGGTTTTATATGTGTGTATAAACTACTATATTGCTTCTAATACTGCAAGACCATCCGTCACCAACAGTATCTGTCATCCACACGAGGCCACCATCTCCTTCAAAGGGAACCATATAAATCAATGCAGGTGTTTATGTACTAGGAGACGAGGCCAAGATAAATCCACAGAGTACAGATCCACCAATTGATACACCCACTGGGACAACATCATACTGCAAAAAATGAGCAGCTTTATGAGAAAAGATGTCTGTGATTGGGACCTACAAAATTTTTCTATCCAACAGTCCTGGAGGTACTCTGTTTAGTACTTGAATCTGAAAACACACAAAAGGAAACAACAAAGGGGGAACAAAATTAAACCACATTTCCTCTGAGTTTCTGACAATTTTTTCCTATAGCTTATTTACAAGATTCTCATATGGAAAAATAAAAAGCCCTATGAGACCAATTGAATGCCGTATCAGGTAGAAGGTCATCTTCTTCTATTTATACAGAAGCTCACGTCTGATTCTCGGATGCGAAGGCCCGAGGTGTGCCTGGGACTTGGAATAAAAGGATTCCGATGCTGCTGACCACTGAAGACTCAAAGATATTTCCTTAACAGGAAACACTCACTGATTCTGTTCGACTGCTGCTGGGGGGTCGGTATGTCCAGTCTATGGTGAGTTTGTCCGTGACAGATGACGTCGACTTGAAGGTGCATTTCAGTTTGATCTTCTCGCCCACATAACCCCGGACGTGGGCATCTGCTTTAATCTCCAAGGAAAGGACGATGTGAACACCTGATCAAAGCAAGCCCAAACATTTAAAAGGTATGCATTTGGTGGGATGGATAGGATGTGAGGGAGCCATACAGAGACACCATCGTTTTTTGGGCTCTCGGAGTAATAAGTATCTTCCCAGGGAGGCCCAGAAGGGCAAGGAGCAGATATCTGCCTGAATCAGGTGTAGCATTTTTGTCGTTTTATAGTATTAAGTCATAGAATGGATGCTTGAGTACAAATCTGAAACCTGTTCACACCAGCATTTTTCCAAACACAGACTTGTGGTTAAAGGCAGTACAAACAAGTAGGTCCGCCCACAGCTGCTAAAAGGCGATACCATGCACCCCCTCGGTGACACACTGACGCCCCAGGAATCATAGCAGCTGCTGTGGTCTGAGGGACTTAACCCGAGCACAGCCTGGCTGTAACCTGAAGCTACCACTTTCTCAACCGCCAGCAAAACGAGAACAGGAAATAAGAAGAGGACACTTTTTCAAGAATTTTAAAAAACTGTTCTATCCAGTCGTGTTTTACCTTCTCCTCTCTTAAAACTGGTTAATGAATCCTGCATCCATTAAAAGTAAATCACGGTAAGGAAAACAGAACAATTTAATGCACTCTAAAATGTAAAAATCAGATACCATGTTTACGCTCTCTAGAGATTTGACTCTTGCCAAAATGGGCTCATATATCCAGCATTGGCATTCCAGCTCCTACCAAACTCAGATCCCCCTTTCTTCTGACCAATCCCCTTTCAGGAAACACTGAGTAGAAATTTATCTTCCACGAGGGAGCCATTTTTTAGCAAAGTCACCAGCACTTTGTTTTTATTGTTTTCTTCTCCACTGCAACAAACCCTGATTCTTTTGGCAGGCCAAAGGCACACAGAGCAGCGAGGACTCAGAAGAGAGCAAACCCACACACCAGCCACACACCCGCCGTGCCTCTGGTTGAGACAGGATGCAAATCCCAGCACTATGGCTTATGGGTTCTGTGGTCACAGCAAGTTACTTGACTCTTCAGTTTCTCACCGTGGTGAGAATGCTAATAACAGCACATACCTTAGGTCAGTGTGAGGAATAAATGAGTTAAAACAGGTGTAACAATGGAAAGCCTGCCTGCCCCCCAGTGTGAGAGCTCAGTGCACCTCTTCAGTTCTGCCTGCTCTCCCTCAACCTTCCCCATCACAGACAGTCATGAGTCATCAACACCTTCACCTCTGTCTGCTTTGAATCGGTTTTTCTTGCTCCGCTCAGGACAGTCTAGTCTGTTCACATTCTTCTTAAAAGGAGGAGACCAAGACTGAGCTCACAGCTCTAATAAGCATCTGACCCATCCCAAAAATGAGGCTTGCCTCTGTTTCCTCCATAGCATCCACTCTGACTTTGCCTAAACTTGTTGCTAAACTTGTTCTTTCTGTAACTTGGCAAATGCTGTTCCTCTGCCTGGAAAGCCTTCATCCCTCAGCTCCTGCTTTCTCCCAAGCCTATACTCCCAACCCACGCTACACACCACTAAAGATCCAGCTCTAAAACCGGAAGCTGGAAATCGATGGATAATCCACACTCTCCCCCATTCCATTCCTTATCCTAAAAGTTAAGTACGGTCGAGGGGTTTGAAAACATGGATTGAGAAGTAGATAGACCTAGACTTGCATTCTAGCCCAGCTACTTTCTAGCTGTTAAGATTTTAATCACAGTTACTTAACCTGTCCCAGTTTCAATTTCCTTACTCAGTAGATGGGCAGAACAACCAGACCTACTTCACTGGATCACTGAGAGGGTCCAATGAGATTAAATAGGATAATACATAAAATGCTTAGCACAGGGGCACCTGAGTGGCCCAGTGGGTTAAGCCTCTGCCTTCAGCTCAGGTCATGATCTCAGAGTCCTGGGATCGAGCCCCGCATTGGGCTTTCTGCTCGGCGGGGAGCCTGCTTCCCCCCTCTCTGCCTGCCTCTCTGCCTACATGTGATCTCTCTCTGTCAAATAAATAAATTTCTTAAATCTTTTTTTTTTTAAAAAAGCTTAGCACAGCAACTAAACGAGAACCTTTCAATAAACCTAGCTGTTGTTATTAAAATGAACACCACATACATTAAAAAACCTTCAATATTTCCTTCTTGGGCTATAGAATAAAATCCATAAAGTGACAATCTGGCCCTAAACTTCTACCACTCTGCCCACCTACCCATCCCATCCCTTTCACCATGCCCAGAATGTCCACCACTTCCCAAATTTACTCTGTCCTTTCATGCCACTGTGCCTCTCTCTGAGTATGGCTTTGTCTGGAAGGCTCTCCCCATTTCTACCAATCCTGCCTGTTCCTACCATACCACACCCCCCAATTCTCACAAACCTTCAAAAACCTGCTCAAACAGCAGTCCCCTTTGGAATGCCTTCCCAAATTCCCTGGTACAGCTCACTGCTCTTTCTTCACTGTTCTCATAACATTTAGTCCATAAGGCCAAATAAGCACATGTACCTCAGTTTGTAAAGACTATTTCTCCTGTAACACATAAGCACCTGGAGGGCAGAAACTCAAGAGGGAAGGGAGCAGATGGAGACTGAGAGAAAGAGGTGGACAGGTCACCAAAAATTCTAGGATAGGAACAAGTGCTCATCAGTCACCCGTTGTCTTCCTATTCCCTTTATACAGTATTTCCAACATTCTTAAGTCCTGTACGTTCCTCTCTCTCCAGTGAACCCATTCAGGAAAAGCTCAGTCCTAGATGACAACTTCTAGACTATGGAAGTGGTGTACAATGGCTGGAGTACAATGGCTGGTGTACAAAGAAGGTAAAAAAAATTACACAAATGCACGGATCGTTCCCATAAGCGATTCATGGCATCCATCTACAGCTGAGCCCTTAAGGAAGCATGATGACCCTTTAACCAGCCTCAGTCAGCTCCTCTTTCTAATTCCTCCAACTTCTGCCATTTCACTACCCGCTATGAAACCTCCAAATCCCTCATTCTCAGAAGAAAATGTCTCCTCTTACTCTTTCGAGAAATTTAAGGCTATACAAACTGCCCAGCCATGCACTCTCCTGTGTCTACACCATCCATACTTCCAAAGTGAAAGGGTATGGTATCCCTTTTCCAATGCAAGGCAACCCCTTTTGTTCTGCCCTTAGATTCCTCCCCTCCAAGCCCTGCTTCAGCAGAAAAACTCTCTCTACTCTGTTCAAACTCTTCCTTTCCAGAGGGGCTCTCTCCCTCTTCAGCCTCTAAACTCAAAGAAGTCTCTCCCATCCTTAAAAACAAGTAACAATAAAACAAAATAATAATGCTCTCTCCTTAACCCTGTGATACTACGTGTTACCAACTACTACCCGCTCTTTCCTTTCTAAGACAACTTTGTGAAAGAGCAGTGTACACCTGGCATTCCCATTTCCTCCCTTCCCATTCACTTCTGGATCCCACTGAGTACAAAACACACTCTACTACCATTTCTGGTAAAGGGTGTCATGTCTTAAAATGACAAAACCCAAGGGATTAAAAACTCCACTAGGTACTTTTCTACCCTGATCTTACTGGATCTCTCTGATGCAGTGACCTCTTCTTCTTCTCTATCTTTCTCTATCCCCAGGCTTCCATGACAATACTCTTATTCATTCACTCATTCTTCAAACATATAGTTATTGAGGATCTGTTTTGTGCCACCCTCTGAGCCTGGAATTAAATGTGAGCAAAATAAATACACTCCCTACTTTGGACCTTAAAATACAGCAAAAACTCAACCCATTAATCAAATAATCACAAAGACAAATGTATAATTACAAATCTGATAAGTACTATGAAGCAAAGACAAAGAGTGACTATGGGAACTTCATCAGTTATGGAGAGGAGCAGGAATTGATTAATGAAAGCTTCTCTGTAAAGGTTACTTTTTGAGTTGAGCTCTGAAGGAAGGGTGCAAGGTGAGGAGAGGGAGAGCCTTCCAGGCAGAGAATACGGCATATCCAAAGGTCCTGTGCCAGGAAGAAGCACAATCAGCCAAGGAACCAAAAGGAAGGCAGTATGGCTCCAACACAAAAAGCATGAGAGAAAGAAAGATGTGGCTAGGAGGTAAGCGGGAAGTAGATCACGCAGAACTTCACAAATATGGGCCCTTATTCTTAGAGTAATGGGAAAGCCATGGAAAATACTTAAATGTGGGACTGAGGGAGAAGGGACATGAAGTTTTCATTTTTAAAAGATCACTCTAGGGAAGACACTTAGGAGATGTTCAGTAAATACAAGGAGAAAACTTAGAAGGCTACTACAATAGTCAAATGAGAAATAAAGCTTGAACTAAGTTGGTGATAGTGGACATGGAAAGAACTAAGAATACTTAGAGTAAAATCATCAAGAATTGGTGGTAGATTGGATGTGGAATGTCAGGGAAACAGAGGTATCAAGGATGACTCCCAGGTTTCTGACTTGGTGATAACATTCACTGACATAGGAAAGACTAGAAAAGTAGCAGGCAGGGCAGGGAAGAAAATGAGCTTGATTTTGGATAAGTTTAATTTGCCTTTGAGATAGTCAAGAGATAATGCCAGTGGATAGTTGGTGTAGGGCAAAGGTCAGCAAACTATGGCCCCTGAGCTAAATCTAGCCTCCAATGTGTCTTTGTAAATAAAGTTTTATTAGAACACAGCCATATTTATTCATTTATGTATTGTCTACGGCTGCTTTTGTGCTACTCAAACAGAACTAAGTAGTTGCAACAGATATCATATGGCCCACAAAGCCTAAAATATTTATTTTCTAGCCTTTCACAAAAGTTTGCCAACCCTGGTTTAGAGCAAAGAAGAAATGTATAGGTCACAGTTATTAGTCAGAATCTCATTAACATCCTCTAGCTAACTTAGTACACTGATTGTTATATACACATAAAACTCCACATGTGATTTGAGTTAACCCAATCGAAGTGTAGGTTTCAGAAAATTTGCTTGGAAAATTATTTAATGCCTCTATGCCTTGCTCATGTTCCTCTCCATGATGGAATTTTACTCATTCCCTATCTTTAACTCTTCTTTCAAGATTTAACTTTGGTGGCACATCCACGACGTCTTCCCTATATCCTCACAGCATATTCAGGGCACCTCTTCTGTGCTTCCCCATTTCTTAGTACCAGATTCTAAAATTATCTGTTGGGGTGCCTGAGTGGCTCAGTTGGTTAAGCGACTGCCTTTGGCTCAGGTCATGATCGTGGAGTCCTGGGATCGAGTCCCCAATCAGGCTCCCTGCTTCTCCCTCTGACCCTCCCCTTCTCGTGTTCGCTCTCTCTCTCATTCTCTTTCTCTCAAATAAATAAATAAAATCCTTTAAAAAATAAAATAATATAAAATAAAATAAAATTATCTGTTGACTTGTCTATCTTCTCCGATAGACCCTGAGCTCCTCAAAACAGAAACTAGCACATAGTGGATGCTCAGTAATATTAAACTGAACCAAACCAACAGTTTCCTTTTTATGAAACAAAAATTATTGCAAAATAAGCATAAAAACTTCAAGTTCTGAGCAAAATTTGGTTACTGAATCAGAGTAAGTACACCATTAATAAATCTACCTACCAACCAACTTCTTGTTAATATATATGAATTTCATATTCATGAGCATAATTTTGCCACAAAGTTATCAATATCTAAAGTCATTTCACTGAAATCTAAACACTGGACAAATGGGTCTTAAATGTATAGAGAAAGGTAAGATCCCTGGATGAACTAATCTACATGTCAGGATGTTGGTTCCCCTTGGGAGAGAATGGATAATGACTGGGAGGAAGTATAAGGAAGGCTTCTGAAATACCAGAAACACCCTGTACTCTGATTTAGGTGCTGGTTACCCAGGTATGTTCAGTTTCTAAAAATGCATTAAGCTGTACAATTACGATATGTTCATTTTTCTCTATATATATTATACTGAAATTAAAAGTGTTTGGGGGTGCCTGGGTGGATCAGTCGGTTAACCATCCAACTCTTAATTTCAGCTAAGGTAAGATCTTAGACTAAAGTCAAAGGTAATTTATTTTTCACAAATCAACATTTATTACATCTGAAACTAAATTTTTTTTTTAAGATTTATGTATTTGAGGGGCGCCTGGGTGGCGCCCAGTGGTTAAAAGTGGGTTAAAGCCTCTGCCTTCGACTCGGGTCATGATCTCAGGGTCCTGAGATGGAGCCCCGCATCGGGCTCTCTGCTCAGCGAGGAGCCTGCTTCCCTTCCTCTTTCTCTGCCTGCCTCTCTGGCTACTTATGATCTCTATCAAATAAATAAAATCTTAAAAAAAAAAAAAGATTTATGTTTTTGAGGGGCACCTGGGTGGCTCAGTGTGTTAAAGACTCTGCCTTCGGCTGGGGTCGTGATCCCAGGGTGCTGGGATCGGGCCCCACATCAGGCTCTCTGCTCTGAGGGGAGCCTGCTTCCTCCTCTCTCTCTGCCTGCCTCTCTGCCTACTTGTGATCTCTGTCTGTCAAATAAATAAATAAATAAATCTTCCAAAAAAAAAAAAGATTTTTTAAAAAAGTGTTTTACAATCAACAAATGTAAAATAATTTGTCTACTCCACTCAAAAAATAAGAAAAAAATTACTAAACCACTGTTACACTCATTTAGAAATTTTCATCCTACAGGCACCTGGGTGGCTCAGTGGTTGAGAGTCTGCCTTCGGCTCAGGTCATGAACCCAGGGTCCTGAGACTGAGCCCCACATCAGGCTCCCTGCTCTACAGGGAAGCCCGCTTCCCCTCTCCCACTCTCCCTGCTTGTGTTCCCTCTCTCACTGTATCTTTCTCTGTAAAATAAATAAATTTTAAAAATAAAAAATTTTTTTTCATCCTAGGCCTAATGTCCTTTGGGATATTTATCTTTTCTCCTGAGTAAAAAAAATTACTGCCAGGTCAAAATAGTCAACCATAGAAATAGTAATTATTTTTAATAATAATAATTAACAATTTTTAAATTTTGGAGGAAAACAAGAAAATCACTTTAAATATATGTATTTTTATAAAAGAAGGAATGAAAAATATAACAAAACTCCCAGTTTTGTACACCTAATTTTCCAAAATACAATCTGTCAACGTTTGGTTTATAAAAGTACATACCTAAATGGAGGTTAAGTATAAGAACCGTAAGCTATCTGATCTGTTGTTTCTATGTACTAGGACAACTGATGTAACAGGACCATGTTTATAACTTGGAGAATTCAGACAAGCTAATCATTTAATGGGTGCTATCTTTGAAGAGGAAAAGCAAATAAACACTGGTATGAAACCAAAGTCTATTGCCTAACATTTAAAAAATGGGTGAACCCTGAAAACATGTTAAGTGAAAGAAACAAGCCACAAAGGAACATATATTGTATGATCCCATTTATGTGAAATGTGCGGAATAAACAGGTCATAGCTACAGAAAGTAGATTGGTATCTGTCAGAGGGTGAAGGAAGGGAGGAATGGGGAGTGACTGTTACTGTGTATGGAACTTTTCTTTGGGATGATGAAAATATTCTAAAATTGTAGTGATGCCATAAATCGTGAATGTATGAACCCAATTTTCCCTTTTAAATAGGAAAGTTGTATGGCATGTGAACTTTATCTCAATAAAGCTATTTTTTTAAAGATTTTATTTATTTATTTGACAGAGAGAGATCACAAGTAAGCAGAGAGGCAGGCAGAGACAGAGGAGGAAGCAGGCTCCCTGCTGAGCAGAGAGGCTGATGTGGGGCTCGATCCCAGGTCCTGGGATCATGACCTGAGCCGAAGGCAGAGGCTTTAACCCACTGAACCACCCACATGCCTCTGCTATTTTTTTTTTTAAGAAAAAAGATAAATCAATTCAAGTACATATGGGTCATAAAATAAATTTTTACTTTTGAATTATTTGGTCTGCTGTATTTGGTGGATGCTTTTCAATGTGAAATGGCATCAAGTTTAAGAAACCACCTATCCTTGCTAGCATTTTTTTTTTCTCAACGGGAAAATATTTGAGTATTTGTGAGAGGGACAGAGAGATGAAACTGGGATTATTTGGAGTGATAGGTCAGCCTAAATATTATATTGCAAAAGAATCAGCTGAAAAACTGGACACTTGTGATGACAGAGCGCTGGGAGGGATCAGGGAGTGTGCTGGCAACATGAGTATTAGTCACCAAATAAGTAACTTCCTGGCCTTACCCGCTGAGATTTAGAACAAATGAACTCTTTATGTCAAAGGCCCTCTTCAGAAATTCCCACTTACCCACAGGGAGATTTTATGAAGTTAACAATTCACTCTGATCATAGCTCTATTAACACACAAGTTCCTGAGAACACACACACACACAAATCCATAATTGCGCCCTAAAATGAAGGTAATTAGGTTGGGCTGAAACTCATGCAATTTTAAAACTGCATGAAAACAAACTTTATCCAAACTCTAAAAATATGCCATAGTGTGAAAACTGTACTTAGGATATTGGTTAATAGATTAAAATTTTTAACAGAGTTGATAGGCTCTTTCTTGTATTTCAAAAATGTTAGTAAAATGCTACAGCCGTTGCTTTTTCCTCAACAAACTGCGTCTCTCCTGTAACGAAATCACAGCACACCCCTTTCTGGGACGAATAAACATTTTACTTCCGAGGCCCTGACAATCAATCACCTACAAAAGATAAAGTACCAACAGTCACGATTTCCTTTCGCAAAATTAGAGACGAACTGCTGAACGCTAGAACGGCCCTTCCTAATCAGGACACACAGCCCACAAAACCACCGCAGAGACGACCGCTGGTAACTCATCACCAGATAGCACGGGGTGCCCACAACGCCAGAGCCCGCCGTGATCCCCCGAATACAAAGCAGTCACGCAAGGCGGTGGCGCTCCCCCGGGCTCGGGAAAGCACTGAGAAGCTGCCAACGGCCCTCAAGCGGGCGGTGAACACAAGAGAACGCACGGCCCACACGGCCCCACTTCCTGCACGTCTAGACGCGATACGGGGGCTTTCCTGAGACCCCCCCACCGGAACCGGAAAGCCGACCGTCTTCCCCTAACACCCCCCCCGGCCGGAAGTTGGAGGACCCAGCGGGCGCTCTCACCCTGGAAGAACAAGACGCCAAGCAGTGGGAACAGAGCGCAGCCACGGCCTCCAGCCGCTCCGCTCTGCTGCATCCCGACAGCTCTCTGGATGCTTGCACACCTTGTTTACGGCTCCCGGTAACCACACAGGTGATACCGGAAGTGACGTCAGGGCGGGAGGCGCGAGAACACTTAAAATGGCGGTTCGAAGTTGCCATAGCAACGTGGCATCTTTCCAGAGCCACACCTGAACCTGTTCCGACCCGCGATTTTCTTAAACCTCCAGTAGGAATCAATTATTCACTTCTGCTTGACAGTGAAATAAGCCACAGACTTTGGAAAGATCACAATTTATTTGTATGGAATTCTGTCGTACGAGTCTCGATCCTCAGACTCTCCTCAGAAATCATTTTTTACTCCCTACAGATTATTTTATTTGAACTATCTCAAAATGGGTTTCTATAAATTTAGAGTTAGAAGAGACCTAGGAGATTGTACAGGATCCGTCAACAAATAGGTATTAGGCCTTCGTGACGAATCTGTACGTCAAGTGTCTCTGGTTGGTGTTTTGTGTTTAGCCAGCACAGCATCCAGCTCAGTACCTATGTAAATTGGGTATTTTTTTAAAGATTTATTCATTTGACAGACAGAGATCACAAGTAGGCAGAGAGGCAGGCAGAGAGAGAGGAGGAAGCAGGCTCCCCGCGGAGCAGAGAACCGATGCGGGGCTCGATCCCAGGATCCTGGGATCATGACCTGAGCGGAAGGCAGAGGCTTTAACCCACTGAGCCACCCAGGCGCCCCTAAATTGGGCATTTTATTATTAAACTGCTCTTCGCAGTGGCAATGATGAAATGACTACAACATATAATAGAGGAAAAAAGGAATTCTTTTGGTGGGAAAAGTGAGCAAGTAATTTTTTACAGTGCTGGGAGTGAAATGAAGTAATAGTGTCCCATTCTAATAAAAAGAGATGGGATGGTACCCTGCTCCCATCATTAGTCACCCTATCCTCTCGGAATCTGCGTGTATTTTTATTTTTTTTAAGATTTTATTTATTTATTTGACAGACAGAGATCACAAGTAGGCAGAGAGGCAGGCAGAGAGAGAGGAGGAAGCAGGCTCCCCACTGAGCAGAAAGCCTGATGTGGGGCTCGATCCCAGGACCCTGAGACCATGACCTGAGCTGAAGGCAGTGGCTTAATCCACTGAGCCACCCAGGTGCCCCAATCTGCGTGTATTTAATGAAAACGAGGGGAACAGAAGTATGCTTCAGCTTTTGGGAAAGTTTGATAAGCTCTCATTTTTCAATTCCGATTCCGTTACCAGACTTGAAAGCTGGTGATGTTCTCAATTGAGAAGGTACCGAGCAGAAGAGATGACACCCTTCCTTCAGAAGAGCTCGCAAACTAAGCAGTTTGTTGTGCCCAATTCCCAGTTGTCCAAAGCAATGTGGAATACACATTTATCCAGTATAAACTAATTTTATCCATTATTGACTTCCAGGCTCCCTCTAAGAAAATTCCTCAGTGAAGATAAAATATATAACCATCTGTTTTTGGGGTACTTGCTGTATAAAATATTTAGATTTGTATATAAGCAAATTATATAACTGATAATTATTTATTACTAAAGGTTATTTACATATGTGTTTAAGGCATAATAAAAAATAAATTACAATACAAAAGTTATCTTTAGGAAGAAGACACTGAACAACAGGGTCGTATTAACCCCTGAATAATATTTAGCCAAGACACAAGCTACAGGTTTTACTGGAAAAGACTTTCCATGAGTTTTTAACCACTTCTTCATTACACTTATGGAATATCATCCAAGCCAACTGTTTGGAAAAAATATGTTATTTTCAAAGGTTGAATTATGGAGAAAAATAGAAAATGTGAGTTAAAGATAATATAAACCTTAAATCTAACTTTTAGTTTCAAAATTAAGTATTAAAACTACTTTTTTAGTGTAATAGACAAAATAAGGCAGGTACAGAATGAATTCAGAATCAAGGTTCATGTGTAAATTGTACCAATTATTTTTAAAATACTCAAAAAAACATCAAAGTTCAGCATCTTTAAATACAGGTAACCTATCTGAAAATTCCAGTCTGTTAAAAGAAAGAACACTTTTGGCCCAGTCAGTAAAAACTGAAAATATTAGGCTATAAAGATGGGGGAGAGGGACAACTAAGCTTTCAAAAGTTTTGTACATTTTGAATAAATGCTGCTATAGCTTAGGTTTGGAAAGACACTGGGGAGATTAAACACTTTAAAAGGCACTCTTCTTTCTGAAGCCCACTTATAAAGTTTGTTTTCTCTACTAATATAAAGGAAAAAACAAAGTTGGTTTCATATTGTTAGTTTTGGTTTTCTTTGCCCCATACTAAATCTTCCCTCCCACAAAGGAAGTAAATTAAAGCAAAATAAGATAAAGAAAAGGAAAGAATAAATAATATCATACAGTTCTCAGAGCTTTTTATATAACATGGACAAAATTATCATCACTTAGGGTTGATTTTTTTCACCAGCCCTAAATTTTTACAGTCATAATTTACTGTTTCAGAATCCTCCCATGTAACTGCTTAATGATTCCATTCCGCAAGTGAGCATAGATTTTGCTCTGTTGTTATAAAATAACTGAATAATCGTAAGCTAAGCAGCATTCACCACTCATGAAAAACCTGCACTATGGGTTGTTTTTCACAACACAGAAAAAAAGGTGACAAGTAATTCATCCTGGGGTGGCACTTGTCAATCTACAAGCATTTATAAACTTTTCCAGCTACTCTGTAATTTAGATTTGTGCTATTATAAAGCTTGGATCAACAAAACAAAAAACAAACATCATCTAGGTTACTGAAAGAAAGTCAATAAAACAAGATGTGTCCCATCCTTAAGGATAGCCACAAAAAAATCAAACTGTTCTTTAACAGTTTGAATTTAAGTCTTCCTGTTAATCAATCAAAAATAGCTGGGAGAATTAGCTCGCTTTTAATTAAGTGAAAAGGAAAGAGTAAACACATTAACTTTAGTAGCAAAAGTACTACTCTAAAGAAACTAACATGTTAAAGGAAATGTCACGACAGACATGTTGGCTTTCATCTCATTTGATACCGATGTATGTGTGTACAATTAATCATCCACAAGGAGTGTCTGAGGGCAAAAATATAGCTTCTTAGTACAAAAGGCCAATAATGAGCATTTGAAAAATATTTGCACTTTGAAATTAAATAAAACCTTAGTAATAGTTTGTGTGTGAGTTTGATATCTGCTCAAAAGGGCCCTATGCCAGCTCCAGAGAGATGTTGCTCATCGAGATGGTTATGTACTGCAGAGCTGGTTGGAAGCCAGGTCACAACTGGAGAAGCCAAAGAAATCTTCCATTAACTTCAGCTTATCCTAGGGTTCTTGTTCTTGGGAACCTTCAGCTTCCTGAAATATAAAAGTTTAAATGGATAACACATTTGGGAAGAGTGCAGTAATGTACCTGGAATTACAAACTAAATGTATATTATTAGGCATGTTCTCCACTGTGAAGGAAAATATTCTTAATGTACTTGTTCTCCTCCTAATTCAACTTTTAAAATGTGTTTCTGATCCTTATTATATACTTCTCAGTGTTAGTGTCATTAATTCATAGCCTCTGCCTTGCATGGACATTTGGAAGATCCGTAGCGCACGCCCATACATGCACGCCTTCTCTTTCTCTCTCTCTCTTTCTCTCTCTCTCTCTGTCCTCTCTTATTACAAACAAAATCAAGCACATAGAAAAACAGAAAAGTCAGTGTTTAGAATTTACCCATCATCTAATTTTAAAGCATTTTTGCATTATTTGCCATATATTTATTTGGTTTTTAATTTGTTACATATAAGTATATATAAATTTATATGTAATAAGTGTATATTACATATAAATGTATACTTAAGATAGGGACATTTTTCTCTGTAACCATAATACCTTTATTATACCTAATAAAATTAAGAGTAATTCCCCAATATTATCCATATTCAAACTTTTCAAAGACTCCCATTGTCCCCCCCAAATCTTCTTACAACTGGTTTGTTCAAACCTAGTATCCATCCAGTGAGGACATCCAGTCACACTGCACTTGATTGCGTTAGTTCCTTAAATTTCTTTTCATTTCCATCTTCATTTTCCATAACCCTGACCATTAAACTCTTTCAGTATCCAGATGATGTTTGCTTTTTGTTTTGTTGATCCAAGTTTTATAAAAACCATATCTGCTTGGTTTTAAAAAGGCAATTGCCCTCAGTAAAATCTCTCTCTGATATCAAATTCTTCTGGTTTTACAACAGAATAATTTCTTTCCATATTCTGTTTTATAAATCCTTGAGGTCTTTCCCTAAACTTTAGGCTACAAAAATGTGACTCTTTTTGCAAATAATAATAGTGGACTTACTTCAGAAAATAGAAAAAATTCTGATCATACAAAAAATAAATCATCCTACACTTTAAGCATAATAAACCTGAAAACGGGGGCACCTGGGTGGCTCAGTGGGTTAAGATTCTGCCTTCAACTCAGGTCATGGTCTCAGGGTCCTGGGATCGAGCCCCCCATCGGGCTCTCTGCTCAGCAGGGAGCTTGCTTCTCCCCCCTCTCTCTGCCTGCCTCTCTGCCTACTTGTGATCCCTCTCTCCCTCTGTGTCAAGTAAATAAATAAAATCTTTAAAAAAAAACCTGAAAATGGGAAAATAAAACTATACATACTAAAATTAGATTTGTAGTTCCAATAACTACATGAATGGAGTTGAAATCAATTCCAAGTAGTATAAAAGTTCTGTCAAAATGTCAGACATATCTATTGAGTCATTCTCTTGATGCCACGATCGGTTTACAACAAAATAAAACAAGCAGATATCACTTCTTTCATTTAAAAAAATAAAGATTTATTTACATGTTGAAAGTGAATTATTCCTGGTCGTGGTAAACATACCCACAAACCCTCGAATAATCTTGGAATTCTCCCATCTTCAATGGCCGTACGGTCTAACAGCCTCATCCCTTGCACAAAACCCAAAGAGGAAGCTGTCCATAACACTAGTAGAAGACTTTTATCTCCCTGACGCGGCTCCTCCAGTTTCATGCAGAAAACACCTAACAGTCCTAAAATCTGGGAGATCCACATTAGAGATGGGCCAGACGAGAAAGCTAAGGAAAGAAATCAACTCATTTATGAGCCTCACCATCTAAGAATGTTAGTCTGTGTCTTCTAAATAAATGGAGACCTTTTTTTCTTGATTGAGACTTTCCTCTTCTTTTCTGTAACAAAGAAGGAGAAACCAACGTCAGGTGAAAATGTTAAGAAGAAAAGGAGGCAAATCTTAGAAAGCAGGCTCCGGGCGATGTATTTTCTCCCATATTTTGGGAAGCACTACCTGCATCTGGGAACAGATCCAAGCTTACAGAAAGCTACACCACTAGTACCTTCTATCTAATAATACACATGCCTCCACATGCCCCTGGGTCTGTGAACTTCTACATGCCTCAGAATACTTTTAGATGGGAACCTGGGAACCTGAAGGGGGTAAAACAGACACCTTAGTTTATCACTAGTATCCAGCCTCTAATTCCATTCCTTATTCAGAAAAGAAAAAAGAAAAAGTTCTGTGTTGACCTAGAAGCCATCTTTATTGCTTTGTGGTCAATCCCTAATGTAGAGTTGGCTTTATTGGGCATCTCAAAATCAATTCTTTTTGCTTCAGTAAATATTTCTTTTTTTTTTAAGATTTTATTTATTCATTTGACAGAGAGAGAGATCACAAGTAGGCAGAGAGGCAGGCAGAGAGAGGAGGAAGCAGAGAGAGGAGGAAGCAGGCTCCCTGTGGAGCAGAGAGCCTGATGCGGGGCTCGATCCCAGGACCCTGAGATCATGACCTGAGCCGAAGGCAGTGGCCTAATCCACTGAGCCACCCAGGCGCCCCTTCAGTAAATATTTCTTGATGAAAAGGAACAAACAGTGCTGGGACAACTGAAAAACTGCAATTGCAAAAGAATGAATTTGGACTCCTACTTCACTCCATATACAAAAATTAACTCAAGGGGCACCTGGGTGACTCAGTGGGTTAAGCCTCTGCCTTCAGCTCAGGTCATGATCCCAGGATCCTGGGATCAAGCCCCACATCAGGCTCTCTGCTCAGTGGGGAGCCTGCTTCCCCCTCTCTCTCTGCCTACCTCTCTGACTACTTGTGATCTCTGTCTAATAAATAAATAAAATCTTAAAAAAAGAAAAAGAAAACAATCATAAATCTTCAGGACCTTGGGTTAGCCAATGGTTTTTTAGATATGACACCAAAAGCAGAAGCAACAAAAGAAAAAATTGATGATTGGGACTTCATCAAAATTAAAAAGTTCTGTGCTTCAAAGGACATGAAGAAGAAAGTGAAAAGGCAACCCACAAAAGACAAACCCAACTTGTAAATAGGCAAAATATTTGAATAGATAGATCTCCAAATAAGATATGCAAATGGCCAATAAACACATGGAAGGATGCTTAACATCGTTAGTCACTAAGAAAATGCAAATCAAAACCTCAGTGAGATACCACTCTACACCCAGTAGGTGGCTATAATCTAAAGGTCAAACAACAAGTGCTGTCAAGGATACGGACCAATTCGAAGCTCGTATGTTGCTGGTAAGAGTATGCATTGGTGTAGCTGTTTTAGAAGACAGTCTGGCAATTCCTCAAAAAGGTAAACATATAGTAACCATATGTTCCAACAATTCCAGTCCCAGGAGAGTTGAAAACACATGTCTATGCAAAAATTCATAAATAAATGTTCATAGCAACATTAGTCATATTGGCCAAAAAGTAAAAAAAAAAAACAAAAAACCTAAAAGTCCATCAGTTGAATGGATAACCAAGTATGGGATGTACATGCAATGGAATATTATACAACCATAAAAAGGAATGAAGTACTCCTACTACTATATGCTCTCCATGGATGAACCTAAAATATTATACTAAGTCAAAGAAGCAGACATTAGAGGCCACACTGTATGATCATCCATTTACATGAATGTCCAGAGTAGGTGTAGGAATGCTGGCCATGCTGACTCTATCTTTGACCCACCATCTTGTTGTAGTCTCCTTGATGACCTCTTCGTGGCTACATGTTCTAGAGTAATGTATAAGATGTAATGTAAAAGTTAGGGGCGCCTGGGTGGCTCAGTGGGTTAAGCCTCTGCCTTCGGCCCAGGTCATGATCCCAGGATACTGGGATCGAGCCCCGCATAGGGCTCTCTGCTCAGTGGGGAGCCTGCTTCCCTCTCTCTCTCCCTCTGCCTGCCTCTCTGCCTACTGGTGATCTCTGTCTGTCAAATAAATAAAATCTTAAAAAAAAAAAAGATGTAATGTAAAAGTTAAATGTGAAAACTCCGTACTCAACATTCCAAAACCGCAATATCCAGGGAGGCTGTTCTGGATTTCAACGGGCCCATTAAGATACTGGTGCAGATAACAGTTTTCTACAGAGGCACAGGTGGTGCCAGAAAGTCCGTTAAACGTTAGCAACCAATCACGTGTGTCTGACACTCCCCCACACGTCCCGCTCCTTTAAAACCAGCAAATGAGGGGCACCTGGGTGGCTCAGTCAGTTAAGTGTCTGCCTTCAGCTCAGGTCGTGATCCCAAGGTCCTGCTTCTCCCTCTCCCTACAGCTCTGCCTACTTGTGCTCTCTTTGCCAAACAAACAAACAAATAAATAAAACCAGCAAACTAAAACGTGGGACTTCTGAGGAGACTACCTGTGCAGCTGTCCAGATGGCGGTCCTCTCAACCCTCCCTGTCAGTAGTCACTCAACATAAAACTCGGTGTATTCTGTATGGGGCTGCCTACTTCATTCATGTTTCAAAGTGCCTCCTCAGCTTGGGGGGCACTCTACATTCTCCTCACCTTTGAACAATATGCGTATCCACAGATAGATAAGTAGCTGCCAGCAGCAGGTGGAAGGAACAATGGTGACGGCTAACGGGTATGGAGTTTCTTTTGAGGATGATGAAAATTCTGGCGTTAGTGGTGATGGTCAACAATTTTGTGAACATTAAAAAGGTGATTATTGGGGCGCCTGGGTGGCTCAGTGGGTTAAAGCCTCTGCCTTCAGCTCAGGTCATGATCTCAGGGTCCTGGGACCGAGCCCCGCATCGGGCTCTCTGCTCAGCAGGGACCCTGCTTCCCCCTCTCTCTCTGCCTGCCTCTCTGCCTACTTGTGATCTCTCTCTCTGTCAAATAAATAAATAAAATTTTTTTTAAAAAGGTGATTATTTATGATAGGTCAATTTCATCTCAGAAACTATGAATTTATTGAGCACCTTCTATCAGCATTTCCTAGGCACTGGTTTGCGGCACCCCTGCTGACTGCCCAGCGGTCCTCGCAAATGTACACTTTACGTTAAAAGTAAGGAATAGCCTAGAAAAGTTTTATGTAAGCAGATCCTGATAATATCAAATCCTCCATAATAAAGCCTATAATGAAATCTTCTATAACATTAAGAAAGCTTTTGCAAAGTTACTAAATCACCCTCTAATTTATCCATCCTGTGAATTTAAATTCTTGTACAAGACTTACTCAGAGGGAAGAACATCTGTTCAACAATCGTTAAAATACCAAGAGTCACACAGAAGAGTGTTAGAAGACCTCCCAGAACTGCCCAGCCTTACGGTTTTATCTCCACCACTTTATGAGCTCTCTCAGCCCATCGTTTCTTCCGGAAATGCTGGACGAGGACCACCACGATTACGATTATGACCATCAGTGCACAGGCAGAGCCAATGGCCAGGGCCAGGAAATAGATCTCAGAGAAGCGGACTGTAAGGAGAAAAGGCGGATCTCATGTTTCTAAAAAGAGAAGGGACGTGTTGAAACCTAAAGCGAGAAGAAGGATGTATTTTCACCACTAAATGGAATCTTCCTTTCTCCCACTGTATGACCATGTGACCTCTAGGAGCAATAAGCAAGCCACATGAATTACTTTAGTGGTTCTCAAACGACGGTGCCAGGAGTAGCAGCAGCGGCGCTCTTAAGAACTTTGAAATGAAAATTATCAGGCACGGGCTGAATGGCGGGGCGGGGCCCAGCAATCTGTTCTAACATGTCCTCCAGGTGATTCTGATGCAGCCTGAAACTTCCAGAACCACTGAGCCAGTTGAACCACTTTGTGGGGTAAGGTGATTGCTGACCTCATCAAACCCAGAGACGTTTCTCCCCGACTCCCTCTCACCTCTGGCATTCAGTCAGTCATTGATTCCAGCTTATTAAGGACCTACTATGTTCAGACACTGCAATGGAAATACAAAGCCAAAAAAGGCATTACCTTCAGGGAACTCTTGCCCACCCGGAGGATAGGCAAGTTAACCAGTAACTATAGTCTAGTAGATAAAATGATGCAAGAGGGAACCCAGAGGGAAAGGTCCCTAAACCAGGCAGAAACTGTGAAGCCTGGGTCTCTTGGCTTTTAGTCTGATTTCTGATTTAAGCTTCAGTAAACCCAGAGCATCTGGGTGGTTCATTCCGTTAAGCATTTGCTTTCAGCTCAGGTCATGATCTCAGGGTCCTGGGATGGAGACCTGAGTCCCTGCTCAGCGGGGAGTCTGCTTCTCCTTCTCCCTCTGTGCTGTCAAATAAGTAAAATCTTTTTTTAGGGGTGCCTGGGTGGCTCAGGGGTTAAGCCTCTGCCTTCGGCTCAGGTCATGATCTCAGGGTCGTGGGATCCAGTCCCAAATCGAGCTCTCTGCTCAGTGGGGAGCCTGCTTCCCCCTCTCTCTCTGCCTGCCTCTTTGCCCACTTGTGATCTCTCTGTCAAATAAATAAATAAAATCTTTTTTTTTAATCTTTTTTAAAGGGTTTCCTGGGTGGCTCAGTTGGTTAAGCATCTGCATTCAACTCAGGTCATGATCCCAGGGTCCTGGGATAGAGCCCTGCATTGGGCTCCCTACTCAGCAGAGAGCCTGCTTCTCCCTCTCCCTCTGCCTGCAGCTCTCCCTGCTTGTACTCTCTGTGTCAAACAAATAAACAATATCTTTTTAAAAAATCATTTTTAATTAAATAAATAAACTTCAGTAAACCCTCAGAGACAGAAAAGACATTAGAAAAAATGTCTAAAAAAAATAAAATTAAAATTAAAAAAAAAAAAGAAAATGTCTAGCCCGGGGGTTCCCAGCCTGGAGTCCATGAAGGAGGATGGGGAGAAAGGGGGGCTGCAAGTCCACAAACCCCGTGTCATAGTATGTGTATGTGTACATTTTTGTGGGAAGCAGAGTTGCAGATTTCATTAGATTCTCAGAGCAGTGATCACCGTATGTTTAAGAACCACATGTTCTCGTCTAACCTGTTCATGCAGGTTAGATGCAGATGAGTTCAGAAACTGAGGTCCCAGGACATTCTACTACTCCTTTCGGTATTCAAATGACTTCTCCAAGGTCACACAGCTCTATTGATGGGGCCCCAAGGGTGATACTAGGAATGAAAAGAGGAAAAACCCTACCACTTTACAGGCTTATACATTTTGGGTAGTAATATTATGCGTTAGTTAAGAGCATGCACCAGAGAGAATTAGGTCCAAATACCAGCTCCAACACTCACCAGCTGTGTGATTTGGGGTAATTAACATTTGAGTCTCAGTTTCTTCAAGGTATTAAACAGGGGTAACAGTATCCATTTCTTGAGTTCGTATTTTTAAAAAATCTATTCCTGGGATGCCTGGCTGGCTCAGTCAGAAGAGCGTGCAGCTCTTGATCTCAGGGTTGTGAGTTCAAGACCCACATTGGGCGTGGCAACCACTAAAATAAATAAACTAAAAAAATAAAATTTTGTGTAAATTGTTCCATGGTGTGTCTACACGTCATAAACACTCAATATGTGGTCGCTATTATCATTTTCAATGCAAACATATTTTTTTCAGTGCAGGTGAGAATCTAGGGAATTTTTATATCTATTATCTCATTTTATCCTCACTATAATCCTCACTCTATTATTCTTAGTGTAAGGAGAGAAAGAAAAGATTTATTGACAGTTGGTAAATGATAACAGTGGCTCAAACCCAGATTTACAGCTCTGAAGTTTTATGGTCTTTGCTTTTTATTATCTGGCGCAGTTCCCGGGTTTGCCTTTACAGGATTGCAAGCGATATGGTGCATTCGTACAGCTTTGGAGTTAAAGATGCTTGGGTTTGAGTTCTAAATGGCTCCGTGTATCAGCTCTATGAATCTGGACAAGTGACTTAATCTCTGGGAGCCTCAGTCTCCTCATTAGTAAAATGGGGAGCACTGAGAGCACAATAAACTGACATGATACATAAAGACGGAAGTATGCAAAACCGCTGGCATGTTGCAGGACTTAGTAAAGGAGAGCTTTTGATATTGGTATGTGCTGCCTAGGATGGTCGTCTGAGTTAAATGAGCTAGTGTGGGTCCAGTGTGGGACAGTGCCTGAAACAGAGTAGGTACTCAATACATATCTGGAGAACAAACGAGTGGATGAACGGATCTGTTGTTAGCCTTTTACCAGAGAATTGCTTCCTTTCTGTTTTACAGTCTCAATGCCATTCCTGTAACAGAGTCCCTCCTCAGTTTGCTTAACTCTCTGTTTCTTTCCACAGCCAAACAAAGCCTTTCTCTTTTTACCCCTTGACTCTTCAGTCTCCCTCTGTAGATTGCAGATCTGAGGGGCTATCCCCGCTCTCCACCCTTTCAGCCATCACAGAAGATTACCCCCCCTCTTTTCAACATGCTCTCACCCTTCCCCAAACCGTTCCCCACCAACCCCGCATGACCTACCAGTGTGCACCACGCTGAGCCGAATCTCCCCTATCAGCCCATCAACATCAGGCGGGTTCTTCACCTGGCAGGTGTATGTCCCATTGTCATCAAACTGCAGCTTCCACAGGATGATGGAGACGTCATACCGCTCAGGATTCCCGTCCCAGACCACCCGATCCTTGAAACGCCCACTCATGGGTTTGAAGGGATCCACGTGGTAGTAGAATACCTAGAAGGCAGAAGCGGCCAAAAGTCTTCTTCAGTACGTGGGCAAGGAGGCTGAAGTGGAGGCAGCCAGACTCACTGCCCCATCTGCAGCTCTCTGCCTAGAATCTCCTGCACTCAGGGCACCTGGGTGGCTCAGTCATTGAGCATCTGCCTTCAGCTCTGGTCATGATCCCAGATCCTGGGATGGAGCCCAGTACTGGGCTCCCTGCTCGGCGGGACTCCTGCTTCTCCCTCTCCCACTCCCACTTCTCCTGCATGTGCTCTCTCTCACTGCCAAATAAATAAATAAAATCTTTTTTTTTCTTAAAAAGAACCTCTTGCTCTCCCATTGATGGACCTCGAAGTTCTGTCTCTGTCCCAAGAATTGTTTCTCAGCTTTGCCCTGCCCTCGTTGCTAAGAAAAGCAAAGGAAGTGCGAGGAGAAACAGACTGGCTTATTCTCCCAACCAAAGTTCCCTGGCCAGTGACAATAATCTACTTACAAACTGCTCAGGCCCCCCATCTCGAGGCCGGAAGTTCCAGGTCACCGTCAGAGCATCACCCACGGGGGCAAAGCTGGAGAAAGTGCACTTTAACCGAACATCTGTCCCGTTGACAGCCTCTAGCGCTTGGGAGGTGTAAATTTCCACCGCTGCTATCGGCCAAAGGGCTGCTGCCAAGAAAAGAAAAAGGGAAGAAGTGTATTAAGAGAATTTGTGAGCCAAAATAAATGTCCGAGCGAGGCATGAAACCAGAGATGCCCCAGCTCTCAAATTTACTTCATCCTGAGTCTGCATACTCCCACCTACGTGCCCCTGGGACCTTCCCATGCCCTAGAACAAAGAAGAATACCACTCAGCGAGCCTTCTTAGTGCCCTCACTTTCTCCACGGCACCGTACCCCAGCCTCCGGGTACCCACTCCAAGCTGTTCTAATAAACTACAGATGTCGGCAAATACAATTGAAAGCACAAACAAGCAAATCAAAACTAATCATAACATGAATCAGACACGGATTCAGATTAAGCATTATGTAGCATGTGAATCACGGTCCCCTAGAAGTTTTCCGGACAGGGTCCTTGTTAGGTCATGATGTCATGCTGTTGGTAGCCTTCTGCAGAAATTGAGTTCATCAACCCCCGCCAGCTTCTGCTGCTTGTACCCCTGGAACTTCTATACCACGTGGCATTTTTTGTTTTTTTTGGGGTTTTTTGTTTGTTTGTTTATCATGACATTTACACTGAGAACTTGCACATTGGGGCAGTTTCAAAATTACGGGGTGGGGGGGTCCTCTCTCCTTAAATTCTCTGCTTTTCCAGGGCTGCTGTGAGTCCCAGATGAGACCCACACACAGAAATCCTTGTGCCAAGTCTTGCCTGCAGTGGGAGGTTGAGAGTAGCCAGACGGGAAAAAAGAAAAAAGGCTTGTAACCTGAGATTAAAAAGCCCTCTCTGTGCCCGAATCACTAGCTGCCGAAACACACCTAAACCTGTTTGTCCGAAATCAGTTCTCCAAAAACAACCCACCAACTTCAGTTTTCAGTAAAGTCAAAACCAGAACGGACGGTCACTGTGGCTCAGGCTACCAAACAAAGCTCTTGTGACTTCGGAGACACTTAGCTAACTCTCTGGGGTAGGCAGGGAAGGAGCAGAGGCTGAGAGAAGCCCCCCCCCCCCCCGCCCTTACCTGTGAGCTGTATGCCAAGGAGAAGCAGCCCAGCACGCGAAGGGCTCTTGCCATACATGAGGGAACCCAGCCCTGGCCGCGGAGACCAGACCGGGCAGACCGAGGGCTCCAGCAGCCTGCCAAGGCCACTCCGGTAAGAACAAAACCGCGCTGCTCCCCGGAGAGAAGAGCCAGCCCCTCACCTACTGGGAGGCTGAGCGCCAGTGCCTCTGACTCACCCCTGCCCCGCTGCTGCACTTTGCTGGAATGAGGTGGGGCCTCAGCTCCCTACTGCCCTCCTCCTTTCCTCCCTCCCGCCTTCTGGGCGACAGACAGTCCTCACTTCGTTCCAAACCCTGCAGTCCACTCTCCACTTTCCAGTTCCTCTGATGGGGTTCTGGCCTCTGGATGGCCTCAGAACCAGCCAGAGGATGTGATACCAATCTGGAACGTCCCAGGCTGCTTTGGGTCTGGCCCTCTACACACACCGGTTTTTTCTAAGCAGGCTTCCCGCTGGCCTGGGAAGTGATTGTTGAAATCACCTTGCAATGATTCCGCTTCCCCAGCACCTCCCTGGGGCCACGGGAGCCTACACCGGATTCCTGACTCCAAAACACTCCGAATGCCTTAAGCCCCTCTCCGACAAAATGTCCTCCAGTTATACCCTCAGTTTTTAGTCAAACGTTAGCACAAGGATCTCTGTGCCTTTTCTAGTTTGTAGCTTTCTCCAGACACCCACCTAAAATAAACCGGCCCAAACAAATCTCCATGTTTTTTTTTTTTAAAGATTTTTTATTTATTTGACAGCGAGAGAGAGAGAGAGATCACAAGCAGGCAGAGAGGCAGGCAGAGAGAGAGAGAGAGAGAGGGAAGCAGGCTCCCTGCCGAGCAGAGAGCCCGATGCGGACTCGATCCCAGGACCCTGAGATCATGACCTGAGCCGAAGGTAGCGGCTTAACCCACTGAGCCACCCAGTTGCCCCAAATCTCCATGTTTAATGATGCCTTCATGTTGAAGAACTTTAAGAAGCAGGACATCAATCTCGCCGATGTAAGCTACTAGCTCAACCCAGGTCGCCTCCCCAATATTCCCATGAAGTGTTGCTAAGAGGATACTAAGAACCCAGAGAAGGTAAGTGATTTGCCCAATGTTGCACAGCTGGTAAAAACCGGAACTTTTGTGACTCTTAAGTCCAATGCTCTTCCTGCAAAATTACACCCACCGTGAACCATGGATGCAGAGGACTCTCAAGGAAAAAGTTTTCATAATAACTTTTCTGTGCCTCAGATTTCATCTGCCATTTTTAGGGCAGCCATCTGCCTAAAAAAATCTGGAGAGCTGAGGAATTTAAATGAGAAAAGGTGCCTTCTGGTCTGGAAAGAGGGTGGCTAATTGTGACAGATCAACGAAGCAGTTCTCAAAACAGCAGCAGAAGACAAACGAAGGTTACACCTTGAAAGAAGAAGCAGCTTGAGTAGGAATCTAACCCTAAGCAGAAAAGAATTACCCTAATCCCCGGGTTAGCAACCCAGAAACTGACAATTCCTGATACCTCCTCGTTAAACCCTGGAGCCGGGAAGTGGCCAGAAAAGGGAGGAAGGGACAGGCTGACTGAAAAAGATAAAACTTCCTAAAGAGGGAAGAAAATTCCACCAAGGGAGAGGCAGATTACAGAAGTGGAAAAGAAAAGCAAAAAAAAAAAAAAAAAAAAAAAGAAGAAGAAGAAGAAGAAAGAAAGAAAGAAAAGCAGAGGCGCCTGGGTGGCTCAGTAGTGAGGCCTCTGCCTTAGGCTCAGGTCATGATCCCAGGGTCCTGGGATCAAGCCTCCAACTGGGTTCACTGCTCAGCTGGAAGCCTGCTTCTCCCTCTCCCACTCCCCCTGCTTGTGTTGCCTCTCTTGCTGTCTCACTCTCTGTGTCAAACAGATGAATAAAATCTGAAAGAAAGAAAGAAAGAAAGGCAGCAGGAGAAAGATGCCATGACCCTAGAAGGAAGGAAGGGAGGGAGAGAGAGGGAGAAAGGGAGAGGAGGGAGGGAGAAAGGGAGGGGAGGAAGGAGGGGGTAGGAAGGAAGGAAGGAAAAGAGAGAGAGAGAGAAGGAGAGAAAGAAAAACAGTGAACCACAAAAAACAGTTGCTAGAACAGAGAAACCCAGGGGCTACCCCAAATGAAGACCAGCGGTGTCCTAGCATGAATGTTTTATTAAGGTGAGTGTTCCTGAAAATAGAGCGACCCCGTTGTCAGCTTCTAGGTCAGAGATCAACCGAAAACAGCATGCTGGGGAAAATCTTCAAAATGGTGGTGGGATAAAATAGAGGCTCTGGGGTATGTAGGTCTGCAGAACTCAGCTGCAGGAGCCTGAAAGAAAAGGGGTGAAGGAAACGTGATCCTTTGTTGGCTTTTAACTTGAAGAGAAATGCAGCTCTCAGGGAAGGGGGTAGGTAGAGCCTGAGGTTTTGAAGTCTAGAGCAAACTGCAAAATTTGGTGAGAGGTAGAGTTACCAAAGAGCTCAAGGACACAGAGAAAAGCATCAGGGGAGGAATCAGGGCAGGCAGCCTGAACAAACCACCTGTTGTCGGGAGCAGAAGAATCTCTCCCCCAGGTAGCCAGATGCCCTGGGAGCTGGCTGCCAGCCCTGCTCTGAGGGTCAGCAGCCGCCCAGATCCCATTCTTCAGCAGAGTTCAAGTTCCGGGCTTTGTGCCCAGCAACGCCCAATTCCTTAACTTCCAGTGAAAGGGAGTGGCTCCAGAGTCACCCAGTTCCCCTCCCTGGGAGGGGAGGGGAGGAGACCAATGGCTAGACTCCTTGTCTCAAGAAAACACTTGAGTTAAGAAGAACATTTGCCCCTGAGTCTCCAGGGTGCCCGTCAGCGGGGCTGTGATCAAAACTGGAGGCTTCTAGGTAAGGTCTAAAATGCACTTAGTTCCTAGGCAAATGGGAGAAAAGGAAGAAGAGAGAAGTTTTCAGAAACATCACTTTTTCCCTAAACCTTTCCAGAGAAAAATCCTGATTATCGTTAAAATGGATGGTGTACCAATAGTTTTGAAAGTACCTCATCTGTCCCAACTGCCTACACGTTTCCCAAAAATACTTCTTTTTTTCTTTTTTCTTTATTTTTCTAACGATTTTATTTATTTATTTGTCAGAGAGAGAGAGAGCACAAGCAGAGGGAACAGCAAGCAGAGGAAGAGGCAGGCTCCCCGCCAAGCAAGGATCCTGATGCAGGACTCCATCCCAGGACCCTGGAATCATGACCCAAGCTGAAGGCAGACACTTAACCAACTGAGCCACCCAGGCATCCCTCTTTTTTCTTTTTTTAAGATTTTATTTCTTTGAGAGAGTGAGAGAGCATGAGAGGGGAGAAGGTCAGAGGGAGAAGCAGACTCCCTATGGAGCTAGGAGCCTGATGCGGGACTGGATCCCGGGCCTCCAGGATCATGACCTGAGCTGAAGGAAGATGCCCAACCAACTGAGCCATCCAGGTGCTCCCAAAAATATTTCTAATGGGGTACCTAGAAACCCACTGGGGAGGAGGAAATGCACCATTGGTGGGGGGGGGGGGGGCGCTCAAAAGACAAGAAGGACAACTCGGTATTTGTAAAAGTTGTCATGTTAACATCCAAGGCAAAAATGTGGTTTTTCTCACGAGACGAAATCACCAAGGGAAACAAATGATTTAGCGATTATATTTAATTTTTGTTCTATGTCAGGCAAGACATAAAGTAGAGTAAGACATCTGCCTGGGGAGAAAAATTGGAGTCCAAAGAAGATTGGGGGCACCGTGTGTATGTTAACAAATAATTACCATATTAGAGACATGAGAGAGAGAGTCAGGAGGGAGGGGCAGAGAGAATCCCAAGCCGACTCCACGCCCAGCACAAGCCCGATGTGGGGCTCAATCTCATGACCCTGAGATGATGACCTAAGCCTACATCAAGAGTCAGACCTTAACCGACTGAGCCACCCAGAACTCCTGAAATGGGTCCTTAAAGGATAAATGAGAATTCTGGAGAGAGAGGAAAAACAGAGGTTCTCTTGTGGAAACAAACGGAAGGGGGGTGAGCAGGAAATACGGTCTCCACGGGACCTACAAATGATTTCTCAACCCAGTGCTCAGGGAGGAGTGGCAGGTCAGGAGGCTGGAAAGAGAGGCTGGGCCCAGATATCGAGGATCCTCATTCTCCATCCTAGGGAGTGTGGACTCAATCCTGACAAATACACCATTTGGAAGTAACTAAGACACAACCCAAAAAAGGTGGAATTACTTTGATATTTACCAGACCCATAAAAATAATGAGAAAAAGCCTTGGGACCGCGACCACCGCACACGCCACCGACTTTCTCATATGCCCCCTGGTCTCAGAGCCAGAATGAAAAGTCCCAACTTATACCCATTTGCAGAAGACTCAGGGACTCCCAGCCACCCTTACCAACAGCAGTGCCGATCCCTAACTCCTTTGTTTCCTTTTTTTGTTTTCTAAACTTCTGGTGAGCTTCTCAAAGATGGGGGTCGGGGGAGCGCTACGATGTCAGAGTCCCCGATGAGAGGGGGGCTCTCAGCCCAAAAGAAGTGGTATGTTCCCCTTGGTCCTCCTTCTTGCCTTGCTCTCCCTAGAGATAATCCAAAGCCAAGTCTGGATTTGAGACTGAGCTCTAATAGCTTAGAAAAACCATGGGAGGAAATGCCTTCCTATCTCTTTCCCCGCCTCCCCCCAACCCATTCCTCCCACCCCCACCCCATCACTGCAGCTTGGATACTCCCCAGTAAAGCCTTGAGCTCCTTTCCTAATTATAGAGGAGGGCATCCTGCTCTTATTAACCGGCCCACAGAAGCGACTGTGAAGTTTAACCCTTCCCTTCCTCTGAAGAGCTGCTAGAGGGATTTGCACGGGGCTGGAGAGATGGAGATCTTTGAAGATAACTGAAGGACCTCCCTGTTCACCGTAGGTACCACATCGAAATAATGGGTGAGAATTTATATCTGTATCATGTTTACTGATGAATATAGCATCTTCTGGTTACCACGCCCAATTTCCACTCTTAGGAAATGAATTCATTTCCCAAGAAAAGATCCAGCCACTGTCGGTTTTTTTATTACTATGTAGTGGGAGACAGGAGGCCGGAGCTGGAATCCCCCCAGCTTCGACCCAAATGCACACTTGGCTGCTGACCAGCTGTGATGCCTTGGGCAGGTGTTTCACTTTCTGTGCCTCAACTGTGTCATATGCAAAATGAGACCAGTACTACCTGCCCAGAAGGCTGGGTGTAAGAATCTGATGAAATACTGTATTTAAATATACAGCTCTATGCTCGGTGCCCATCAAAAACAGCAAATTTGGTTGTTTGTGGTTAGACTTGTTATGATATTGCAAACTGCTCCCGTGACCACTTTGGGAGGAGGTCTGAGAGTTTCTCATCAAGCCAAGTTTCATATAAAGCTAACCACCATAGCAATTCCATCCTAGGTATTAATCCAAGAGAAATGAAGGTGTATAGCCACAAAAAGACATATGAGAATATCCGTAGAAGTTCTATTAAGATGAAGATTATCTGTTTTATTAAGATTAAGATTAAGGGGTGCCTGGGTGGCTCAGTGGGTTGGGCCTCTGCCTTCAGCTCAGGTCATGATCCCAGGGTCCTGGGATGGAGTCCCGAATCGGGCTCTCTGCTCGGCAGGGAGCCTGCTTCCCCCGCCACTCTGCCTGTCTCTCTGCCTACTTATGATCTCTGTCTGTCAAATAAATAAATAAAATCTTAAAAAAAGAAAAAGGATTATCTGTAGTCCCGAACTGGAAACAGCCCAGGGATCCATCAACAGAAAAATGGGTACTTCTGTAGAATACTCATACGATGGGCTACTACTCAGCAGTAAAAAGGGGCAAGCTTCTGATACATTCACCCACGTGGATACATCTCAAAAATACAATGTTGACAAAATCAGTCAGATAGAAAGTAGTACCTACTCTTTGGTTCCACGTATGTGAAGTTCTAGGACAGGCAAAACTAGTCTTTGGTGGAAAACATACTAACAGTGTTTGCCTTTGGGAAAGTGGGGACAGGGGTTGATAGGAGGGGCACAAGGGAAATTTCTCGAGTGATATTAATGTTCTGTATCTTGATAGGAGTTTGGGTTACACAGACTTGTGCCTTTGAAAAAACTCTTTGAATGGTATACATTTAACATTCTTTTTTTTTTCTTTTTTAAAATATTTTATTTATTTGACAGAGAGAAATCACAACTAGGCAGAGAGGCAGGCAGAGAGAGAGGGAGGAAGCAGGCTCCCTCCGGAGCAGAGAGCCCGATGTGGGGCTCGATCCCAGGACCCTGGGATCATGACTTGAGCCGAAGCCAGAGGCTTTAACCCACTGAGCCACCCAGGCACCCCTACGTTTAACATTCTGTGTGTTTCATTATGTGAAACTTTTATTCCAGTATTTTTTAAAAATTACAAACAAATATCGGACTCATTAATGTACGCAGTGGAACGTGACCTGTTGTCTGCAAATTGATTTTTTTTAAGATTTTATTTATTTATTTTGAGAGAGAGAGCACAAGCAGAGGGAGTGGCAGGGGAAGAGGGACAAGCAGACTCCCTGCACCAGACAAGTAAGATGCGTTGATGGGTGTGTAGATGAAGGGATGGATAAGGAAGACAAAACATGCATAATAAAATGTTACTTGAAGAAGCTAGGTGTTCAGTGTAAAATTCTTCCCACTTCTCTGCATGTTTGAAATCCTCATAGTGAGATGCTGGCAAAATCTATTCCCTCTTTGGCCAAACATTAAGTAAATGTTTATGAAGTGTTTGAGATTCATTATTCAATTATTCATTATTCATTTACATTATGCTAATCTAGACATCATTCCTTAGAATACTGGTAGCTCCTAACAAAGAAAAATAACCATTAATGGGGCGCCTGGGTGGCTCAGTGGGTTAAGCAGCTGCTTTCAGCTCAGGTAATGATCCCAGGGTCCTGGGATCGAGCCCCACATCCAGCTCCCTGCTCAGTGGGGAGCCTGCTTCTCCCTCTCCTGCTCCCCCTGCTTGTACCCTCTCTCTCTCTATCAAATAAATAAAACCTTTTCCTTAATCTTAAAAAAAAAGAAATTATCATTAATTTAAAAAATATTTCCAGAGCATCTGGGTGACTCCATAGGTTAAGCATCTGCCTTCAGGTCACCATCCCAGAGTCCTGGGATGGCCCATGTGGGGCTCCCTGCTCAGCAGGGAGCCTGCTTCTCCCTCTCCCTCTGCCCCCCCACCCCTGCTCGAATTTTCTCGCTCATTCACTCACTCTCTCAAGTAAATAAATAAAATCTTTTCAAAAGGATATTTCCAGGGGTGCATGGGTGGCTCAGTCATGAAGCATCGGTCTTTGACTCAGAGAGATTTTTTCCTCCTAGTATCTATTGAGCCCAGTGCGGGTAGGGAGAAAAGAAATGATTAACCAGGGGTGAAGTTGAATATCTAATCAGAGGCCAGACTCTGACAGCTCTTGATAAGGGTTAAGGAGTTTAGACTTTATCTTGAAGACAGTCGAAAGACTGAAAACTTTCAATCAAAATGACCTGATCTGACTTATGTATTAAAAAGATCACTCAAGGGGCACCTGGGTGGCTCAATGGATTAAGCTTCCGACTCTTGATTTCGGCTCAGGTCAAGATCTCAGACTCTTGAGGTCAAGCCCTGAGTCTGGCTCCACGCTGAGCTGGGAGTCGGCCTGAGATTCTCTCTCTCTTTCCTTCCCTCTATCCCTCTCACCCCACTTCTCCTCTCTCTCTCTCAGATAAATAAATAAAATCTTTTAAAAATTAAAAAGAAAAAGAATGTTTTGGTTGTTCAGGAGTGTCCTGGTTTATGCCTGCTACCCTGCTATGATGATTCACAGCACCCCTTTGACACTCAGATGTGATGGTTTGAAAGATAATTTCTGTGGTCAGCCTAGAGAAGGGGAACCCCAGAATGGGCCCAGAGAAGGCTAAGTTTGAGGTAAAACATTCAGGAACAAAAACTGAAGGAGTTTTCCTCTGTGTGGGGGGGGAGGTGGGCGCGTGCGCGTGTGTGTTTATTAAGTTCTCTCTCCTCTTGAGGGAGTTCTCACCTAATGGCTTCTCCTTCATATGTTTCCTAGGAAAGACCGGCCACTACCCCCGAGTGAGACAGGAGATAGGGAAGCAGACATCTGAAAGAGAAAGGAGGAGGTCTGCCAGCGTTGGTGACAGGAATGAGAGAGGAAATTTGCCCATGTCTGAGACTTACAGGTCAGGGACCCACCTAGTGACATAACCAGAATCCAGAACCAGGCCTGCCTAACTTCAGGCCATCGCCAGAGCCGATCTACTAAGAGTCAGGTGCTGTTCCTAGGAATCCAAAGGTAAAAGAAAAGATAAGATCTTAGCCCTCCAGAAGCCATTGGGCTTTTAACAAGCAGTCACAGTCCCGGGGTGCTTTGCAATGATAAGGTCCAAGCCGGTGCCAGCGACAGCACAGGAATTAGGACAGACTCCTCCTGGGAGCACTAAGGAAGTCTGCTCTGAAAAGTTTCAACAATAGCTGGCGTCCACTTGACGAAAAGGTGGGGCCCTCTGGGCCAACATCTTGGCATTAGGATTGAAACAGCACAGAACTCTACATTGGAAATTAATGATGTACTGTAAGTTGACTAATTGAATTTAAATTTTTAAAGAAAGGATTGAGTGGTATCTGGGGAGCTCAGTCGGTTAAGCATCTGCCTTCAGCTCAGGTCATGATCCCAAGGTCCTGGAATGGAGCCCCACATCAGGCTCCCTCCTCAATGGGAAGCCTGCTTCTCCCTCTTTCTCTGCCTGCTATTCCCCCTGCCTGTGCTCTCTCTCTCTGTCAAATAAAAAAATAAAGGATTGAAACAGCATGGCCTGTGTAGGAACTTCCAGTAGGAGGCTGGAGCGTGGTAATAGCAAGAACCATCACTTATCATGTAGCTTTATTAATATTCCTATTTCTTCTATTTTCTTCTTCTTCTTTTTTTTTTTTTTTAACTATGATCCATGCCCAGCGTGGAGCCCAGTGCAGGGCTTAACCTCACAACCCTGAGATCAAGACCTGAGCTGAGATAAAGAGTCAGACATTTGGGGCGCCTGGGTGGCTCAGTGGTTTAAGCCGCTGCCTTCGGCTCAGGTCATGATCTCAGGGTCCTGGGATCGAGTCCCGCATCGGGCTCTCTGCTCGGCAGGGAGCCTGCTTCCCTCTCACTCTCTCTGCCTGCCTCTCTGCCTACTTGTATCTCTCTGTCAAATAAATAAATAAAATCTTAAAAAAAAAAAAAAAGAGTCAGACATTTGACTGACTGAGCCACCCAGGTGCCCCTAGTATTCCCATTTCACAGCTAAGGAAATGAGCCTGGGAGATTTAGTAACGCACGTAGCTGGGAGATAGTGTAGCTCGGTATTTTTTTTTCTTTTAGGATTTATTCATTTATTTGAGAAAGAGAGAGAGACAGAGCTCACACACCCAAGTGCGGAGAGGGGCAGAGGGAGAGAATCCCGACCAGACGCCCCACTGAATTCAGAGCCCTGAGATCACAACCTGAGCTGAAACCAAGAAGTCAGATGCTCGTCAGACGCTTGACCAGCTAAGCCACTCAGGCACCCCAGGTGTAGCTGGGTTTTAATTCCAAACCCTGTGGTCCTACAAAGCAACCTTAGGATATAAGAGCAGAACAGTGAGAAAGGAGCTATGGAAGGTGAGATTCTTTTGTCTCCATTGTATTACGAGGGTTCTCGGTTAAATTCTGAAAATGTAGGGTGAGTTCTGATATGTCATGGAAATTTGATTTGATTTTCTTAAAGATTTAATTTTTAAGCAATCCCTACACCCACTGTGGGGCTCAAACTCACATCCCTGAGATCAAGAGTCACACGCTCCACACACTGAGCCAGTCAGGCGCTCCAGTAATGGAAATTTTAAATACGAATAGAAGAGAAAGGCAATATGGACTTGTCAGTAACGCTAAGGAGGCTTTACTTTTCCTAAAGGTAACAGATATTATTAACGGGTTTTACATCCACTTAAAGATTTAAGGATAGATAATCAAAAGTGGTTGCATCAAGCACCCACTGAATTATAACAGTAAGAGGGTGGGAAACAATCTGTTGGTTAATTAAAACAAGGAGTCTCCACGCGAGCCACACTGTGCCAGGCTGAGTGGGAAAGAGCTTCACCTTTTCCAACACCTTCAAAAATTTTGCTCCATAAACACCACGGAGATAGCATGCTTTACCTTTGAAAACAGACCAAATCTTCCCGGAAGAAAGCTGACCTTGCAATTAGCCTGCTTACCGAACCTCTCCACATGGAGACTTCCCAAACACTCACCGCAAGTCTTGACTTGAAATCCGGATCGGCAATTCTGTTCTCCTCTGGCCTCAGCCTCAGCACTGTTCTCCCCTGGGTCCTTCATAACCCACCTCTCCTTCTTTACTATTTTCAGCAATCATCTTGAGCGGAAAAAGGAGTTGCAGACACACTGGGTTTAAGATGACATCCGGGTGCTTGGGTGGCTCAGTCAGTTAGGTGTCTGCCTTTGGCTCAGGTCAAGATCCCAGGGTCCCAGGATGGAGCCCCACATTGGGCTCCCTCTCCCATTCCCACTGCTTGTGTTCCCTCTCTCGCTGTGTCTCTGTCAAACAAATAAAATCTTAAAAAAAGAAAGAAAGAAAGAGAAAGAAAAGATCCCAGTATTCTGGGATCGAGCCCTGCGTTGGGCTCCCTGCTCAGCCGTGAGTCTCTTTCTACCTCTCCCTCTGCCCCTCTGCCTGCTTGTGCTCTCCCTCTCTCTCTCTTTCTCTCTCAAATAAATAAAATTTTAAAAAAACATTTTTTAAAGATGACATCCCAGCCAGAGAAGCACAGCATATGTAATCAAGCAATTAGAAGGACGGTGTCTGTTCCAGGGAGAAGGGAGACAGGAAGAGAGCAGAGGATCAGGAGTCCGACTCAGAACTGCAAGAAATCATGGTGATAAGTCACCGCTATGAACATGCCCTAAATGATCATCCAGACAAACACCACTCCTCCAGGTGTTAGCAGGTGTTGAATGAAAAGAAGATTCTATACTCAGGGGAAATTCGAGGTTAAATGAAATCAAACAAACTTTGGGTTTGTCTGTTTATAGCTACAGTACTTCTCAGGGGTTTTAATACATTAGCAAAAATTTTTTTTCTTGGGGCGCCTGGGTGGCTCAGTGAGTTAAAGCCTCTGCCTTCGACTCAGGTCATGATTCCAGGGTCCTGGGATCGAGCCCCACATTGGGTTCTCTGCTCAGCAGGGAGCCTGCTTCCTCCTCTCTCTCTGCCTGCCTCTCTGCCTACTTGTGATCTCTGTCTGTCAAATAAATAAAATCTTTAAAAAAATTTTTTTTCTTTTACACGTCACCTATTCCTCTTTCCAGAATTTTCTGTGCATGAAAAAACTGAGGAAAGTGCTTCTCCAAGTGGTAGCTGCAGACCACCTGGAAACTGTAGGTCGTCAAGGAGAAAAACACAAAACCTGAGACTAAGTGTCTAAAGCTCTTCTAAGGAACTCGACGTGGCCGCCGCATCCGAGGCCATGCTCAGAAGACCGTTGTCATCAGGGTAGAGAACAGCGTGGGTGTCGCAGATCTCCGCATGCAGCGCACGGTGCCAGCCTTGTACGAAGCACAGACGATAGAACCACACAGGGGTCGTACTCAGGAGCGGGCTGAGCACTGGGTTAGAAAACGTTGCATCCAAGGGTTTGCAACTTAGGCAAACCTATGGTTTTGCCAGCTGGGGGAGCCAGATGGAAAGAGAACCCGCTAAGGAACTAGAAAAATTCAAAATAAGAGAATGTCACGGAGAAAGATTTCACGATGGCGATTCTGATGGTCAGTAGCGTCCCGCTGCTCTCAAGTCGTCACGCAGCCCCTCCCAGCAACGCTACCGAGATGGGAAACGAAGTCAAACAGACCAAGCTAATGCCTAGACTCTCCATGACAAACTAGATTGAGGAAATTCAATCTTGAAGTCACACATGCCTGAAAAAAAAAAGGGGGGGGAAACCATTTGTAGCTCCCCCCTCCGTCTAGCATTGACCCAGATCCAGGCACGAGCAGGTAACAAATGAGCGAACCTGACCAAGGATGAGACCATCTGAACCAGCAGGGACTGTGACCGTCCACGGACACAGCTGCTCCCCAGCTCCGGCCGGATGTTGCCGGGAAAAGGGCAGGCCTAGCATGTCATTCCTTTAAATGAATTAAAATTAAATTTTTTTAATTTTAAATTAATTTAAATTAAAATTTAATTTTAATTTAAAATTTTTAAAAATAATTAAAATTAAAAATCTAAAATTTCTAAAGTGATTCCTAATATGTTTCTTAATTAAGCTTTTTGTGCTGAGATGTTTGTAGAGTCACATCTGCTGTAAGAAATAACAAAGATGGTGACTCAGTTTCCTCTAATGGTGACATACTGCAAAACTCTAACACTGCATCACCGCCAAGATCTTGACATCGGTTCAGCCAAAAGACAGAACGTTTCCATCACCACATCTTTCATTTAAGATCCTGTCACATCTTTTTTTTTTTTTAAAGAAATCTGGATTTTGGTTTCAATAACCCACTCTGTAAATATGGTCAATGAACACACGTGTTTTTAAAACCCAGTGAATATTCTCTGTATGATTCCATTTATACTGAGCTCAACAATGGCAAAACTAATCTATGGGGGGAAAAGGCAGCATGGGGGTTAGCCTTGGGGTGAGGACCATGACCGGAAGGGAGCATGAGTATGGCTCCTGAGGTCCTCGAACTGCTGTTTCTCTCTCCTGGTGCTCATCCCGTGGGTATATCCACATCAGGCTGATTACATGCTTTTCTACCGCTCTGTCAATAAAACTTGACCAAGGGGCGCCTGGGTGGCTCAGTGGGTTAAAGCCTCTGCCTTTGGCTCAGGTCGTGATCCCAGGGTCTTGGGATCGAGCCCCGCATCGGGCTCTCTGCTTGGCAGGGAGCTTGCTTCCTCCTCTCTCTCTGCCTGCCTCTCTGCCTACTTGTGATCTCTGTCAAATAAATTAAAAAAAAAAAAACTTTAAAAAAAATTAAATAAAACCTGACAAAAAAAAAAAAAAAAACCTCTCCACACCAATGACCTTACCTTTTAATGAAGGTACAGTGGAACAAAGAGAATTCTAAACCATAAGAGGGATGTGACATTCTTATAGAATATTTGTAATCGTTCATTGCGACACACGGCCATTAAGAGTTTATCAGCTTCCTGAGAAGCAGTGCCCCATCTCACTGACCCAACACAGCATGTTAACACAGGGTAGGTGTTCCCGGCACACTGGTGAGTGAACAAACTGATCTCCGTTTAGCCGAAGTAAGTTCTTTTAAGGATGATAGCGGAAGCGTTAAGTTTTGAGTAAAAATTCTTTCCTCCTGAACAGAACAAAAGTCATGTTATTCTTTTACCAAGAAAGCCACTACCATTTTGAGTGTTTTGCCCACTTTGTTTCTTTGGTATTCTTATATAAAGGATTGGTAGCAAGATGCTTGTAATAGCCAAATTTAACCGTAGACCTAGTAATCAGAAAATTAACTAAAAAAATTTTTAAGATTATTTATTTACGTTAGACAGAATGAGAGCATGAGCAAGGGACGGGGCAAGGGGAGAGGAAGAGAATCTCAAGCAAACTCCCCACTGAGTACGGAGACCTCGGAGCTTGTCTGGGGCCTCAACCTGGGGCGTCCACTCAGGGCTTGATCCCGCCACCTGGAGATCATAGGCCTGAGCTGAAGTTGGATGCTTTAACCGACTAAGCCATCCAGGCACCCCAAATTAGCTGAAATTTTTAAATTTATGTTTATTATTTTTTAAAGATGTTATTTATTTATTTATTTTAGAGAAAGAGAATCAGTGAGAGAGAGAGAGAGCATGAGCAGGGGGAGGGGTGGGGGAAGCAGACTCTCCAGGGAGCAGGGAACACTAGGTGGGGCTCCATTCCAGGACCCTGAGATCATGACCTTAATCAGCTGAACCACCCAGGTACCATTATGTTTATTATTATCTCTTTCACCTGAGAAACAAAAACTCGTGAAAGAAAATGTAATTTAGCAATGGAATCACTGAAAAAGATACTAAATTCATTCTTACTTTCATCTCTACCCCTTTTTTAAAAGTTTTTTTTTTTTAATTTTGAGAGCAAGAGAGGGAGCACGTGCGTACCCAAGCACAAGTAGGGGGAGAAGCAGACTCCCCACTGAGCAAGGAGCCCGATGCAGGACTCGATCCCAGGACCCCCAGGATCACCTGAGCCAAAGGCAGACACTTAACCATCTTCTCCGCTTTTATTTTTAAAAGTAACACCTGTGCCCAAGGTGGAGCTCCAGCTCAGGACCCTGAGATCAAGAATCCCAGTCTCTGGGGCGCCTGGGTGGCTCAGTCATTAAGTGTCCGCCTTCGGTTCAGGTCATGATCCCAGAGTCCTGGGATCAAGTCCTGCGTCGGACTCTCTGCTCAGCGGGAAGCCTGCTTCTCCCTCTCTCACTCCCCCTGCTTGTGTTCCCTCTCTGAGTGCTGTGTCTCTCTCTGCCAAATAAACAAATAAAATCTTAAAAAAAAAAAAGAAAAGAAAAGCCAAGAGTCCCAGTCTCTACCAACTGAGCCGGGCATGTGCACCTCTGCCCCTTTTTCATACTGTCTCCTCATTGTCACCTTTCTTTCTCTGCTCCCCACCTATTCATAGCCTTGCTTTTCTTTTAAGTCAGAGTGTGTGGGTGGCCATGTAATTTATCGTCCAAACTAAGACACTTCTGAGAGTGAAAGTGACCTTATTGCTGCTTATATGGGAAAAACAGGCAGACAGCCCGACGGTCCCAGAGACACTGGGAGGTAGAGTCACCCTATTTTAAACTCTTGGGTCCAAAGTTTCCAGGTTTATAAGATGAGGGGAGTGGACCAGGTGACTTCCAGGAACCCCTTCAGCCCTTTCCATTCTAAGAGTCTACTGTTCTATTTTTTTTAATGGTTTTATTTATTTACTTGACAGAGAGAGATCACAACTAGGCAGAGAGGCAGCAGAGAGAGAGGAGGAAGCAGGCTCCCCGCTGAGCAGAGAGCCCGATGCGGGACTCCATCCCAGGACCCTGGGAATCATGATCTGAGCCAAAGGCAGAGGCTTTAACCCACTGAGCCACCCAGGCGCCCTGTGAAGAGTCTACTGTTCTGGGTTGAAGTGCTTCTGCCTTCAAGCTCAGTCGTACTCAAACAAAACTAAAGTCAGGTTGTTCTTCACTAATAAGCTGCCCCAGGGCTCAGGACCACTGTTTACCACCACAGATCTGCTGAATGCAGAGAATCCAGAAAGGTGCTAAGTTGGCTAAGCCATTTCAGCTTCTGCCCTCCCCTCCTCTTCCCACGAGGCCTGATGCCTTGAAGGGAACAAGCAGGTTGGACTTGTCGGTTCAGGAGTGTTTCTGGGTGGAAAGGGCAGCCAGCCACTTGCCCAGGCAAACAGGATGTGAGTCTTTTCAGGTGAGTCAGAGCCAGAGAGGGAAATCACTCCCATCTCTCTCAGTGGGGGTCTGCCCCCAGCTTCTGAACGGGGCAGGCTCTGGGAGAACTTTGTTTCTGTGTGCTAGACCCCAGTAGCAGCGAGTAAGTAACCAGAGGAAGGGTCTTTCTTTTAAAGAAAGAAGAAACATTATCATTTAAAGCTGTCAAAGCTGTCACCCTGACATTGGGTATCAACTGCACTTCAATTAAAAAACCTAAAGGGGGGAGCCCCGTATCCGGCTCTCTGCTTAGTGGGGAGCCTGCTTCTCTGTCTCTCTCTCTCTCTGCCTGCCACTCTGCCTACTTGTGATCTCTATCTGTCAAATAAATAAATAAAATCTTAAAAAAAAAAAAACTAAGGGGGCGCCTGGGTGGTGCAGTAGGTTAAGCCTCTGCCTTCAGCTGAGGTCATGATCTCAGGGTCTTGGGATCGAGCATCGCATCTGCTCAGCAGGGAACCTGCTTCTCTGCCTACTTGTGATCTCTCTCTGTCAAATGAATAAATAAAATCTTTTTTTAAAACCTAAATAAATAAAAGAGAGTGAGAAAACATTTGAAACCAGTATAACATCATGTATCATCTATATTTCAGTTTTCAAAATAAAATTCATTCATCCATTAAAGCTGACACCCTCAGTGCAAGTTTTCTTCTAATGACGCTGACATCCTCCCGAACACGGCTAGAAGGACTCTTCTGGAGTGGTCTTAGAAGGTTGAACCACAGCTTTTCTGAGATCCTTAATCATGGCGAATCTTCACGCTTTTGAGAGTGAATGTGATGTCTGCACACAGTTAAGTCACACAGATCAGATCTTTTTTTTTAAGATTTTATTTATTTATTTGACAGAGAGAGATCACAAGTAGACAGAGAGGCAGGCAGAGAGAGAGAGAGAGAGAGGGAAGCAGGCTCTGCTCAGCAGAGAGCCCGATGCGGGACTCGATCCCAGGACCCCGAGATCATGACCTGAGCCGAAGGCAGCGGCTTAACCCACTGAGCCACCCAGGCGCCCCTCACACAGATCAAATCTTAAGAAAGATTTGGGCTCTCTGCTCAGGCTCTCTGCTTGGCGGCAAGCCTGCTTCCCCCTCACCCCCCGCCTGCTGCTCTGCCTACTTGTGATCTCTGTCTGTCAGATAAATACATAGAATCTTTAAAAAAAAACAAAGAAACAAACAAACAAACAAAGACCTAGGGGTGCCTGGCTGGCTCAGTCAGAGGAGCATGGGACTCTTTTTTTTTTTTTTTTTTAGATTTTATTTATTTATTTGAGAGAGCAAAAGAGAGTGCATGAGCTGGGGCAGGGGGAGGAGCAAAGGGAGAGGGAGAAGCAGATGCCCTGCTGAGCAGGGAACCCGAGGTGGGGCTCCATCCCAGGACCCTGAGATCATGACCCAAGCCAAAGGCAGACACCTAACCGACTGAGCCACCCAGGTGCCCCAGAGCATGTGACTATTGATCCCCGGGTCATAAATTTGAGCCCCATGTTGGGTGTAGCAATTACTTAAAAACTTTTTTTAAAAAAATTTAATAAAATAAACAACTATTTTGTGCTTAAGTATGACAAGGGTATAATCTCTCATAGAGCTTAAGATCTCTTGTACAGTTTTTGAGTTGATGTGCCCATTTTGTGGCTCTTCTCCATTCATGGATTAAGACCTTTGATGATCTGGCCCCCACCAACTACCCAGCCCCATTTCTCCTTTTTCCAGTCTCCTCGAACCTTGTTCTTAGCCATGCCAGACTAATCCCGTGCTTGTGCTTACCTCCGCATGTACATCCATCCATTCTGTGTCCACCTGATGAACCCTAATTTGCCTTTCAAAATTCAGCTCACATTCTATGAAGACTTCCCTGCCTCCTGCCGTCAGAGTCAATAGTTCCCTTAACACCTTGCGACCCTTTTATTATAGCCCTTGCTACGCTATACCGTCATTACTTGTTTACATGTCTGCCTCCACTTTTTTTTTTTTTTGAAGATTTATTAGAGAGAGAGAGAGAGGGAGCAGGAGTCCGCGGGGAAGGAGCAGACTCCTCAGTGAGCAGAGAGCCCGAGGTGGGGCTCCATCCCAGGACACTGAGATCATGACCTAAGCCAAAAATCAAGAGTTGTATGCTAACTGAACGAGCCACCCAGGCGTTCCCCCATCTCCACTCCCTTGAGGGCAGAGTCCAGGTCTTACTCATCTGGGCAACCCAGCACCTAAAACTGCTAGGCAAGTAGTTAGCACTACTGTATAGTTTCCTGGGAAGCTAAGCAGTATGGAGCGCCCTCTGGTGGAACCCAAGGAAGCACCAAGAGTAAAGACCTCAAGTCAGTCCCAGCTTAAACTTTGCTTATTTCTACGAAGATCATTGCCAAGTCAGAAAAATCTACACTGCACAAGAGCTTCCCATCTTCCACTGTTTTCAGCCTAGGAGCCATCATGAAATAGGAGGGACAAATATAATCTATAATATAGAATAGATATAAATATATGATATATGTATAATAGATTCTATTTGAGTATGTGTAAGGTAACATTAAACAATAATCGTCAGAAGGTTTCTCCTACTTTCAGCCATCCATTAAATGTCTTAATTATGAATGAATGAATGATCAACAGTTACTAAATAAATGATCTAGGGGTCTGAAACCTAGACTTTGGGATGGACCTATATATTCATTCATTTAATAAATAATGATTTGTGGGGCGCCTGGGTGGCTCAGTGGGTTGAGCCTCTGCCTTCAGCTCGGGTCATGGTCTCAGGGTCCTGGGATCCCTGCATTGGGCTCTCTGCTCAGCAGGGAGCCTGCTTCTCCCTCACCCCCTGCCTGCCTCTCTCTCTCTGTCAAATAAGTAAATTAAATCTTTTAAAAGAACTGACAGTGTTATACCCAAGTTTTCATGTCTGAGAGACCACCAAGGAGCCAACACCGATGCAATCACATGAGGGTTTATTCGACAAGCTTAACCAAGTTGGACCTAAGCTTAAGCTTGTCAAATAAACCCTCATGTGATTGCATCGGTGTTGGCTCCTTGGTGGTCTCTCGGACGCGAAAACTCGGGTATAACAACAGTTTGTTTATTTGAATTAGGGTCCAAATCAGGTCCAAAATTTGCCATTGGTTCCCATGTCCCCCCAGCCCTCTTTTAATATACAGGTTCCCCTTTGTCTCTTTTTATTTCCATACAATTTAAATGTAAAGAAACTGGGTCACTTGTCTGATAAAGTTTTCCACAGTCTGGATTTCTTTGCCCCTATCAGCATGATGTTGTGTAGTATGTTCCTTTGTGTTTCCTATAAATCAGCATTGTATTTAAATCAGTGATTCTCAGTCCTTGCCAACAGGATCAGAGTCATCTGAATGGCTTGTTAAAACAGATTGTTGGGGCCCCATCTTCCGCTGGGGCAGTCCTGCAAATTTGCATTTCAGGTGATGCTTACCACACCCAGAACCAAGGGCATAAACTACAGCTGGGGCTCATTCAGATTCAGAATTAACTTTTTGTATGGGAGACTACCTCACCCGGTAATTGTTATTCTGTTCAGAAGTGCCTATTGCCCTGGGTGTTATATGCGACTGATGAATCACTGAACTCTACCTCTGAAACTAGTAACACATTATATGTTAATTAATTGAATTTCAATTCTGAAAAAGAGGTACATAATGTGTGGTTGTCTTTTTGGGATATTAATGGTCTTGGGTGCTTAGCGCCTGGATCTAGTCATTCATTTGGTCTTGCAAAATGGTGATATTCAATCATTCCTGCTTCGTGTCCTAGCTAGACTACTCCTAGGAAGGGAAACTTCCTCATCTTCTAAAAGTCACCCAGTGGGATAGTTCTTATAGGAAAGACCCATTTTGAGCATGAGTTGGTTCGCTGACATCGTCCAATGGTTACCAGCTAAAGATTTGTTTTTGTCCTTATTTATCTGTAGTGCCATTATAAACTCATGTCATCAAACATCTTTGATGCATTTCAACCATTATAATTATTATCCTTATTGATTCTCAAATTATGCCATCTTTGACCTGTGGGACCATCTTCAAACAGGCTGCTGAATCCTTGTGATGAAGGAGAAGGAGGCAAGGTGAGGGGCACCTGGGTGGCTCAGTCAGTTAAGCGTCTGCCTTCAGCTCGGGTCATGATCCTGGGGTCCTGGGATCAAGTCCCACCTGGGGCTCCTTGCTCAGCAGGGAGCCTGTTTCTCCCTCTGTCCCTCCCCTAGCTTGTGTGTGTGTGTGCACACGTGTGTTCACATGCGAACTCTCTTTCTCAAAAATAAATAAAATCTTTTTAAAAAGAAGAAAAAAAAAGAAGGCAAGCTGGGTCAAAGCACAATCTGACACCCCACAAATCCCCACCCCCAGATGGGATATGGGTGATATTCCTCAGGCACTCTCAGGGGTCATAAAGCAAAGGGAAGGACAAACAAATGGCTAATTTACAGAAGTTATAGTCCTGCAAGACAGGACTCTCCCTCAGTTTACAAATGTCTCTGATTTACAAGAAAAAAAGCATTCTTATGAATAACGCAACTTCCAGAAGGAAACTCCCAACGGTCTTAATGTTAATGCTAGAGAAAAAAACACTTGCGCCTGACCCTGGCACGTCCTCTGAGATCTTGTAGGTCCTCTTTAGCATAGGAAAGTTCTGTTGAAAACCTCCCTTTCTCCTTACCTCCCCCAGCTCCCAAGTATAAAATCAGTTACGTCTCACAGCCCTGGGGCAGCTGCTCTTTCTACCACGGGTCCAGTCGCTGTGCTTTATTAAAATCACCTTTTTGCACCAAAGATGTCTCAAGAATTCCTTCTTGGCTGTTGGCTCCAGACTTCACCAACATTCAAAAACTACATCGCTTGCAATACGTGTTTGCTATTACCACTTAAGACTGTTAAGAATATTCAATTCTGCTATAGAAAATAAGAGAATGAAACAAATAAAGAAGATAGATGACATTAAGTGGAGAAGCGGTGAGCCTGTGAAACAAGCTAGACCTTGATGAGGAGAACAGGTGTCTGCTGATACGAAGAGATGGACCAACTGGGTCAGCATTGAATGGTCACAAGGCACACGAAACGCCAAGCATTTATGAGACACTCAATATTGATAAGATCTTAAATCAGCTATCCCTCTGTGCTCCTATCTGGCACTCTGTGTCGTCGTCTTCGTCTTCTTCTTCTTTTAAGATTTTATTTATTTATTTGACAGACAGAGATCACAAGTAGGCAGAGAGGCAGGCAGAGAGAGAGGGGGAAGCAGGCTCCCCGTCAAGCAGAGAGCCCGACGTGGGGCTCGATCCCAGGACCCTGGGATCATGACCTGAGCTGAAGGCAGAGGCTTTAACCCACTGAGCCTCCCAGGCGCCCCAGTGGCACTCTGTGTCTTCTGTCTAAGATCTTCAGCTAAAATCCAAAGCTGTCCATCATGGTAATTTGCAAGCTCCAGCGATAGCCTGAAATTCTTGCCCTTGGTTCCTACAACAGAGTGTAGGTGAGGGAACGCTCCTGACAGTTCCTGGCTGAGTCTGAAAATAAAACTGACAAAGACAGATGAGCAGGAGAAAAATCCTACGGATTTATTTAAGTTTTATGTGGCAAGGGAGCCTTCACAAGGAAATGCAAACTCAAAGAAACAGACCTCAGTATTTTAGGCACCATTTGCTGAAGAGTGGACAGTTGTGGAGGCATGATCAATTCCTAGTTTACACCGTATACAAAAATCTCCAAATGGTTTAAGGGGTGGAAGAGGTAGGCAAGAGATTATTGGTTTCCATTATGAGTCTCTCAGTACTAATTTGTTGTGTTATTTAGATTAAAAATACAGATTCATTTTTTAAATATAAATAAAATTTTTAAGAGAGAAGAAGTTCGGGGCACCTGGGTGGTTCAGTCGTTAAGCATCTGCCTTCAGCTCGGGTCATGATCCCCGGTCCCGGGATGGAGCCCCGTGTTGGACTCCCTGTTTGGTGGGAAGCTTCCTGCTCCCTCTTCCTCTGCCCCTGCTTCTGTTCCTGTTCTCGCTGTGTCTCTCTCTGTCAAATAAATAAATAAAATTTTTTAAATTAAAAAATAGAGAGAGAGAGAAAGTCCAAGCATTAACAAAACTATCATGAAAAATAACATTCATATACTTTTGGGGAGGGAAATTTGAAAATAGCTGTCAAAATTTAGCAGCACATATCCTTTGGTCCAGTGAACTCTCTTCTTGGAGCCCATTCTACAGATATACTTGCTGAGAGATAGGCGTACATGAATTTTTTGCAGCATTATTTGAAATAACAACAATAAAAGGTATCTACAACCTAAAAGACCACCAGGAGAGGATTGGTTAAATGAATAACAGTACCTCTAGTCAATGGAATATTTTGCAAACAGCACAAAGAAAAAATAAAAGGCTAGAAAATTTGTGATTTCAGGTGTCGAGAAATCACAAGTGTGTCTTGGAGAGGACTTGAAGTGGGGTGGAGATAAAGGCCAGAGAATCAGGGAAAGTCGAGAATGTGTGAGGCCAGAGTGGGAAGGATGATGGCCCCTTGGGTGTAATTCAAATGTTGGAGACAGAGAGAAAAGGTACAAACCAGGTGCTTAAGTCACTAGCGAATGTGAATGAATGCTGGAGAGGTAAGTTGGCAAAACCTCAAAAGAGGAAGGGGAGAAAGCCAGAGGCAGGACTTAAGAACTGGCTGTTTATTACAGAATTGATCCAATCAAGCCAAAATGAGTTTTCAGGGAGAGGAATACAAGAAAGGAAAGAGCAGGGGCGCCTGGGTGGCTCAGTGGATTAAGCCGCTGCCTTCGGCTCAGGTCATGATCTCAGGGTCCTGGGATCGAGCCCTGCATCGGGCTCTCTGCTCCGTGGGGAGCCTGCTTCCTCCTCTCTCTCTGCCTGCCTCTCTGGCTACTTGTGATCTCTCTCTGTCAAATAAATAAAATAAAATCTTTAAAAAAAAAAAAAAAAAAAAAAAAAAAAGAAAGGAAAGAGCAGATGAAGAGTGTTTCCCCAAGCTAGTTACTACTCTGGGCATCTGTGATTCAAAGTATCTTAGGAGACCCTCCGAGGAACCGTGTAGAATGTCTTTCAGAAAAGAATCAATCTTCTGACTGATAGAAGGTTAGGTCATAATCCACTATCTCCTCTCCCATTAGTTCAGGGCTGCCTCTGGGGGCAATAAGTCCCTGCCCTCTCCTGCCCATTCAGAACCGTGCTTGCCCACACAGGCTTTCAGGATGGGACATCAGTGTGCATCAGAAGTGACCACAGAGGGGCGCCTGCAGTCATAGATGGGCTAAGGGGAAGTGGCATTAGACACCAACAGCATCTGCACCAGGGTTTTCTGTTTGTGCTGTAGAGTGGAAATTTAATGGGCCGGAAGAGATGATGAAGAACAAGGAGCCAAGCTTTTGATTCTTGTCCTCTAGGAGATAAGGGCGTTTGGAGGAAAGGCAAGAAAAGAAGTGTCCTGAGGACCGAGAGAGAAGAGGAACAAGGCTTTCTGCAAGATTAGAGTATGGGGGAAAGCACTGTATGAAGAGGTTGAGGATTTCAGGCACTCTCTTTACTGTGGAATTCCAATGGTACCAGGGAAACAGCTGAAAGAGGAACAGTGGGGTAGGGCAGATGTCAGCTCCGTAAGGGGTGCAAGCCCGAATGAATTTTTGCAGCCCTGAATGCCCACTCAGAAGTGCCCTTGAGAGACAGTAGTGAGGGGAAATCCTTCCCAAAAGCAGAGTTTCTGGCACTGTATATGCTCATCTCTTTCAGTGGAAAGAGAAGTGGCGTCGTGTTAGAACATAGAGAGATTCTGGGGCGCCTGGGTGGCTCAGTGGGTTAAGCCTCTGCCTTCGGCTCAGGTCATGATCTCAGGGTCCTGGAATTGAGCCCCGCATCGGGCTCTCTGCTCGGCAGGGAGCCTGCTTCCTTCTCTCTCTCTGCCTGCCTCTCTGTCTTCTTGTGATCTCTGTCTGTCAAATAAATAAATAAAATCTTTAAAAAAAAAAAAAAGAACATAGAGAGATTCATGGACAGTGGTGAATGGCTTAATGTATTGGTCAGGGCCCCTTGAATGAGTAAGATTAGAAGCTTGGTGGCAAGGAAGTATGGAGAAGAGGTGTGTGTATACGGACCTATGGGAATCATAAAATGTGAAGGTCTTTATGTCAAAGATCACCCACCAAAGGACATCCATCATGGAAGAGGCACTACAACACCAAGTAGAAGACAATGACTAAGCCAGCCAGAGTCAACTAGCCTCTGACCTTGGCCATCCCAAAACACGGACATTGAGGTTATAAATGTATTCACTACGGGGACAATGGTGAAGGTTACACCTGGATACAAAAGTAGACGGCTCCCTCTCACTGGGGCTGATCTAGCCACAATTGCTGCCAAAACAGTCCAACGCTGAGGCTCTGGTTTGGGACCATCCCTTGAGGAAACCCATCGGCCACTTCTTGGCAAGTTAATTACATTGGATCCCCTCCAAACCAGACCTGGAAGGGGCTTGATTCACTTCATAGGAATTGATACGTATTCTGGGCGTGGGTTTGAGTTTTGAGTTTCTTGCCTGCAAAGGCTACTATCCGAGAGTTCACATACTGTCACATCAGCTCTAGATCTTGCATAGCATCATTAGGGACCATGGGTCCCACTTTATAACTGAAGTAGATGGACATGTCACCATGGGATGCACTGGTACATCATATCCCTCACCTTCCTGGAGATGCCAGCTGATGGATCAACGGAAAAACCTTTGACAACCTAGGTAAGGTATCAGCTCAGAGATGACACGCTGCAGCCTGGAGCACTATGCGTATACATTTTAGATCAATGACTAGAATGCGGTACTGTGTCCTTAAGAGGTAGAACACGGGCATCCAGGAACTAAGAGTTGTTAGTAGGAGCATCCACGCTTACCGTTACTCCCAGGGAACCATTCGGGAAATGCATCCTTCCTGTCCCCATAACTCTAGACTCTGAGTTGCTAGAGGTCGTGGTTTCCAGAAGCAGAATGCTTCCACCACAGTACACAGCAAGAGTTCTATTGAATTAAACTACACCTGCTCACTATTATGGCCAAGAGATCCCGAGACCAAAAAAAAAAAAATTCACTCAGTAAAGCATGTGACTCTTAATCTTGGGGTTGGGTTTTGAGTCCGAGCCCCACATTGGGCATAGCACTTACTTTAAAAAAAAAAAATGTGGGAGATGCCTGGGTGGTTCAGCTGGTTAAGCATCTGCCTTCGGCTCAGGTCATGATCCCAGGGTGCTGGGATCAAGCCTCATATCGGGCTCCCTGTTGAGTTGTTCTCCCTCTCCCTCTACTTCTCCTTCTGCTTGTGTTCTCTTGCTCTCTCTGTCAAATAAATAAATAATTTTTTTTAAATTTTTAAAGAAGGTTCACTGTCCCAACGGAAGGAATCCTTCCTTATCATCAGGAGGAGTCAGGGCTGGAGGGAGTGGGGAGACATCATACAAAACCCCGGGGTTCGCAGCCTGAGAAGGCCAGGCGACCAGGCTCTTGGGGCTCAGACTCCTCAAGCTACGTCTTACCCTAGGTTAGCAGAAGTGCTAGCTGAGGCCAGGAGCACTCTGGAATGGGTAATAAAGGAGGGTGAGGACTACCAGATGGGGCTCCAGAACCACCGTATAGTGGAACCCTAACAAGCCCCATTAACTTCCCATTTATAGACAAGCTTCCCTGAGGGGAGATCAAGCAGGGTCCTGCGGAGGATGTTTAAGGATAGGGTGAAATGATTGGACAGCAAGTGGGCCAGGGCAGGGCAAGGGATGGGTGCCCCGTGGTGCTGTCCAGGTTCTCCCTTGAGGACTACTCACTGCTTCTGGGGCCTTGTGTCCCCTGGGGGCTCTCAGTCAGCTGAGAGCCCTTTTCACAGCTCAGCAGTTCTCAATAGAAGCTGCTGCCTCGCCCAAGTCCTTACCCCCTTCCTGGGAATGATTCATATCCAAGACTAGATGATGTGCCCGTTGCCTCAATTCCGGACCATCCTGGGAGGTCATCCCAGCCTGAGAGCCCTCCATGCGATTGGCCAAGCTCTCTGCTGCTACCCTGACTTAGTTCACCTTCCTCCCACCCCACAGCCCCAATCCTGCTTCCTGCCCTTCCAGGTGCTGTCCCTGCACCCCTTTGGTGGGCCTCCTACACACAAATCTTCAAAGTTTGTTTCCCAGAGAACCCGAACGGTGACAGTGTGTGTTCAGAGATAAGAAGGGAACCACCAGAAGAAATCAGTTCACAAAGTTAAAAGTGGTTTTCTCTCCGGAGAGGAACAGGGCTGAGGCGAGGAGGGGCAGGAGACTGGTCGTTATATCCCCTTCTGTGCCCTTCTGTCATTAAAATCTTTGTTCACTTAAATGTTTTGGTTTTTTCTTAAGATTTTATTGTTTATTTGACAGAGACACACAGTGAGAGGGAACACAAGCAGGGGGAGTGGGAGAGGGAGAAGCAAGCTTCCCACCAAGTAGGGAGCCTGATGCGGGGCTCGATCCCAGGATTCTGGGATCATGACCTGAGCCAAAGGCAGACACTTAACACTTAACAACTGAGCGATCCAGGCGCCCCAGATATTTTTAATTTAAAGAATTTGATACTATCGCTCTCCTGTTCTAAACCTCTCCATTGTTTCCCTTTGCATTTAGAGTAACACTCGAGAATTGTTAACATGGCTCACAATCCCTTCCCGACTGGTGCTTGCGGAGTTTCCTACCTCACTCTCTCCGTTAGCTTCCTTCTGGACTCGTACTTTCTCAAAAGCACCTATCTTCCTAACCTGGGCTTCAAACAGCCTGGCTCTGCCTGAAATGTATTAGCCGTCCTCCCTCTACCTGATTCACTCCTCTTCCAGCCATCAGATTTCTACTTGGGTGTCAGTTTTCAAGGAGAACTTCGCGGCCCCTCAAACTGTTTAGTCACCCCTTTATCATTCCCACAGCACCTGTAGGAATGCACCTGATCCAGTAGATCTTAAAATATTTTGCAAAGTGGGAGGGTACTTAAAATAATGAGAAATTAGTGGCGCCTGGGTGGCTCAGCGGGTTAAGCCTCTGCCTTCAACTCAGGTCATGATCTTAGGGTCCTGGGACCGAGCCCCGCATCTGGCTCTCTGCTCAGCAGGGACCCTGCTTCCCCCCCTCTCTCTGCCTGCCTCTCTGCCTACTTGTGATCTCTCTCTCTCTGTCAAATAAATAAATAAAATCTAAAAAAAGAGAGAGAAGTTGGCTTATAGCGCTGGGAATATTTGTTAATAAACTCAACTGAGAAAGGCTCAAAAAATAATGATAACACCCGTCTCCTGAAATTATCCATTTTACGTCCACAAGGACTGTCTGGCTACACCTGCCATTACTAGCCCACACAAAACTACAGCATCGTAGATTTTATATATTTACTAAGTGAGTTTTGCCAAAATGTTTTCTAGTCTCAGCTCTGCACCCAACAACAAGTTATGTAACCTGTCGGAGCTACAGTTTGCTCAAGTATAAGATGGGGATAAAGACAACACCTACCTTGGAGGGTTGTTTTGAGAATTACATGACATCTGCTGGCAAAGCCCTGAGCACAGTGCCTCGCATATAGTAGCATTTGATTAATGTACGCTTAAAAATAAAGAAAGAAGGGGCACCTGGGTGGCTCAGTGGGTTAAACCTCTGCCTTCGGCTCAGGTCATGATCCCAGGGTCCTGGCATCGAGCCCCGCATCGGGCTCTCTGCTCAGCGGGGAGCCTGCTTTCCTCCCTCTCTCAGCCTGCCTCTCTGCCTACTTGTGATCTCTCTCTGTCAAATAAAGAAATAAAATCTTAGGAAAAAAAAAGTAAAGAAAGGCTGTATCAATATACACTGAAATCACCGGATTTTGAGACTGTCACCTTTTACCCTTTCCAACACTGAATGTTGTGTTTTAAAATATTTTTGTAAAAAGGCATATATATTTTTGTAAATATTATAGGCCAGAAAGGGGGGGGGATCTCATGGTTTTAAGCCAACGCGTATTTTCAAGTCAATAGGCTTTGTTAATGAGACATCCGCAACCTTGCCATTCCATGATGCGCACACCACAAAGAAAGCCAGGGGGCGCCCGTCTGGCTCAGTCCTTGGAGCAGGCAAATCGATATCAGGGCTGTATGTTCGAGCCCCACGTTGTGTGTGGAGATTACTTAAAAATAAGATCTTTAGGGGCACGTGGGTGGCTCAGTCAGTTAAGCATCTACCTTTGGCTCAGGTCTGGATCTGGCGTCCTGATTTAGAGCCACAGGATTCTGGGCTCCCTGCTCAGCGGAGAGTCTGTTTCTCCCTCTCCCTTTGCATCTCTCCCCTGCTCAGGCTCGCCTTCTCACACCCTTTCACTCTCTCAAATAAATAAATAAAATCTTTAAAAATAAAATAAAATAAAATCTTTAGAAAAACAAACAAACAAACAAATATCCAGGTGCCTGGGTGGCTCAGATGGTTGAGCGTCTGCCTTCGGCTCAGGTCATGACCTCAGGGTCCTGGAACTGAGTCCCATGTCGGGGATTCCTGGCCGGTGGGGAGTCTGCTTCTCCCTCTGTCCCTCCCCTGCTTATGCATTCTGTGTCTGTCTCTGAAATGAATAAATAAAAAAGAAAAGAAAAAGCAAATATTCAGTGCTCCGCCCCCTTGTCACAATTTATTTGGGGGGCAGGGTATTGGCGAAGGGAGTCCCAGTCATGGCATTATCACCATGCAAGCCCCGCACAGTGAAACTGCAGGTATTTCTCATCCTCCCTCCAGGTTTTGCCACAGCCCCGTCGCTTGTGCTATGGGAAGATATGGGGCCCATCGCTCCCCAGCCAACCCAGGTGGCTGCCTCGGCCTCGAACGTTTCCAAGTGACGTAGAACCCTACAGGCCCAGAGGCCCCCCCACACTTCCTGTGTGGGGTTCAGAACCTCGCCTCCCCACCCAGCCTTAGGTGCTTGCTTCGGAAAATGGTGAGTCTCCCTCTCACAGGTCCCCTTTTTCATCCCGGCGTTGGGAACAATGACCTCAGGGTCCTCACCTTCAGCAGGGGTTTTGGGAAAGTCCTCTGGTTTCTTTTTCAGAAGTAATAAGCCGCAGGCCTCCGCCATCTTCGGTAGAGCAAGGGTCCATCCAGTGAGAGAAGGATGCAGCCGGGAAACCTCTGGAGAATTCTGGGACTCTGTCTCTTATTAGGTAAGTAGGATGAAAGGAGAAAGGGTTGTTTTTCTCCAGACTGTGGGAAGGCTCGCAGCCGACGGTGGTGCTGCCCAGTGGTCCCACAGGGGCTCATTTACCGGAAGATGGAAGGACGTTGTGCGACATTAGGGCTCTGGGATCTAAGCCTGCAGGCTAATGAGAGAGATGCACGGGAGGGTCTTCAAGGAGCAAAGAAAAACATTTGGGATCGTAGCTTCTGAAAGCAGAGAAGTCTCTCTGCCTCCAAGAACAAGCTTGTTCATCAGTGAACCACCCAGGCTTTAAGAACTAACACAAAAGAGATTAGAAGAGCTAATCTCCACCCCTCCTCGTGAGGAGAGCAGATAGTTGGACTCAGACCGTGCAGGGGAATCCCTGATCCCTGATCCCTGAGACTATACACACCTCGTAACCCTCAGTCCCTTTCTGATGGCCAAGAACTTTGGATTAATTTAGTCCTTTTGAAGCAAGAGAGGGTATAAGCTGATAAATAACCAAAAGCAATTCCACATCCCATAGGAGATAAGATTAAAAAAAAAAAAGTTGCCGTTTATTAAGTGCCAGAGACTGTATAAAGAAAAAATTCTTTGCATGTGTCAACTAATTGAATTCTTACCTCCATCTTGGAAGGTAACCCTGTTCCATCCCCTACTTCACAGACAAAGAAACTGACCCACAAAGATGTAACAAGTAAATATGTAACAAGTAAATAATGTATTTACTTATGTAAATTGTTACATATGTAACAAGTAAATATGTAACAAGTAAATAACTTGTTTAAAGCCACACAGCTAGTAAGGGCAAAAGCTGACCTGGGGTACAGCACCGTCTGTCTACACGTGGCTACATGGTGTAAAATGGCTCGGGATGGTTTTATTTCAGCAGCTTAGACGAGGCGACCCTCCCATCGCTGGGGCTCCTCTCTCAGAGTCAGGGCCGCCCTGTCTCCACTTCCTGCCTGGCTGTGCGTCTCTCAGGCGGGAAGCCTCACACACATCTCCCAGCATCCTGCCTCCGCAGGACTGGAATGATGGGTCTTACAACTCACATTGCTAAGAAGCTCTTGGGTTTCTCCGTCCGCGACTGGTGCAAGGAAAACATTCTGAGATTGTCAAGGGGCAGGATGTGACCCCTGCAAGGAGCGGTCAGGCGTTTTCTTAGAGGCTTGTAACATCAATTATGCTTTCCCAGGGCGGAGGGGGTGGGGAAGGTGGAGAGAGAGAGACCAGATATCAAAGTCCCAAGCACCCCTCAAGATTTGGCATCAAGAGATGTGCCCCCTCTGCTCTGGAAATGGATGGGCGCTGGGCGGGTAGAGGGGTCTCACTCCATGGAGACGCTGTTGGTAAAAGGGAGGTCCAGGTATATGGAAAACTTCGAGGCAATATCAAGGAAACTGGTCCATCACAACGAACCCAAGTTATTGCTGAGTGAGGAGCCCAGGCTTTTCCACACACAGGCTCTACTTGATGAGTAAGGGGAACGTCAAATATCTTCGTCTCTGAGTCAAGCAGAAAACAAATGGAAAAACTGAACAATCAGGCCAGCCGGAGCCTGAGACAGAGCGAGAATCTCAACGTGTATGCCTAACTGAGAGCTTGTTTTTCTTCCGCAGTCTGATTTTCAAAATGGAGGCTTGGCTGCCAAATTCTTTTGCTGTTTCTCCAGTGGCTCAAAAAGTAGCCTCAACTTTTTCTAACTCCTGTGTGTCAAATACTGAGTGTTCATGTTTAATGCTATATGCTTCTTTGTTTTGTTTCGTCCCAGCTGATCGGGAACCCCGGGTCCGCACCCAGCAGTACGTGTCACTTACCTGGGGTACAGGAATAGTATGATCAGGGGATGGTTGGGAAAGACTCTAGATGTTCAGAAACGGTGAGACCAGACCACATCGCTTTCTCTGCTTGGAATTTCAGGGGCCCACAACCTTTACTAACTCTTTTTCTTTCTTTCTTTTTTTTTTTTTTAATTTTCTAGTTGATGCTTGGGGGCAGGAAGGTAAGATATGCTTTCTTTCCTTGTTATGAAATCGACCTGGCATTCTTTGTTTTTATGAACGGAGCTTTCTCTAAGACCACCCTGCACACACACACACACACACACACACACAGAGCTTCCCCAGACCCCCATAAAAGGAGTTTCTACCACGTTCTCTTTTGCCTTTTCCTGATCAGTCTAGAGATAGTTCCAGCCCAGAAGAGGATAAGCAATGGAGATCACAGGAAATACGAGTCTTAACCATTCAAAGGGAAAAAATCGAGACTGTTGAGTTGAATGTGCCAAAAGTTCCATTTGTTTGCATTTCGTATTTGATGTGGGCTTTTGTAGAGGGTATGAACATATGCATGGGGACGTGGGAACTAAGCCTCTGGGGCATCATTTGGGTGCACCTTTTTTTTTTAAGATTTTATTTATTTATTTGACAGACAGAGATCACAAGCAGGCAGAGAGGCAGGCAGAGAGAGAGGAAGGGAAGCAAGCTTCCTCTGAGCAGAGAGCCCAAAGCAGGGCTCCATCCCAGGACCCTGGGATCATGACCTGAGCAGAAGGCAGAGGCTTTAACCCACTGAGCCACCCAGGCAGCCCTGGGTTCACCTTTTAGAGTCACATGTCCAAATGCTCTGGATGTGTGTGCATGTACATTTGTGTGTGCACACGAGTGTGAGTATGCCTGGCCTGGACAGGCTTCCCAATCAGAGAGGTAGAGGCAGGAGTGTCCCAACATTGGAAGCCTTTCTGCTCAATCAGCTCCTCTGAGCTGAGTGACCCAGTTTTGTGTTTAAAAGCAGCCACTGGGCCTGTCTACACACTGTGACACTGCCCCACTGGCAATGTTTTTAGGATCCGTTTTCCTTTTTTCCCCTCTTTTTATCCTGCAGCATGCTTTAATGTTACCTTATGTCGAAAGCACTCGTGTGCTTCAGGCTAACCTCTTCTGCATGCTTCTGCTGGTTAGAATTGATTTTTCTTCAGCATTGATTTACATGCAATATCTGTCTTCTTGTTGCCCCGGCTTTATTGAGATGTAATTGACATATGACACAATGTAAGTTTAAGGTGTATGATGTAATCATTGATATTGCAAAGTCACTTAGGATCCATTTTTGTAAATTGCCATTACTTGTTTAAAGTAGGGTGTAGGGCCCCAAATGCCTTTTCCTATACAGCTGGGAGGAATTAGAAGATCCATTGTTTTCCTCTTTTTTGTTAATTTAGAAAATTGCATTTTATTTTTTTAATTTTTAAAGATTTTTTCTTAAGATTTTATTTATTTATTTGATAGAGAGAAATCACAAGTAGGCAGAGAAGCAGGCAGAGAGAGGAGGAAGCAGGCTCTCTGCTGAGCAGAGAGTCCGATGCGGGACTCGATCCCAGGACCCTGAGATCAAGACCCGAGCCAAAGGCAGAGGCTTACCCACTGAGCCACACAGGCACTCCAAGATTTTTTTTTTTTAAAGAAATCTCCACACCCAATATAGGGCTCAAACTTACAGCCCCAAGATCAAGAGTCCCACATTCTGTCAACCGAGCCAGCCAGGCTCCCCAGAAAATCACATTTTAATACTGTGAGGGAATTTGGGGGTGCCTGGGTGGCTCAGTGGGTTAAAGCCTCTACCTTCGGCTCAGGTCGTGATCCCAGAGTCCTGGGATCGAGCCCCACATCGGGCTCTCTGCTCAGCCAGGAGTTTGCATCCCCCCCTCTCTGTCTGCCTGCCTCTCTGCCTGCTTGTGATCTCTGTCTGTCAAATAAATAAAATCTTTAAAAAAAAAAAACTTAAAAAAAATTACTGTAAGAGAATTTGAAAGTTAATATCAACTTGTCTGTAATCATTTCACGTGTCGTAAACGTTGCTGACAGGCTGATCCCGTGCCGCAATGCAGTCTTTTTTCTTTTTCTTTCTCTCTTTTTATTAGAAGAGAGTTGACGCACAATGTTGCCTTAGTTTCAGGAGGTCCTAAGCCAAGGGAACAGGGTCTGGGCTCAGGAGCTGACACAGTGTAGCTAATGGCGGCTTATCCTTTCCTTTTCAGATATGGAGGAACGTTCGGGTAAGAGGATTTTCACTATACACCATCCTTTATCAAATGTGGAACAAAATGGTATGGAGGACAATCATAGTAATAAGCACTGAGAACCAGAACTACCAGAGGAAAAATATAATTGTCTATCGGTAGGATCTGTATGAAATGTGCCTATGTCTGTCTCTATCATGGGTCCCTGAGCATGCGTTCAGGGAAGAAAACATACGTGGGTGTGGCTGGGAGCCACCGCTGAATTTTCATGCAAATCACGAGTTCATTGAAGGCACAGATGGCGTCTTATTTACCTGGCCCAGGGCCTGGCACATAGTAGGTGCCCAGAAAACATTTTTTGAATGAGTAAGTGATCACTAATTCCCTTTCTTCAAGAAGCTGATGGTCTTGTGCGGGAGACAAATAACCGATAACACAGTGTGTTGCCTGCTGCGACATGGGTAAAACAAGCTATAAAAATAGCAGTGGACAGCTCTACAGAGGAGGGCAGGGGAAGCCTCCCCAGAGGTGATTCTTGAGCCGAGTGTTAAAGGATAAGCTTTGGGATGCTGGGGTGGCTCAGTCAGTTAAGTGTCTGACTCTTGATTTCAGCTCGGACCACGACTCCAGGGTCATGAGATCGAGGCCTATATCAGGGTCCCTCCCCGCTCACATGCACTCTCTCTCTCTATCTCTCACTAAATCATAATAATAATAATAAAGGATGAACTTGTATTTTAGAAAGAAGGATATTTTAGGCAGAGGAGCTAAGGCTGTGTAGTGTAAGGTTAAGAAGCCAGACAGCCGCACTTGAATCCTGGATCAACTTCTTACTCTTTGAGTATCTGAATAATTTCCTTCACTCTTCTGTGCTATAACATCACTGTGTATAAAATGGAAATGATAATGACACCTAGCTTATAAGATTGTGTTCAGGATGGAGTAAGTGATTCACTTAGAACACGATCTGACAGGGACGCCTGGGTGGCTCAGTTGGTTAAGTGGCTGCCTTTGGCTCAGGTCATGATCCCAGCGTCCTGGGATCGAGTCCCACATCAGGCTCCGTGCTCGGCGGGGAGCCTGCTTCTCTCTCTGTCTCTGCCTGCCACTCTGTCTGCCTGTGCTCGCTCTGGCTCTCTCTCTCTCTCTCTCTCTCTGAGACAAATAAATAAATTAAAATCTTGAAAAAAAAAAAAGAACATGATCTGACATATAGAAGCAATGGGTGAATTTTCGTTATTATCATGGGAAGCATGCCAGCTAGGTAATAAGCAGTATTAAGCATGCATATTCTAGGTATTTATTGCCCTGAATATTTTACCTGAAATTTCTCATTTAATTCTCCTAATGTCCCTATATTACAGACAAGGAAACCAAGGTTTAGAAAATAGTCCAAACACCGAGATAAATATAAATGCAGATTTAGTTGATACTGAAGTTCATTTTCTTTTTTTTTTTTTTTTTAATTTATTTGACACAAAGAGAGAGAGATCACAAGTAGGCAGAGAGGCAGGCGGGGCGGGGGGGGAAGGGGGGGGAAGCAGGCTCCCCACTGAGCAGAGAGCCCAACACAGGGCTCGATCCCAGGACCCTGGGATCATGAACTGAGCTGAAGACAGAGGCTTTAAGCCACTGAGCCACCCAGGTGCCCCTGAAGTTCATTTTCTTAACCATCGTGAAACTCTGTCTCTGGATGTGTATCAAGTCTTTGTGAGCTTTTGAACCAGTGCTAGGCACAGACATCCAGGCCCTCGTCTGAACATGTATGTCTAAGCTTCACTACCAAATTCTGTGCTGTTAAAACTCCTGAGCAATTTTCTTTGCATTCTTTGCATTTCTTTTTCAAACAAACACACTAAGCAGAGTGAAATGTCTATTTATTTTTTTAAAAGATTTTATTTATTTATTTGACAGACAGAGATCACAAGCAGGCAGAGAGGCAGGCAGAGAGAGAGAGGAGGAAGCAAGCTCCCCACCCTGGGATCATGACCTGAGCCGAAGGCAGAGGCTTTAACCCACTGAGCCACCCAAGCGCCCCGTCTATTTACTTTTAAACGGTTTTATTTATTATTTCTGGCTTCTTTTTTTTTAAGATTTTATTTATTTATTTGACAGAGAGAGATCACAAGTAGCAGAGAAGCAGGCAGAGAGAGAGAGAGGGAAGCAGGCTCCCTGCTGAGCAGAGAGCCCGATGTGGGACTCGATCCCAGGACCCTGAGATCATGACCTGAGCCGAAGGCAGCGGCTTAACCCACTGAGCCACTCAGGTGCCCTATTTCTGGCTTCTTTAACATCACCAAGAAATAGCAGTATTGAAAATTATTTCTAAATTATTTCTAAGTCAAAATAATATCAACTACCTATGTCCTTATACTCAACTCAAGAAAGTAACTGACATTTTTCTTTAAGCATCTGCTATCTGCTAAGTTTTGCCAGCATAATCCATCTCATACTTGCAAATAACCTGTGAGGTAGGTGTTTCATCTCCATGTCCCAGATGAATAAACTGAGGCTCAGAGAAATTCAGTGACTTGTCTTCAGACACACAGCCTAGGGCAGATCTGGGATTCAAACACTGGGCTTCTGGTGCAGTCCAGTGCTCTGTTCACAACAGCATTCTGTATGGAAAAGCTCCCAGCCGGGAGAGGACTGTCTCCGAGCATCACCACCTCTCCTGTCTTCCAGCTGCCACATCCAGGCTTGAGCATAGCCTAGTGCCACCCTGTGTCCTGGGCACAAGTCTTCCAGAAAACAAGGATGCACCCCAGCCGCACCTCCCAGGACAACATTGCCTGCTCTGGGGAATGTGCCTGGGTCCCTAAATTATATTAGCAGATTTCAGTTGTCCACACCAAAAGTGCCTCCCTCTAACAAAAATAATCGAGAGTTGATTATACGTAGAAGATGGTTCAACGTAAGCCAGTTTTTATTGGAAGAGCCATTCCCTTCAAATGAGTACGGTCCTTTACCTAATTCAAGGGCAGTAAAAGAAAAGTGGTATAAGATAAGGAGAAGGGTGTTTGATTTCCACTATGAGGGATTCTGTTGATTATAAAAGAGAATTTCTGAATGGTGAAAAATAGGTAAGGCCAAGAATCAGTGGTTCAAGGATCTTGCAAAGATGAGTGAAGGTCTTTATCTCTGAGAAGACCCTTTCATGTCTACCCAGAATACAGTTCTTGCTCATGTAAGAGGCTGAGCTTGAAGACTTCTAGAATTTTCCAGCTTCAGGCTTCTAAGACTTTCTGAGCTTCAGCGGATCGGGAAGCTGGGGCACATGCCGGTGCACATTCGACGTGATGAAACTCAACAGCCTCAACGAGCATACCTCACCTTCAAGGCTTGGGGCTCCCTAAAGGATGGGCCTTCTTGGGAGGTTCTTGGGGATAATGTCTAGTCCCACTTGAAAATTTTTATCTACAATTTAAACTTAAGCCGAGGTTATTTTCTTACAGTGCTTTCCTTTTTTCACGTTCAGGTGAATCAACAGGTTCACCTCCAGAGAAATCGAAGTTTCTCTGTCTTTCATGTAGGCCCTGGGGATGCTGTTGAGTGAACGAAGGAGAAGGAATTGGTTGGGAGAGATTATCCCCAAGAACTGAGGTCCTTCTAATTCCTATTTGGGAAATATTCTCAAACGGACTTTTCTAGGCTTTCCTTTACTTCCCTGCTCCCCTTCCCAAGCCCCCATGTCCATGCCTAAACTCTGAAGTCACCTTCCAAAGGTTCTCTGGTTCCCCTTCTCCTTCAGATCTCCTCTTTCATACGTCCTAGCCAGTAGAGCTCCCCTTTGACAAGACTATCTCAGACCTGGATGACAGATGACTTTCTGCGTCTGGTTGGTTCTTCTGTTCCTAACCTGCCTTTGCCAAAATTTTACTAGTTTCTCTCTCCAATTTCTCTTTTCTTCTCTCCCAATTCCCAGGTTATAAAGTCTCCATCTCTGGAACTATGGTCGTGCTGACATGCCCTGAGGAGGTTGAATCTAAATCTGCAAAATGGGAAAAAGATGGTGTAGCATTACAAGAAGCTAATGAATTACAGTACATTATGCCTACATTTTCAGAAGTGGAGGACAGTGGTTCTTATACCTGCTTTTCAGAAAACTCGAAGAAGAACTCTCTCTACCTGAAAGCAAGAGGTAATATAGGTCCCCAGAGCAAGCACCATGGGACACCCTAGAAAAGGCCATTTCAAGAGGACATTCTCAATCATTTCCCCTACCGTACCTCACAGTCCCCTGGCACCTTTGTGCTTTTCTTATACTCGATCCTGAGACTCTCAGGGGCCTCACAGCATCAGTGTTTTCTGAAATATGGATCAAACACCAATTTGGAGTTGTCTGGGAAAGGCCAGACCGCACTCGATCTAAAATGAAAACTTTCCAAGAGACAGGATTGTGTCATTTGCATTATACTGAACCCAGAATTATGGCACGTCAATATGGGTTTATCTGGTGCTTTATCCAGAGATCAGTTCTGCAGAAGGATTTACAAAGCTGCTATGATAGCGTCCTAAACTAAGGCATAATAATGATAACTAACATTAGTATCAAGTACTATACTAAACGCGTGCCAGGGATTTTTTTTCATGTAATCCTCTCAACAACCATGATTTAAGTACTATTTGATTCCCATTTTTTTTAAGATTTTATTTATTTATTTATTTACTTTCTTACTTATTTGAGAGCGAGGGAGCATGAGCACAGGGCAGGGAGAGGGGGAAGCAGGCTCTATCCCAGGGATCATGATCCTGGATAGATCCCGGGATCATGACCTGAGCTGAAGGCAGACATTTAAGCAAACCCAGGCGCCCCTATTTTATTCCTATTTTATACAAGGGGAAACAGAAGCTTTGTGAGTTGTAAACACTTCTCACAGCTAGTGCCTGAAGGAGCTGGGACTCGAACCCTGGACTGTCTGACTCCAGAGCCTCTCCCCATACCCTTTACTCTTTGCTTGGTGTTACGAACCTTGAAAGGTCCAGCTCTGGCCGTGGCAAGCATGTGAGTAGTGAAGGGAGAATCGCCTTTATTTGTTCCTTGCTGGTCTCTACCGTCCTTGTGTCTTCTTTCCTCGATGATTTCTCGTCCTCTCCCCCGTATCTCCGTCCCCCGCAGTGTGTAAGAACTGCGTAGAGGTGGATGTGATGGCGGTGGTTGCCGTCATCGTCGCTGACATCTGCATCACTCTGGGCTTGCTGCTGCTGGTCTATTACTGGAGCAAGAAGAGAAAGGCCAATGCCACAGCCGTGATGAGAGCAAAAGGTGCTGGCGGCAGGACTAGGGGTAAGAGTTAAACTGAAAGAGAATCTCGCCAAAGGGGATGTCCAGCCTGGGCCAGGATGGGTGGCGAGTCCACAGCCAGCTCAAGACAGCTCCTATAGAACATTTCCTGTGTGGCCCACCTCTGGACCAAGGGGATCACATCTCAGATTGCTTCTCTCTATCCTGCCCTAGAGAGATACAAGAAGTACATTAACAAGATGGCTGTGGGTGTTCTGGAGTGATGAGATTCTGATTCCACACCTCCCCCCCCACCCAACCCAGTCTGTGGGGAGAGAGACTCTGGGATCTTAGTTTCTGCCTATTCCCTTCCCTTACCCATAGATAAAGGACACATAGAAGGACTTTGAGCTGAGGAAAGTCATGAAATGATAAAAAGGGTATGGAAGTGGTTAGAGATGGGATTAAAGGAAACAGGAGACGGAGTGGCCAAGATGGGAGAAAGGGAGGCCTAGAGGAGAGAACGAAGGAGTTGCTCTTCGTCCCGCCTGAATCAGGATCTTGTGGCCACCAGATGGGTGTTCCCTTGTGGGAACTAATCATTTCCCCTCCATCCTCTGCAGGACAAAACAAGGAGAAGCCACCACCTGTTCCCAATCCAGACTACGAGGTACCAAGGGATAGAGAGGGGGAGGGGATCTTTCTAGGGGAGAAGGGGACCCGTGGGACAGTCTATCTGGCCGGCCGGACACCTGGAAGCCCCTCGCTCAGGGCTCCCAGACAAGCTACGCTGTGCCTGCGTCTGCCTCCTTCCAAGCAGAGCAGGGCGGTGTCCAAGGCTGCATGGCTTCTACAACCAAGGCATGTTGCGGGGGGCGGGGGGTGACACCCTCTTTCTGGGGCTTATCCACTAGCGGGGATACAGCATGGGGAATACCATATCCACACACTCTAACATGGTCAATTCAGGACTGAGGTCCTCCCCTCCATGCACTGGTGCAGACACACGGGTTGTAAAAATATTAAAGTTCTGCATTGGTAAATAGCCCCTGGCTTCCTGCCCCCTCTCCCAACACACACACAGCCAGACATCACAGCCTCTCCCCCATTAGACTGCCTCTCGATTTGACAACTAAAGAGTTAATGCCTGGCATGGCAGCGAACCTCCGGGATTGTCTAGGCGGGATGGTGTGTGTGTGTGTGTGTGCCCTACCAGTTGTTACGTATCAGGACGTGCACACCTGAACAAACTCGCAGATATTGACTGAGCGTGTGATAGCCACTTTCATATAAGTGACTTCATTTCATCCTGACAAATGCCTCGGGGCATTTGATGGGGTCTTGAGATTCCCATTTTTGAGATGGGAAGGTTGAGGTTCCCAGAAAGTGACAGGTTCAAATCTGGCCCCAGTGGGGGCCCAGGTTAGAATTCGAGCCTGCCTCCTGACTCCTAGGGCCAGGTCCTCTCTGGGACTCTAAAGCTAGATCTCCAGGGGGCCCTCCGTTCTTGGGAACTATTTCCTCCCACCCTGATGACCACAACCTCTCTCTTCCACCCCAGCCCATCCGGAAAGGCCAGCAGGACCTGTATTCTGGCCTGAATCAGAGAGGCATCTGACGGCTCCTGAGGACACAGCCTCCTCCACGCCCAGGTCTGGTTTCTCCAGGGCCTGCTACTCCCTGTGCCCTGGGCAAATCCTGGACCCCAGAAGAGAATTGTTCCTCTGCCTTGTGGAGAACTCACACCGTGCACCCTTGTCCCCAGCTTCCTCCATCCTCCCTCCTGTGCTTGCACCCAGTCCTAGACTATCTCTGCCTCATTATCCTGTGAGACGTCCCGTGCTCACACCCAGACTGTCCTCTGGTCCGGGCACTTACTCCTGTCATTCGCTCCCACTGTCACCTGTTCCTTCCTACCCTGCGGGAGATGTCCCTGCTCCCTTCCCTTCCCCCCTTCCCTGGGCAAAACATAAACATGCCCCTGTCCCTAACTATTCCGTCTACCTCTCTATTTTTCCAGATCGCTCTTTGGCACCCCTTTGTGGGGATGGACGGGGTAACTCTGCCCCATTCGCAGACCCTGGCCCAGAGCCAGCCCCTTACTTCCTACCCCAGGTCTTCCCTGCAGGCCCCTTCATGAATATGCTAGGCTCCCTGTCAGCTGAGAGAGAAAAGAAATAAAGAGTATTTGGGCTGAAAGAGTTGCTGTCCCTCTTTTCTGGGATGCCCTCAGAGGCTGCCTTGTTTCTTCACGTCCTTTGCCTCAGTTGCCCTGCTATGATCCCTCAAGCAAGTGCTACCTGTTTTCACAGCCGGTGGGGGCATTAGCTCCCACTGTCTTTCGAGAGGATGTTAGGGAATAAATAAAAAAGAGAGAGAGAGAGAGAGAAACAAGGGGGGCGAGAAATGGTCCTCTGACTCACTTCTGTTGGAGAAAAACACCAAGGATGGCAGAGAGTGACTGATTGGTCTCCGATGAGGTGGTCAGTTCAGAAAACAGAGGACAGAAGCAGAAGCCTTCAAAGACAGGTGTGGGCGACGGATGGTAGCTTAGAGGCTGTGGGGCGGGACCCAGATTTCCACAAGCTGCTGCCGGGAGGAAGCCAGGGCTGAGCCCCAGGCCAGGGGAGGGGGGAGGGAGGGGCACTGCTCGACAGCCTCCCTCCCCCGCTGCCAAGCAGCAGCCTGCAGCCAAAAGGTGGCTGTGGTTTGGCACGCCCGGATGTGGGCTGAGGGAGCCGGTAGCAGGGCCTGGTCCCCACCCGGGACCCTGTGCTCCTCCAGCTCAGAGCCGAGGCCAGAGCTGTGAGAAGCCCCAACGGGCCCCCTTCTCCCTCTCGGCACCCAGAAACCTCGCCAGCTGACCACAGCACTATTTATGCGCTTGGCCGCCACGGAAAGGCCATTCGTGGTTAGCAGCCTGCCACGTGCCATGCACGCTCGGCCTCAAGCTTTTGGCTACTGGTTTGCTGTCCCTGCTGGAGGGTGCCTCCTGCCCTCCGTGCACTCAGCACCGCAGGCTCACAAGCAGATGGTGATGTTGCCCATCACTAGCTGCTGACCAGCCGGCTGGCCCTCTGGTCCCACGTGCGCCTGACAATGTTCCAGGAAGGGGAGGTATGGTTCAGGGTGAGAAAAGCATTAACAGCTAATGTCTAATGAGCCCTGACGAGCCTCTAGAAATCACCTCAGCATTTTCCATGTGTTATCTCACTTAATCCTTACAACAGCTCCACAAAGTAGACAAGAGAGATGTTGTCCTCATTTTACAGGTGAGGCTACAGAGTCTCAGAGAGGTTAAGTTATTTGCCCAAATTGCACAGCAAGTGAGGGAGGGAGCCCGAATGAGCAGCCAGGACTGTCCAACTCCAACACTCTGAAGAGCTACCTAGTGCCGGTGCCGACAGGGATCATTCTGGTTTCCTGGCTTACAAGTTCTGTTTTTAATCACTTAGGCACTCCTTCCGCGAGTGCTTTTCTCATCACTCCTGTCTGTCACAGACCAGCTCTGTGCTAAGAGCTCCAGGGTAGACCAAAAAAAAACAAAACAAAACAAAACAAAACAAAAAACAAGTAAGCAAACAAACAAACAAAAAATGGTTTTTGCTTTCAGGGGGCTTGCAATTACAGCAGAGTGGCCAAATATGCAGAAGGTTGAACAACAGAAAAACAAATGTGATTAACCCCCATAGTACACGCAGCAACTTCACATGGGCCTTGAAGGAAAGGGTGGATAGAACTTGAGGACAGGGGAGAAGGCACTACACTCACCGAAGACGAAACAGGTAACATAAATAGGCTGCTGACTATTAAATAAATTGAATTTATTGTTTAAAACCTTGCCACAAAGAAAACTCTAGACCAAGAAGACTTCATTAGTGAAATCTACCGAACATCTAAGGAAGAAATAATATTAATTCTATACAAACTTTTCCAGAAAATTGAAGAGGCAGGAGTTCCAGCTCATTCTATGGAGGCCAAACTCATCCTGCGTAATGGTTAATTTTTATGTGTCAACTTGACTGAGTCCACAGTACCCAGATGTTTGGCCAAATGCATCTGGATGTTGTCGTGAATATATTCTTTTTAGTTGAGATTAACATTTAAATCCACAGACCTTAAGTAAAGCAGGTTATCCTCCATTGTGTGTGTTGGTGAGCCTCATCCAATCAGTTGACGGACTTACAGGAAAAAAACAACATGAGGTCCTCTGAGGAAGAGGGAGCTTTCTGCCTCTAGACTGCCTTTGGACTCAAGCTGCAACATCAGCTTTTTCCTGGGTCTCCAACCTGCCAGTTCACCCTGCCGATTTCAGACTTGCTAATGTTCACAGGCACAATTCCTTAAAATAAATCTCTCTCTCTCTCTTCTCTTTCCTCCCTTCCTTCTCTCTCCTCTGTCTCCTACATACATATCCTGTTGGTTCTGTTTCTCTGGAGAACCCTAATGACCAACCCTGATATCTAAACCAGGCAAAAACTTTACAAAAAAAAAAAAAAAAACAACTGGGGCGCCAGGGTGGCTCAGTGGGTTGGACCTCTGCTTTTGGGCTCAGGTCATGATCTCAGGTCCCTGGGATCGAGTCCCGTATTGGGCTCTCGGCTCAGCAGGGAGCCTCCTTCCTCCTCTCTCTCTCTCTGCCTGCCTCTCTGCCTACTTGTGATCTTTCTCTGTCAAATAAATAAATAAAATCTTAAAAAAAAAAACTGCAGACCAATATCCCTTATAAATAGATGCAAAAATTCTTCAGTCGATTTTAACAAATTTAATCTAATAATATTTAAAAACAAATTTAATCTAATAATGTATATGTAATATATTAAAAAAAAAAAAGCCAGTCACTTGACTGGCTCAGTCAGTGGAGCATGCAATGCTCAATCTTGCGGCTGTGAGTTCAAGCCCCACACTGGCGGTAGAGTTTACTTTAAAAATATATAAATATAAATATAAATATAAATAGGCATTTATTATATATCATATATAAATAAATAATAACATAAAATATAGATATATAAATATATTATATATAAATAAATATTATACATATAAATATAAAATATATATATGTTAAAGAATAATACATAATGACCAAGTACAGTTTATTTCAAGAATGCAGGATCAGTGCAACAGATTGTATCCCGCATGCAATTTATCATATTAACCGACTAAAGAAGTAAAACCGTACAATCATCTCAATGGATGCAGAAAAACATTTGACAATACTCAACTATTTTTACTAAACATTCCCAGCAAACGAGAAAGAGAACGCATTATCCTCAATCTGTTTAAGAGCATCTAAGAAAAACCTATGGCCAGTATCATCCTTAATGATAAGACAAGGTTTCCCCCTAAGATCACAAATAAGGCAAGAATATCCTCGCTTCCCTTCTATTCAACATTGTACGGGAGATTCTAGCCACCATAATAAGCCAAGGAACTGAAATAAAATACATTCAGAAATGTAATGGAAAAGTTAAACTGTCTTTATTCACAAGCAACATTATCATCTATGTAGAAATTCTGGTGGGCTTTTCCAAAAAAATGATACTATAATTAATATGTGAATTTACGAAGTTTTCAGGGTACAGGACCAATATACAGAACAACTGTATTTCTAGATATTAGCAATGAGCAACTGGAAATTGAAAGTTTAAAAGAACATCATATAAAAGAACCATATAAAAGAACATCAAATTGAAAGTTTAAAAGAACATCATATAAAAGAACCATATAAAAGAACATCAAAAGGGGCGCCTGGGTGGCTCAGTGGGTTAAAGCCTCTGCCTTCGGCTCAGGTCATGGTCTCAGGGTCCTGGGATCGAGCCCCGCATCGGGCTCTCTGCTTGGCAGGGAGCCTGCTTCCCTCTCTCTCTGTCTCTGCCTGTCTCTGCCTGTCTCTGCCTGCCTCTCTGCCTACGTATGACCTCCGTCTGTCAAATAAATAAATAAATAATCCTTAAAAAAAAAAAAAGAACATCAAAAAACATAAAATACTGGGGTGCCTGTGTGGCTCAGTCATTAAACATCTGCCTTTGGCTCCCTGCTAGTGGGAGACCTGCTTCTCCCTTTCCCACTCCCCCGCTTGTGTTCCTCTCTCATTGTGTCTCTCTCTGTCAAATAAGTAAATAAAATCTTTAAAATATATATATATATATATATATTTTATATATATATATATATATATATATATATATAAAATACTTAGGGGATAAATCTGACAAAATTTGTGTTCATGGATTGGAAGAGTCAGTATCATTAAGATGTCGATTCTCCCCAAGTTCATCTATAAATGCAACACAACACGATCAGAATCCCAGCAGGCATTTTGTAGTACCTGAGAAGCTAATTCACATGGGACTACAAAGGACCTAGAATACCAGCCTACTTTCTTTAAAAGTTGCATCGCAGTCCATACACTCCTGAGTATTTATACAACAGAAATAAAAGCATATGTCCACACAATAACTTATATGTGACTATTCATGGCAGCTTTATTTGTGATAGTCCATACCAGGAAATAACCCACAAGAATATCAACAGATGAATGGGTAAGTAGCCTGTGGTCTATCCATACAGTGGAATACTACTGGGCAGTACAAAGGAATAAAATATTAGTAAAATGTATGAATTGCAAAATAATTATGCTGAAGCATAAGAAGCCAGACCAAAAAAGAGTACATGTTACATTATTACACTTACATTAAAATCTAGAAAAACAAAAGCTAATCTATAATGACAGAAAGCAGATCAGTGGTTGCCTAGAGGATAGAGGGGTAAGGAGAGGAAGGGGGGGGGATTGCATACAAAGGGGCCCAAGGAAACTGTTCAAGGTGTTGATATGTTCATTACCTCTATTGCAGTGATGTCTCACAAGTATATACATATGACAAAACGTCACATTTATACTTTAAATATATGTAGTTTTATTCATGGAGGTTTACCTCAGTTAAGCTGTTTTTTTAATTTACTTTTTAATTAACTTATTTATTTGAGAGAGAGAGAGAGTGTGTGGGGGGGGGGAGGAGAGGCAGAGGGAAAGGGAGAGAATCTCAAGCAGGCGCCCCACTGAGTGTCGACCTGTAACACAGGTCTCAATCTCACGACCCTGAGATCATGACCTGAGCCAAAATCAAGAGTCGCACACTCAACTGTCCAAGCCACCCAGGCACCCCAGTGAAGCTATTTATTAAAAGCACAAAAAAAGAGGGATGCCTGGGTGACTCCATCAGTTAAGCGTCTGCCTTCGGCTCAGGTCATGATCCCAGGGTTCAGGGATCGAGCCCCACATCAGGCTCTCTGTTCAATGGGGAGCCTGCTTCTCCCTTCGCCTGCTGCTCCCTTGCTTGCACTCTCTGTCTCTCTTTCTCACAAATAAACAAATTAAAAAAAAAACTTAAAACACACACACACACGCACACAGGAGAACCACAGGGACATAAGTTTCCAGAAGGGCTATGGCAGCTTTCTCAATCATGGTTTCATGATGAAATCACCTTAAGTCACTTTGAAAGTTCTGATGCCTTCGCCCAAGATAATCAGGAGCTCTGGAGATTCCCAAGTGCGTGCAATGTTGAGAACTGGTGAGAGGTATGGGGGAATCTAAGAGCCTAGGAGGACTACAAGGTGAAGGGAAGTGTGCAGGGTGTGGGAAGGAGATAAGTACTGGGTGGGTAGAAGTCACCGGAAAGTTGCCCGAGGTGGAGGGATCCTATGTGGAAAGCTGGAGGCAGGCTGCAGAGGACTACAGTCCTAGGGATGTAAAGGGTAGAAAGAAGCCATGACCACAAATGAAGCATGTGTACCTTGGAAGTTCATAGTCTCTAACAAAATCAGCATCTGTGTACAGCTCACGAAGATAGAGGGCAGAATCATCCAGATCTCTGGCTGTGTGGTTGTTCATTCTCTCCCTCTTTCTGAACCCTGGTCTTGGAAAATTCCACTCTTATGAAACTGTCCCGAATTTCTTTCAGTTACATAGCTCAGAGAACAAAGGAGGGGTTGCCCCTGTGGTAGATTGGAACAGCGTAAAGGACACAAAAGCATCCGTGGCCTCAGCTGTTCCTCAAAACTGGAGACTCTCTGAATGGGGGCAGCTTCAGAACAGGCTGAGGGCTAGGTGCCTAGAGTGGGGCCCAAGTGTCTATGTTTTTTTTTTTAGATTAGTTATTTATTTATTTGACAGAGAGAAATCACAACCAGGCAGAGAGGCAGGCAGAGAGAGAGAGAGAGAGGGAAGCAGGCTCCCCGCTGAGCAGAGAGCCCGATGCAGGACTCGATCCCAGAACCCTGAGATCATGACCCGAGCCGAAGGCAGCGGCCCAACCCACTGAGCCACCCAGGCGCCCCCCAAGTGTCTATGTTTTTAATAAATCCTTCAGGCTCCCAAAGTTTCAGAACCACCACCAACCCACTAGCTGAATACAACATCCACTGAAAATATCCTAAGCTCCTGTCCACTCTCCAATTCCAGCTTTCCAAGTGGGTGAAGAGGGGTAATGAAGAGTTTCTGATATTAGTTTATCATGCAGAAGACAGGGGAGGGACAGGGACAGATTCTGAGGGCAAGAAGGTGAGTGGTACCTTCTATACAGGAGGAAAGGGTCCTGAACGGGCTTACGGGGCAATCTCCTCCCAGCTAGTGGTTACCGATCCACAGGGGTCATAAAGCCAAGGCCAGCCCCTTAGCGGAAGTGGGACTTGGTCACACACGCTCTCCAAGTCTTGATAAAAAGTGATCTCTTGGCCCTTGATGTTTCCACCGCCTCTGCTCATGATCTCATGGAAACTTTAGTGCGGCTGGGTCTGTAAACATCGCAGCCCGCCTTCAACTGTGGTGAGGAAACCAAAGCCCTTCAGTGGTTGTAATAGGGGCTGAGGCAACAAGTACCTGAGAGAGTGTGGTAGAGCCGACCCCACCCCCAGGAAGCCCACTGGGCCAGAAACACCAGTGGGCCAGAATGGGGTGGGAGAAAGCCCATCACACTGTCCATCTGGGGCAGAGGAATGCAAGCAACGAAGGAAGGACACAGGTGGGCAGGGAGGGCAAGGGTCCAGCCAAGGCAGGACAACTCCTGTGCCTTGTCCAAGAGCCTCAAAAAGTCCAGGCACCTGCCGAGTGAGAGAAGACATCTTTATTGGCTGAGCAAGGGAAGAAGGTACAGTCGATACTCCCATAAGCCACTGGTGTCAGGTTCACTTCTTCCGAGGCCAGTTTTCACCAAGATGACTATACTGAGCATCATTCCGATCTCGAAGGGGCTAGGAGGTGAGAAGGGAAATCAGTGAGGCAGGGTCAGTTTCTCCCAAGGAAGACAGCAGTAGGCCCCAGAAATGAGAGCACATGCCTGAGTTTTCCAGCCCTGCCAGTGATGAGTTCCCCACTAGAACCCTTCATCTGTACACAGAACACCTAGCAGGAGCCTCTTCATCCCTTCCCATTCCCCTCCCATTCATATCTCTTTCCCCTCACAGCTCACCTGATAGAGCTGGTCATTTTCCAACAGAACTTGAGTGTCAGCAGCTAGAAGAAACAGGGGAAAGAGTCATCAAGGGCCTAGGAGGAGGGGACAGTGAGACCCCATGAACACTACAAGAGGACGACAGCTGGTCGTACTCTCAGAAGTCTGCATGGGCAATATGGGCACAAGTCTTCCAATAACCAGAGTTAGGAATCCTTAGAGATTGCAAGAGTGACTCCCAGAGGAGGCACAACCCACTGCCAGCCCCATTCTTTGCAGGTCTGCACTCACACCCACATCCACAACATACGTGTGCACGCATGAACGTGCACTCTGTCCCTTCCACTTACCCTTAGAGAACCTTCCAGTCTCATGTCCAGAAAAGCAATAGACTCCCAAAGCAAGGAGCAGAGTGGCGATTAGGTCAGTGATGATGATGCCGGCCAGGGTGGCTGAGTCCAGCTCCACACAGTTCTGACACACTGGCGGGGGTGGGGGGGATGAGAAGAGAACTAGAGAGCCTTCAAGACCAGGAAACCATCTCTGCCTCGTAGGGCAACCCTGGGACCTCACACCAGGACCCAAACTTCAGTAAGATCCCTGGAGAAAGGCCTGCTGATACCCTTGCTACATCCAGCTCTGCCCTTCATCCCAAGGAATGAGGACAGACCCTCATGGACATGGAGCCAAAGAGAAAATCATGGAGCCAACTGGATCTAAGAACCTTCCTGGAAAGGAGTTCAGACCACTGATTAGAAGTAGAAGGGGAGGGGCCTGGGTTGCTCAGTGGGTTAAAGCCTCTGCCTTCAGCTCAGGTCATGATCCCAGGGTCCTGGGATCGAGCCCCACATCAGGCTCTCTGCTCAGCAGGGAGCCTGCTTCCCCCTCTCTCTCTGCCTGCCTCTCTGCCTACCTGTGATCTCTGTCTGTCAAATAAATAAATAAAATCTTTAAAAAAAAAAAAAAGAAGTAGAAGGGGAGGGGCGCCTGGGTGGCTCAGTGGGTTAAGCCTCTGCCTTTGGCTCAGGTCATGATCCTGGGGTCCTGGGATCCTGGGATCAAGCACTGCATCGGAAAAGGAGCCAAGAAGTAGTATCAGCTTTGTAAGAATGCAAACAAGGCAGCAGGGCCAAACTGCTCTCCCAACCCAGCCTTTACTGCTTGAGTCCCAAGACCCCTGCTATTTTTTTTTCCATTAGTTAAGCTCCAAAGTCTGGCTCATACCATTACAAGAGGGACCCCCACTTTGTTTAGAGAACAGGTTGGTCCAGCATGCATGGTCTTTTCTGGCTATAAGCTTCTCATATCCAGAGGTCCCATTCATTTGAATGGCACATACTTCGAAAATATACTTGCGTAAAAGGTGTATTGTGGTCTTGTTCATCTGTCCCCTTGCACGTATACATTCCTCGTGGGTCCAGGTTGCGTTTTCCCAAGTTCCACATTTTACCATGTGGTAATGGTAATGTTCCCTTCAACCACGTGATGTTGGTGTTACAAGTCAGGAACACCATGTCCTCAAGTTCTTCCACGGTTATCTTGGACAGGCTCCCTACGAGGAAAACAGCAACACAAAACCCAGCCAGCTGTTTGGTCTGCAGCAGGTGCCTTATTCTGATGAGTTTGTACTTAAAAAGGACCACTTTCTAAGTCTAGGACAATTTATGGTTTTAGTGTGAGAGACAGAAGTCACAAGAAAAAGGCTTTGGGAGGCTCCCCATGAACCACAGGGACCAGGAAGGATGCAAGGATTCAGTCCCAGCAGAGGACAGACCCTGATGGACATGGAGCCAAAGAGGAAATCATGGAGCCAACTGGAGCTAAGAACCTTCCTGGAAAGGAGTTCAGACCACTGATTAGAAGTAGAAGAGGAGGGGCGCCTGGGTGGCTCATTGGGTAAAGCCTCTGCCATTGACTCAGGTCGTGATCCTGGGGTCCTGGGATCCTGGGATCAAGCCCTGCATCGGACTTTCTGCTCGGCCAAAAACCTGCTTCCCCTTCTCTCTCTGCCTACTTGTGATCTCTTTCTGTGTTAAATAAATAAATAAAATCTTAAAAAAAAAAACAAAAAAAGAAGTAGAAGGGGTGTATAGATTGCTGAAACATTGAAGAAATATGGAAATGCAGAAGACTGTTCCTTGGCTGGAGATGTCCACATTTGTTTTCCAACAAAACTTTTTTGGTTAAGATTTTATTTATTTATTTGAGAGAGAGAAAGAGAGCAGGAGCAGGGGGAAAGGGAGAGGGGGAGGGGCGGATGGAGAAGCAGCCTTCCTGCTGAGCAGGAAGCCCAAGGAGGGGCTCAACAAGGGGCTTGATGAATGGTTCAATCTCTTGACCCTGCGATCACAACCTGAGCCGAAGGCAGATGCTGAACTGACTAAGCCACCCAGGCGCCCCTCCAAAAAGCTTCTAATTCTACTTCCCAGCCATCTATAACCCTCCCACTTCAGCTTCTCATCCTCTTCCCTCCTGCTTTGCCCCTGCCCCCACAACTACCAAGAGAATGGGACTCTCGTCACTAACATCTTTCTTGGGACCAGTGATGGTTGGGGTAGGAGAGAAGCTGGTATGGCTTACCAGCCCAGTGATCCAGAAGGAGACCCTGGACAAATCCCATGTAAAGATCTTTAGTTGTTCTACCCTTGCTTAAGGGTAAGGAGGTAGAAAAAATTGTTTTATCAAATTCATTCTTGGTGCACCACACAAGTCAAGGCTTATAGGGAGTTTGAGGGCTGGAGGTATGCATGGGGCCTTTCTAGATCCACTGAACTGTTTTGACTGAGAACACCTCCACAACCCACAGAGGCATGAGAATCTGTATCTCCAATCCCAGGGAAAAGTGGAGTCCAGATTTTCCCTGAATTCATATTCCATTACCAATTTGAACACAAAAGCATCCTCTGGAAAATCCCCCAAAGAGCTGTTTCTTGTGCGTCTCACGCAGGCCAAGGTTATATCACATCCTATAATCATGACTTCCATGAGGATCTGTTTCCATTGGAAATCCTGGATGTCCCAAAGCATTTGTCCCAGCTTGCCTGAGATTTAGGGGGTTTCTGGGACAAGACTCTACCAGTTTTAAAACCAGGCGAACGAAGATGAGTGGATCACCTTACCACCCCAGATCTGCCCTCCTTCCTTCTCCGCCTAAACTCAACTTTCTCTTAGAGCATCCCCCTGAGTACAGGGTCATGGCTCCTGATGGTGACAAGTGATGGCCAAATCACTAAAAGTACTAGATCCCAGAGCCTCTCTGTCCTAGAAGAAATAGTGTTCCCTTATCATCCCTAGGCTCAGGCCCCTGCAGACTGCACATTTCCTGCAGGTCTCTGGCCTAAGGCCTTTAGAGAGGCATTTAAGGCCAACATACACGCCTAGCTAGACTCAAAGCCAAGAGCCTGTTTCCCAATCCAAACCCTGTACTCCATCCCAACCCTGCTCTCCTTGACAACTCTGCTTGGTAAAGTGAAGCTAGCACTGAGAAGGACTTTTACGTGGAGCCCAGTCCAGGTGCTAATGTCCCTCTCGCGCCCCTTCTCCAAGATGTCCTCACCACCTAGAGAAGCCTTACCTTGGGAGAGAAGGACAGCCAGTATCAGGCCAGAGAGAAACCTACAGTGTTCCATTTTCCAGCAGAATTCCTTCAGTAGGTAGACCCAGGTCACAGAACTAAACGCCAGGGTGAAAGACGCCCTCCTCCAACTGACTCATGGGTACCCGGAAAAAGTAAAGGAGTGGGGGGGGGACCAGAAGACGCCTATCTGTCTGCTCTCTGCCGTTGATCAGAGGAGACTGTCAGGGCAGGGGCAGACTGGGGGTGGGGTAGAAAGGAAGCAGGTGCAAATGGTTCTTTCTCCAAGCACTGAGTTTGGGGGTGAGGTGGAAGGGAGAGAGCAGAGAATGTGGAAAATGTGGCCTAGACCTCTAGGAAGTAAAAGAAGGTTTAGGATGTTCTTTTCCGAGTCACTGACGAAAAGCAGTAATTTCAGAGTTTCTATCAACAGCGTAACTACATTTACTCACCCCCTGAAAAACTGCCAGCTCTCAAAACCCTTGAGAAAAACTGTGAGCCCCATCCCATAAGCCATACCAGCAAGGTTCCTCCCATTTCTGGTGTTTCTTGGGACCCCACCCAAGGTCCTCCTTGGACAGCCTGGGACACCAGACTAAGTAGCTTTTTAAACCGATGTTTGAATCCCAGCTCCAATACAGCCTACTCACTGGGCCTGGGCCAGTCATGGAATTTTTCAGAGCCTAATTCTCTCCATATGCCAATAAGGATTCAGACAAAAAGTCTGCATGGTACATGAGATACCACCTTTGCTCAATAAGAGACAGTTATTAATAACAATGTGATTGACTCACCAGGAGACAAGTGGACTTTTCTCCCCTATGGCCTGTGGGGATCCAAACTCTCTACGCTGCCGGAGTCGGACTGTAATTTACCTGAGGGCAGAGATAGCACATGTCTTGCTCCCTTCTGTATCTCCGTCACCTGGCTTGTGCCTGGCACATAACGAGAGGTTCTGCAGATTTTTGTTGACTCACTGATGGACCGGCTGAGGGAGCCAGGGGCCTAAGATCCTGGAAAATCAGTTCAGGCTCCAGTGCCTGGAAATATATGGCTTGTCTCATTCCAATTGTCCTACCTATTCTCATCCAGGCAGGCCCCTTTTTAATGATCTTGTCTCCAAAGAGCAGTGAAAAATTCTTGAATAAGGGCTTGAGCACGTGAGGTTTCTCACTTAAATTCATGAGTTCTAGCAACCAACTGACATCCTAGCAACAAGCGGTGGCAGAGATGTTTACCCCTCTCATGAAGAAAGGGGCCCATCTCCTACCCAGAACCCAAGGGGTTTCTCTATGCAAGCTGTCTCCGAGATGGAGAAGCAGTCCTCTCTCCCTTTCCTTCCCATGTCCTCCCATTCTTTACTCCTTCACAGAAAGCAAGATACCTATGCACCTGCAGACCTCCTGAGGCCCCTCTCTGCCCACATTTGAAGTAGAGGGTGGTGGTTCTGGATTCGAGCCTTCTCTCAGGGGCCCCAGGCTGAGTGGTGCTGGGCGGAGCCAGACCAGCTGCTCTGCAGGCTGGCGGGCTGCTGGGAGTTGCTTCGTGCTTCTTTGGGGGGAAGACAGAGACTGACATGGAGCCGGGGAAGCATCTGGCTGGCCTCATCCTGGCTGTCACTCTTCTTCAAGGTACGGGGTTCTGGTAGTCTGGAGAAAGGCTCAGGGGAAGAGATCATTACCGGGAAAGAAAGGGTATTGAGATCTCTAACCTCAAGGCTTCCTCAGACGTCACACTAGAATTCTGAGAAAGAAGGGCAAAATGAAGCCTCTTATTGTTCTCTGCTAGAGAGAAGCAGTGTCCAGTGGGAAAGATGGGGTCCTTGTCTCTTAAGAAATGAAAATAGCGGACTTTACTGGCTAGAGGGAAGACCCGGATGTCGCCATCTTGGGTTGAATGTAGCCCAAAAGGGCACAGGCCGGGGACCTGAAAAGAAAAAGTATGTGTTCCTTAACTCAGAGCTGGAGTTAGGGGGAGACCTATAAGGCACTCACTCAGTTGGTCATAGGGCCAATAGGTCAACAAATATGAGTGAGGGGCGCCTGGGTGGCCCAGGTGGGTTGAAGCCTCTGCCTTCGGCTAGGGTCATGATCTCAGGGTCCTGGGATCGAGCCCTGCGTCGGGCCCTCTGCTCAGCAGGGAGCCTGCTTCCTCCTCTCTCTCTGCCTGCCTCTCTGCCTACTTGTGATCTCTGCCAAATAAATAAAATCTTTTAAAAAAATATATGAGTGAGATCCTATTACATGATAGGCTAGGAGGATATAAGGAAGGATAAGAACCTTCTGCCCTAGTGAGCTTACAGTCTAATTGGAGAGAGAAGCTTCGGTGTTACTAGACTAAGTGTAAGGTACAACATAGGACACCTGTATGAGTATTTTGTTCAGCATAAACAATGGGAAGTGGATGACCTGGGTTGATGCCTGGAATCTGGACTAAAGATGGTTCTCCACACGCTGAGGGAAACACGAAAGTTGCTGAAATCATACAAGGACTACGTGAGATGTGAGGAAGAGGGCCTGAGGATGGAACCGAGAGGATATCGACCTTTAAAGGATAGTTAGAGAAAAACATCTCACAAAAGAGATAAGAAGACCATCAAAGAGCTAGAATAATCAGACGATGCAATACCGCAGAAACCAAGGGAGCAGAGAGCTTCCAAAAGGAAAGAATCACCAATAATGAAATATTATAGAGACGTCCTGCTGACAGAAGAATATATTTAAAAGTTTAAGCCTGTGGGATTTAACAAAATAAAGGCCATGATTGATTTATAACCCTTTCACTGGGGTAGTATGTGGGGAAAACGAATGGAAGTGTATAGAAGATGAGGACAGTGATAAAGTACCAAATGTAGACTGTCTTTAAAGATGTCTGGATGAGGGGCACCTGGGTGGCTCAGTGGGTTAAGCCACTGCCTTCGGCTCAGGTCATGATCTCAGGGTCCTGGGATCGCGCTCCATATCGGGCTCTCTGCTCAGCGGGAGCCTGCTTTCCCTCTCTCTCTACCTGCCTCTCTGCCTATTTGTGCTCTCTCTGTCTCTCTCTGTTAAATAAATAAATATATTTTTTTAAACCCACTTTTAATGGAGCTTTAGCTGCTAAAAAAAAGCAGAGGATTCCAGACCATGCACGCAATACTTTGATGTATGTTGCCGTAAAGTTCTGATGCTAACCATCCAGAATTAACATCAGACCTCACAGGTCAAGGGCACTGTGCCCAACAAGACTGCCCTCCCTTTGAGTTCCAGGCACAAGTTCAAGGGTTCCTATAGCACCTAAACTTCTGACAAGCTGGGTACAACCCTGGAGGGTTCCCAGATTTGACAATTGGTTACAACAACTCACAAAACTCAAGAAAGCACCATATTTACTATTACAGCTCAAATTTTTGAAAATATATTTATTTATTTACTTACTTACTTGTTTGAGAGAGAGCATAAGCAGAGTGAGGGTCAGAAGGAGAGGCAGGCTCCCCACTGAGCAGGGAACCCCAACCTGGGGCTCAATCCCAGAACTCCAGGACCACGACCTGAGCTAAAGGCAGATGCTTAATGACTGAGCCACCAAGGTGCCCCTTTACTATTACAGTTCAATTATAAAAAATAAAATCAGCATTTTTCCAAATGATGAGATGCGTAAGGTCCATGAGGGCCCTGAACACAGAGTTCCTCTGCCCTCTCCCTGTGGAATCAGAATATATCACCTTCCTAGTACACTGATATATTCACCAACAAGGAAGCTCCACTGAGAATTTTTTTTCCTTGACTTGTTGGGGTTTTTTTAGAGAAAGAGGGAGCAGTGGGAGAACAGATGGATAGGTTGAGAATCTCAAGCAGGCTCTGAGCCCAGCACAAAGTCCAACATGGGACTTGATCTCACCACCCAGATATCATGACCTGACCTGAAACCAAGAGTCAGATGTTCAACCAACAGAGCCACGCATAGTCCCCTCCACTGAGTTTTTGGTTTTGTTTTAAGATTTTATTTTGTTATTTTTCAGAGAGAGAAAACAAGCAGGGGAGAGGCAGGAGGAGGGAAAAGGAGAAGCAGGCTCCCCACTGAGTAGGGAGCCCAAGGCGGGGCTCAATCCCAGGATCCTGGGATCTTGACTTGATCAAAAGCAGACACTTAACCAAATGAGCCATACAGGCGCCCCTCCACTGAGTTTTTACTGGAGTTTCAAGAAATACATATAATTGATTGAATTGTTGGCCATGTGACTAAATTCAGTCTCCAGCTCCCTTCCTCAGCCAAGGCTCAGATTCCAGATTACACGGTCTTGACCAGCCCTATCCTGAGTCATCGCATAACACAAATTCACGTATGGTCCAAAGACCACCAACAGGCACCTGAGTGGCTCAGTCAGCTGAGCGTCCAACTCTTGATTTCAGCTCAGATCATGATCCCAGGGTTGTGGGATCAAGCCCCAAGTGGAACTCCATGCTCAGCAGGGAGTCTGCTTCTCTCTCTCTCCCTCTCCCTCTCCCTCTACCCTCCCCCTACTATGTGCTCTCTCATGCTTTCTTGCAAATAAATAAATCAATAAATCTTAAAAAAAAAAAAATAAGCCCACCAAGAATAACACAGACACTCCTATCACTCATGAAATTCCAAGGGTTTAGAAACTCCTTCCCAGGAATCCATGACAAAGACGAGACAAATTCTTTACTATAGAACACCTTGAATTCAATTTGGTGATTTAGGCTACAACCCAGGGAGGTAAGTAAAGATACTGCCCACTCTTAGATTAGGATATCTATTTTGGCCTTGAATGACCAAGGAAATGATTATCTCGGGGCATCTGGACAATTCTATACCCAACTAATCCTCTGCCTCTCTTCTGTCTCTATAGGTACTACCGCGGAGAAGGAACAAGGTAGGATGAATGGCTTCTTTCTATCCTCAAACGCTGAGGAAATTCCTGGAATATGGTTCCTACACTAGTAGTCCTATAGGACTGGGTGACAGAAGGGATAGGATGATGGGTAATAATAGCAGTCAGCCAAATGACTGGCCAGTCATGATCTTTCTGGGCAGCTTTCCTGAAGCCAAGCAATTAGCTCTCCAGTTCTTGGAGTAGAAACAGGAGCCCAGCAGCTAGGCACTATTTGAAGTGGGACCCATGAACCAACACCACTGGCATCAAGTTAGAAATCCTCCATTTCAGCTCCTTCCCAGAACTACTAAGCAGAATCTGAAATTCTCACTAGGTTGCCCATGTGAACCATGTGCACATTAAAGTTTGAGAAGAGCTACTGCAATGGTCTCGTCCTGATACCTTGAGGCAGGGAAAATTTCAGAGGAAAGATCCTTAACAGACGGTGACTTTTCCCTTTTCAGGAGTTCCTGTGGTAAAAGTAGATGGCAATCGAGAAGATGGTTTGGTACTTCTGATTTGTGACTCAAAAGACAAAGAGATCACATGGTTTAAAGATGGGAAACAAGAAAATTCCTCGAATGATGCTAAGCTGAATCTGGGAAGCAGTATCAAGGACCCTCAAGGGATATATCAGTGTAAAGGATCAGAGGGCACTTCAAAACCACTCCAAGTATATTACAGAAGTATGTAATCCCCTTTGGTTTGTTTGTTATCTAATTAAGCAGCGCTTGTTATTCTGGGTGGGCTTCTTATCCCTGGTGAGTGTGGGAATAGACGCTAACCGGTTCTCATTCTCTCAATCTCAGCTTGCCTCTTTTTTGAATATAACAAGACAGTTCCCTCATCTTCTTAGAAAAGTATACCTGGTCCTGTAAAGCCTGGTTTAATTCTGGATAGGCAGTCATGGATTGGAGCAGTCATCTATTTATATAAACTGAGTTGGGGTAGCCCAGGGAGACAGAGGAGATTACAAGGTGAGCAGCAATGAAATGTAGAAGGCAGATGACCACAGAGAAGGGGATCTGATCTTCCTTCTATTTCACATATTTCCTGATGGTCAGACTTTATGGGTTTCCCCAGAATGCCTGGGGGATGGGGGAATATCAGGAAGTGTTGCATGCTTAGTCCCGGGATCTTCCCAGGCAATTCCCCTAACATACCTTGCACAGAGAGAGGAGTCTGCTACCTTAGGTGGAGGCATTAGCCCGTGTAGGCAAGAGAAAAAGATTCAGGAGAACCACTTTCACACCTTGAAGGCGCCTTGTCCCTCCCTTTCCCCATAGTGTGTCAGAACTGCATTGACCTGAACGCAGGCACTGTATCCAGCTTTGTCTTCGCTGAAATCATCAGCATTTGCTTCCTTGCTATCGGGGTTTACTTCATTGCTGGACAGGATGGAGTTCGCCAGTCCAGAGGTAAAAGAATGTTCCTCAATGAGAGACGAGACCACCCAGGACCCTCCGTTTCCTTCCTATCAAAGTAGACCCAATAGAAGAGATGAGGTGGGCACGTGTTGCCATCTAGCCCAACTGGGTGAAAAAGCCCTTGTTGTGTTCACAGAATATTTACCTGTCTCAAGAACCACCTCCCTCTGATTTTCCTCCGATTCCTCTGAATTAAAAAAAAAAAAAAAAAAAAACTCCTTAATTGAACTAAGACCTATAGAGAGAAACATGCATGAATGGCAAGCATACAGCTAAACAAGCTAAACAAACACCCATGAATCCAACACCCAGTTAGAGAAAGAGAGTATTACCCACACCCTAGATGTCCCCCTTGTGGTCAATTCCAGCCTCTACCTATCCCCCAAAACCAGTATTATCCCGACTTGTAACAACATTGATTTATTTTGCCTGTTTTCATTCCTATGTTAATGCACTCGTACAAAAGTACGCTTGTGTGTGCGCTTCTGTTACTCAAAAAAAGTGCCTGTGGAATCTTTCCACCTTGTTGTGGTTCTCTCAGTCTTATTACTGTGTAGTACTTCAGTGTGTGAATATAATGCAATTTCTTAGCGTACCTTGTGTTTTTTTGTTTATTTGTTTTTTGTAGCTTCAGACAAGCAGACTCTGTTATCCAATGACCAGCTTTACCAGGTAAGGTAGGGGGGAATGAATAATTGCTATAATTACTAGCACAATTTGGGGGTGGGGGACAAGTTATTCAAAGGAGACCATACAGATAAGGAATTGCTTAGGGCATACAGGTTGATTACATAGTTACACTTCGGGTAGAATGGATGAAATGAAGAGAAAGGTTGAGAGAGACTAAGGTCTGGATCCAGTGAGAAAAAGTTGAAGAACACAAGGAGAGGGACACATAAAGAAACTGTGTGCAGAGCCTCCAACCTCCTTGTCCTCTTTCCACGCCCAGGACCGTGAAGCACCCACTCCAAAGCCTTGCACACGAAAAGCATTCAATAAATGTGCATCAAATTAATTCACAGATGAGGAGGAAAAATGAGTTTATGACTGTGCTGTTCTTTTTAGCCCCTCAGGGATCGGGAAAATGACCAATATGGCCACCTTCAAGGAAAGCGATTGAGGAAAAATTGAACTCAGGACTCAAAGTAAGTATGTCCTTCTACACCAGTTCTAAGAAATTACCTTTTCTGGGGTGCCTGGGTGGCTCAGTAGAGTAAGTGTCTGATTCTTGATTTTAGCTCAGGTCATGATCTCAGGGTTGTGATATCGAGCCCCGCACTGGGCTCTGTGCTCAGCGCAGAACCTGCTTAAGATTCTCTCTCTCTCCCTCTCCCTCTGCCCCTCTCCCCCAGCGCGCTCTCTCTTAAAAAACAAAACCTTTCCTTTACCTGCCTTCCCATCTGTTGCCACGCCTATCTCCTTTTTCCAAGAAGCTATAAGCTTAGGGGAGGGTAGGTGACTGATGGTTCTTTGTCGTAAGGGGACTGTCCTATTCATTGCAGGGTTGTCAACAGCATCCCTGACTCCTCTCCACCAGATGCCAGTAGAACCCCCAGATGTAACAACCAAAAATATCTCCAGATATTTCAAGTGTCTCCCCCAGGGCAAAATCAGCATTCATTACAAACCCCTGACCTCTATTAAACTCTCGCTCAACCAATCAAGCAACCAGAAGTTCTGATTCAATCAAGTTTCAATCAAGAAAACAGGACCCATGCATTATTTGGTTTTCTGAACCAATCCCAATTTTTCTTTTTTCAATCCAGGTGTTTTCCATTCTGGATAGATCCCAGAAACATGGCATTACACTTTGGAACACTCCTAGCAGAGAGACTTTCAGCCCTAATTCTAGACTCAAGTTTCCCAAAGGTGACAAATGGAGAAGAAAGTCCATCAGAGCAAATATGGATTTTTCTCAAAATAAAACTAAAAGGAAAGTAAAAATATGTATGGTGTTGCATGAGCGCCACCTATTGGGAGGTAATTTTCCTGTAAAAGAAAATTGAAAAGGTCCCATAACCCCCTCTATTTGGATATTACTTTTTAAACTTCTCATTTTCATTTACTTTCTGTATGTCATAATTTTCATCGTTCAAAGATGCAATGAAAGGTCTCCCTGCACCTCCATCCCCAGCCATTCAGTTGTCCTTTCCAGAGACAAACAATATACTAGTTTCTTATGTATCTTTATAAGGTAAATATACAGGTATTTAAATCAGAGGTATTCTAGGCATACATGAGCAAACTCTCTTTTTTTTCATAAGCACTCTTAAGTACACATTATTCTTCCCTTCCCTATTTTTCACACAAATGGTGTCATACTATACATCTGGCACTTTTCACCTAGTAAACCTTAAGATTATTTCATATCAGGGGCGCCTGGGTGGCTCAGTGGGTTAAGCCGCTGCCTTCGGCTCAGGTCATGATCTCAGGGTCCTGGATCAAGTCCCGCATCGGGCTCTCTGCTCAGCGGAGAGCCTGCTCCCCTTCCTCTCTCTCTGCCTGCCTCTCTTGTGATTTCTCTCTGTCAAATAAATAAAATCTTTAAAAAAAAAAAGATTATTTCATATCAGTATGTAAAGCAGTCTTTTTTAAATGCAACCACATTACATAGACTCGCTATGATTTATTTAATCACCCTCCCATGGATAGACAAAATATTGCTGCCAATATTTTGCTCTTGCAATGCTGCAATGACTAACGTTGTATAAGTGTCATTTTAAAAATAATTTTATAGGGGGTTCCTGGGTGGCTCAGTTGGTTAAACGACCTGGAATCGCATCCAGCATTGGGCTCCCCGCTGAGCGGGAAGTCTGCTTCTTCCTCTGACCCCTTCCCCTCTCATGCTCTCTCTCTCTCAAATAAATAAATAAAATCTTTTTTAAGATTATTTATTTATTTATTTGACAGAGAGAGATCACAAGTAGATAGGCAGGCAGAGAGAGAGGGAAACAGGCCCCCGCCAAGCAGAGAGCCCGATGCGGGACTCGATCCCAGGACCCTGAGATCATGACCTGAGCCGAAGGCAGCGGCCTAACCCACTGAGCCACCCAGGCGCCCCAATAAATAAAATCTTTTTAAAAATAAAATTAAATAAATAAAATAAAGGGCACCTGGGTGGCTCAGTGGTTTAAAGCCTCTGCCTTAGGCTCAGATCATGATCCCAGGGTCCTGGGATCAAGCCCCGCATCAGGTTCTCTGCTCCACCGGTATCCTGCTTCTTTCTCTCTCTCTCTGCCTGCCTCTCCACCTACTTGTAATCTCTGTCTCTCAAATAAATACATAAAATCTTTAAAAATAAATAAAAATAAAAATAATTGTATAGGGGCTCCCAGGTGGCTCTGTCGTTAAATGTCTACTTGCGGCTCAGATCATGATCCCAGGGTCCTGGGCCCGAGCCACTGGTTGGGCTCTCTGCTCAGAGGGAAGCCTGCTTCTCCCTCTCCCTCTGCTTTGTGTTCCCTCTCTGCTGTGTCTCTCCCTGCTAAATAAATAAAATCTTCAAAAAATAAAAATAAAAATAATTGTATTGAGATATAATTTACATGCTATAAAATTCAGTCATTTTAAGCAATTTCCCCTGTTCTCAGTGACTTTTACAAAATTTACCCAGCTGTGTAATCACCATAATCATTAGAACGTTTCCATAACCCTCTTAAGATTTCTTCTGCTGTTTGCAGTCATTCCCTGTTCCCAATCTCAGCCCCAGGCAACCACTAATCTCTTTTCTGTCAAATTTGCCTTTTCTGTACATTTCATATAAATGGAATCATACAATATGCTGCTAATTATACAATGTGTTGGACATTTTCATGCTAATCTTTTTGTGGACACCATGTCTTCATTTCTCTGGAGTTGATACCTAGGAGTGAAGAATTGCTGGGTTCTATGACAAATTTATGTTTAACTTTTTTTTTATGTTTTTTAAATTTTTTTTATGTTTAACTTTTTAAGAAATTCCCTGTACCATGTACATTCCCACTAGCAGTGGATGAGGGTTTCTATTTCTCCAAATATTTGTTACCTTATTTTTTTTTTAGTATAGCCATTCTCCTAGGTATAAAATGGTACCTTATTGTACCTTTAATTTGCATTTCCCTAATAACTAATGTTATTGAACATCTTTTCATGTACTTGTCCACCATTCTTTTGTCTTTGGTGAAATGTCTATTTTAAATCTTTTTTTTTTTTAATTTGGGTTGTTTGTATGTCTTACTGTTGAACTCAAAGAGGTCTTCATATTTTGAATACGAGTCCTTTATTACATATATGATTTGCAAATACATCTACCAGTCTGTCGCTTGTCTTTTCATTCTCTTCATGGTGACTTTTGAAGCCAAAAAATTTTTAATTTTGATGAAGCTTATTTTACCCATTTTTTTAATGGATTGTGCTTTTGGTATCACGCCTAAGAAATCTTTGCCAAACCCAAGGTCACAAAGATTTCTCCTATGTCTTCCTTTTATAGTTTTGAAAGTTTCATAGTTTTATTGCTGACAGATGTCATTTTGAACATACTTAGGACAATTCATAACAAATACAAATAAATGAGATTTGGAAGCCATAATGTATTTGCACTTGTAATTTTATTAAATATTGCCAAATTGCACTTCATGGAGGTTACTCCCAATTACAATAATTGAGAGTGCTTTTTTGCTCCATATTTTTTTAACTTTGCCAATCTGATAAGTTAAACATGGCATCTCAGTATAGTTTTAATATACATTTTCCTTATAAAAAATAGAAGTGAACCATGTGTTTTTCCTTCTCATGATATATAGGGTCATATTCTTTTATCTTTTTCTTATTGACTTGCAACAGCCCTTTACATATGTGGGAAACTAGATCTTTTGTTTGTGATATTAGTTGCAGATATTTTTCCAATTTTGGTATTTGTTCTTTGACTTGATGATGATTGATTTTCTGTGTACATTTTATTTATCTGCATATAGTAAAATTCGCTGGTCTCTTGTACCTTCTAGGTTGTCTCCTATTTAGAAAGGTCTTCCCCAATTTAAGATTATTCTTTCAGGGGCGCCTGGGTGGCTCAATCAGTTAAGCATCTGTCTTCAGCTCAAGTCATGATGCCAGGGTTCTGGGATCCAGCCCCATATTGGACTGCCTGCTCAGTGGGGAGTGCCATTCCCAACTGCTCATTCTCTCTCTCAAATAAAGAAATAAAATTCTTTTTTTAGAAGATTATTATTTTTAAAAAGTTTTCCTATGACTTCCTCTGACATTTTTATGGTTTCATTTTATACATTTAAATGAGTGATCCATCAATTTTAATGTAAAGGCCTAACATACTAACTTGCACCCTGCATAGCTACCCAGTCATTCCAGAACTACTTTTTGAATTATCCATCTTGTGCCAATTGATTTGGGGGGTTTTTTAAAAGATTTTATTTATTTGACAGAGAGATAGACAGTGAGAGAGGGAACACAAGCAGGGGGAGTGGGAGAGGGAGAAGCAGGCTTCCTGCCCAGTAGGGAGGCCATGTGGGTTTCAGGCCCAGGACCCTGCGAGATGACCTGAGCCAAATGCAGACACTCAGCGACTAAACCACCCACGCACCCCCTGCCCATTAATTTTTTTAAAAAGATTTTATTTATTTATTTGACAGACAGAGATCACAAGTAGGCAGAGAGGCAGGCAGAGAGAGTGAGAGGGAAGCAGGCTCCCTGCCGAGCAGAGAGCCCGACGCGGGACTCCATCCCAGGACCCTGAGCGGGACTCCATCCCAGGACCCTGAGATCATGACCTGAGCCTAAGGCAGCGGCTTAAACCACTGAGCCACCCAGGCGCCCCCTGCCCATTAATTTTAAATGGTGTTACCACTCCACCCTCACCAGACTGTAAGCTCCAAGCAGGAAAGACTTGTGTACTTTTTACTAATGTATCTTCAGAAACTAGCATAATGCTGGAACAAGACAAGCATTCAAAGATTGCGCAGTGCTGTGTGTGGGTGTATAGGCGGGTGGGAGGCGAAATACACATAACATGAAATTTACCATTTTAAATATTTTAAGTGTACTATTCAGCAGCATTAAATACAATCACAATGCTGTGCAACCATCACCACAGCCATTTCGGGAACTTTTTTCATCATCTTAACCTCTGTACTCATTAAAAAATAATTCTCCATTCTTCCCTTCCCCCAGACCCTGGTAACCTCTATTCTATTCTATCCCAATGAATTTGCCTATTCCAGGTACAACATATAAGTGGAATCATACAATATCTGTCCTTTTGTGTCTGGTTTTTTTCATATAACATGTTTTCAAGGTTTATCCATGTTGTGGCATGTATTAGAATTTCAGCCTTTTAAGGCTAAATAATAGTCAATTGTATGTATATGCCACATTTTGTTTATCCATTCATTTGTCAATGCACATTTTGATTGGTTTCCCCCTTTTAGCTATTATGAATAACATTGTTATGAACATTGATGTACAAATATCTGTTTGAGTCCGAAAGTGCTGCACTATTTTATAATCCTATCAGCAATGCCCAAGGGTTCCTTATTTCTCCTCCTCTTCACCAACACGTATTTTCTTTTTTTTTTTTTTTTGTTTTTGTTTTTGGTTAATAGACTTCCTCAAGGATGTGAGGTATTATTTCATGTTTCAGTTTGCATTTCCATAATGATTAGTGTCGCCGAGCATCTTTTTCGTGGGCTTATTGGCCATTTGTATATCTTCCTTGAAGGAAAGTCTTTTCAAGTCCATTGCCCATTTTTTAATCACACTGTGGTTTGTTGTTGAGTTGTAGAAGTTCTTTATATATTTTGGGCATTAATCCTTTATCAGACATATGATTTACAAATATTTGGTCTCATTCTATGAGTTGTCTTTTCACTTGCTCTCTTGAAAAGTATGCTGCTTTCACTGCCTTTGTATGCCTCAAAGCAACCTTGTACCATGCATGTTGTCACCGCTTCACAGATACAACTGAAAGCCAACGCTAGCATATCTTAGCACACTTCCTGACACCTAACAGGCGCTCAAAACTTTCTATTAGTGTTATTGCTGTTACTCTTGTTGCTGTTGCCTCAGAGATAATGATAATCTATGAAGAGTAACAGAAGCTGCTTCAAAAAGGCATGTCACTGGACGGAAAAAATAGAAAGCAAAAGGCCACAGAGGTTGCCAGCAGCGCCCAGGATCACCAAGTCACGGCCCCTCGCAATACACCAGATTTCAAAAACCGCCTAGTGTTTCACCAAACTCCAAACCATCCACGCCCATGCCCCCGGCCCCCACCCGCCCCCGCCCCCCATCCGCCCCCATCCGCCCCCATCCGCCCCCGACCCGCCCGGCCGGAGCCCAAGGCCACTTCCGGCCACTTCCGCCCCGCCCAGCCAGCCAGCGCGTGCGCCGTGAGGGTGTTTGCGCGCCGGTTCCCATCGCAGAGGGGCACACCCTGTTTCCGGCGCCCGGATGAGATTCCACAAGGCCCGGCGCCTGATCATGATGTAAGTTCCGGTTGCCTTGCTGAGTCGGAAGTGGGAACCCTTCGGGCCCTGAGACTTACCGTGTCGTCGCTGCTGGCCCTTCAGGCTCTGGTAAGAGGAAATAGCTTGACGGGAGGGGATCGTTGAGTTTGCGACGAGATTTTCTTCTCCTAGCTGAATGCCACTCCAAGTCTCTGCACTCTTGCCTCCAAAATTGCTTCTCCTGTGCCTTCCTGACCCTTGACCCTCTCCCTCGTGAACTTCGACCTGTCTGATTTGGGACCCCTTTACGGTGCCCCAGCTTCTGGCACCTCTCCCCCTTTTGCCATTCCCCTCCAGGAAAAGGCCAGAATGCTGGCCTTAGGTTATCTTTGACTTCCTTTCTCTAAAATGAGCGCCGAGTGGGTGGGTCTCCCTCCTTGCCAGGAATCCCTTATGGAACCTGGAGAGATGAAATGCAAAGCGTAAACAACAAACAGCCAGATGTCACAGAAGGGGGAATTAAGCACGAGTCGCAGCAGTGAAACCAATTGAATACATATGGCAAGATATTGACATTTCTTAAGGCAGGTGATCATTTCACTACTCAAAACTCTTCCTGGCACTGTGCTTCGTGCTCCCTCACCAGTAGGTCGTGGAGGACACTGATAAGATTGAGTAACCGCAGTCAGGAGCTTATATTTGATGGGTCTTCTCTTTGGAATCAGTTTTTCACTCCCAGAGCAAGGACTCGTTTAGTCTCATTATTTTGGTCTCCTATGGGAACCCTCCTGAGATAAAATGGGACCCAGGAAAGAATGCTGTTGGCTTTTTGTCTTGAGGAGATCCTTCTAACTTGTTGATGTGTTGTTAGGATCTGTTACCATTCTAGCCAGACGTGAAAGAATTTTGAGGTGGAACATATAACATTGAAAACATTTTAATTCCTTCTTGGTTTAATGTCTCACCAGGACAGAGACCTTAAAAAATATGCTTCACTAGAGTATGATTTTGCCAGTCCAATTTTACGAAGTATTCTACGTATTTCCCTAAAAGTAATACCAAGTCTGATGTTAAAACATTTGTGTGCTCTCCTCTTTAAGAGCTAACAATGGTCCTTAGGGATTAGCAGTACTGTTCATAAACAAAAGAGTGAATGGCAGTAGGGAGGGTGAGAGGATTTTGTAGGACTGGAAGTAAATAGCTATTGTAGATGTAGACCCTTGCAGTGAGTATATCAGAGTGAAATGTGCTTTTAAGTAGGACATATTAAAGAGGAATCAACTCAGGGGCGCCTGGGTGGCTAAGTTGGTTAAGTGTCAGACTGCCTCAGGTCATGATCTCTGGGTCCTGAAAGGGAGCCCCAGTTCAGGCTCTCCTCTCAGGGGAGTGTGCTTCTCTCTCTCCCAGTGCCCCCCCCCCAACCCCTGGCTCATGCTCTTGTGCAATCTCTCTCTCTCTCTCAAATAAATAAATAAAATCTTTTTTTTTTTTTTTTAAGTAATCAAATCCAAAAGCTCCTAAGGTTTTGATGGTGGCACCATCCCAAAGACTGACAACAAGATGGTGCTGTATCTCTGTATGGCAGTGGAAAATAAGAGATTATAAGTAATTGGTGACATTGAATATTAAGACAGACAAAATATTGGGGCACCTGGGTGGCTCAGTCATTAAGCATATGCCTTCGGCTCAGGTCATCATCCCAGGTCTTGGGATCGAGCCCCATCTCGGGCTCCTTGCTCAGCAGGAAGCCTGTTTCTCCCTCTCCCACTCCCCCGGCTTGTGTTCCCTCTCTTGCTGTGTCCCTCTCTGTCAAATAAACAAATAAAATTTTTTTTAAAAAATCAGGCTTCCATTTCATCAGACCTGTTGGAGTGGGTGATATCTAGGTATTACATTTGTGAGACCATTGAACGTATCTATACTGACATCTCCGCAAAGGTTCCCATCAAGTGGTCATTCTTCCTTTTTTCTGTGAAACTTTTCTATAAGTGGTTACACAGTATTGGACTATGAAAATAGTTTGTTCACAGATTTGAAGTTCATATGAGAAGGATGAACTTAGTATGGTAGGCAGAAACTTTTATTTTTTGTTTTTCAAAAAGACATATAGCAGAGATGACAAGAGATTATTTCCGATCTCTATTCTACACATCCTGAGATACCAAAGAGCCTCAAGTGTCTGACCCAGAAGCTTGACCTGCTACTGCAACCCAAGACACACAGTAAAGCCCTTACCTTGAAGTAGGATCATGGGTGCCTTCAAAGGAGGTCAGGAGTAATAACATGTAAGATTGAATCATTTAATAAAGATTTATTTGGGATTTTGTGATTGTGATACATAATTCCAGACAGAAAAAAAAACTAATCAGATATGAAATTGTACTCAGATTGCTTACTATCTAGCAAGGTAGAGGTCTGCTTTAGGAATACAACGTAGGAAGTTAATAAATCCTATTATTAAATGTAATGGGAAGCTAACTTTTTTTTTTTTTAAGATTTATTTGTCTTAGAGAGTGCACATGTGCGTGCAGCAGGAAGGGGCAGAGGGAGAGGGAGAGAGAGTCTTAAGCAGACTACAGTTGAGTGTGGAACCTGACATAGAGCTCCGTCTCACACCCTTGAGATCATGACCTGAGCTGAAACCAAGCACTGGACACTTAACCGACTGTGCCAACCAGGCACCCCAGCGTCTTTTTATAATGTAACAGTGTAATATTGAGAAAGGAGGAAATAATGCCATTTATTATCATAAATCCTGTTTATTTGTCTTGATAGTCTTAGGAGTCTATCTTTTCATATGTTCTGTATTCTTGACTTTCACCTTGCTGCTTTTCTACCTCTTGTAGAGGTGCAGATAACGCATCTCCTTTGTATTGTTTGTTTTCATTTATTTATTGGAGAGAGAGAGAGCACTTAAAAAAGAGGTGGAGAGAGACATAGATGGAGAAGCAGGCTCCCCACCAAACAGGGAGCCAGATGCTGGGCTTAGTCCCAGGACCCTGGGATCATGATCTGAGCCAAAGGAGACATTTAACTGACTGAACCACCCAGGCGCCCCAAGATGATTTATTTATTTATTTCTCAAGGAGAGGACACACAAGCGGTGGGGTGGGGTGGGGAGCAGCGGGCATAGGGGTAAGCAGGCTCCCCACTGAACGAGGAGCTGAATGCAGGACTCAATCCCAGAACCTTGGGATCATGAGCAGAGGCGAAGGCAGTCACTTAACCTACTGAGCCACCCAGGCGTCCCTAAGATTTTATTGTTAAGTAATCTCTACTCCCAACATGGGGTTCCAACTTAGAACCCCGACATCAAGAGTTGCATGCTCTACTGACTGAGCCAGCCAGGCGCCCCTCAGGCTGTTTTTAAAAGCCCATTCAAACTGGCTTACACAGTATAGGAAAATCTGTTGGCTTTTTTTTTTTTTTTTTTTTTAAATAACTGAAAGAGGGGCGCCTGGGTAGCTCAGTGGGTTAAAGCCTCTGCTTTCGGCTGAGGTCATGATCCCGGAGTCCTGGGATCAAGCCCCATATCGGGCTCTCTGCTCCGCAGGGAGCCTGCTTCCTCCTCTCTCTCTGCCTGCCTCTCTGCCTAGTTGTGATTTCTCTGTGTCAAATAAATAAAATATTAAATAACTGAAAGACTCTCTTTCCATCTTTAAACACTGTTTTCCTCTATCTTGACTTAGTTTGGGGCTAGGCCTCTTCTAGATGGTGGAAAGATGGCAATTCCAGGTTTATTTCTTACCCTGCTTGCCCTTTCTTACCAAGCAGAAAAAAATAGTTCCCTTTTCTGTAGGTTCAGCCAAAGGCCCGAAGCTGGGTGTTTATTGATTCTGATAGACCTTGTTAGGGTCTTGTGCCCACTCCTCAGTCAGTCACTTTGGCCCAAGTATGATGCGTTCTTTTTGGCCAGGCCAGATTTATATGCTCATTCCTGGAGCTAGTGAGTGAGGCCATCCTCTTCTGAACACATGGAGAGGATGGGATGGATCCCCAAAGGAAAAATGTAGGGTGTCATGTTGAAAAAAGAGGATGTTTCAAAGACAGAAAATGACAAGAGCTCACTATACTTCTTGCATGCCTCTGGACCTTGGGGTACCTTAGGTTAGAGGTAGGGTGGTGATCAGCCAACAATGAGACAATTGTTAGCATCTCTACGTGAATTAGGGGTAACAGTTAAGCTTATGCAGTGGTTAAGTGAGGGGAAAGTCTCTCAAGGAGTGTTGTGAATTCCAGCACTAAATGTGCTATTTTTATTTTTGGGTTATTAAGCTTTACTAAACTATGCATTGCAAAAATAAAATATGTATTAGCAACAGCTAATAGTTCATTTCCTTAAGCAGTAAAGCCCAGAACAGTGCTGAGAGGAGACCAGACTGTGTGCCTAAGTCAGTACAGATAATTAGCCCTTAGCTCTTACGCAGAAAACACAACCAAGGAGCATGAAGCAGCTGGTGGAGGTGTCTCAGAATTGTCAGGAAGTGTTAGAGTCTCTCTTCCTCCAAAAAATAAAGGTAACTTTTCTGACTTGCATTAGCTTTTGTTGATATGATTCTGTAGGGAATCTTAACCTCAGGAGATTAAAGGTAGACCCAAAAAGTTTTTTTCTCCTTCCCTCATATCCCTTCCCCATTCTTGAAGGCCTCTGTCCTTTTAGCAGTTCAATATCCTTGTGAGCCGAATATTCATACCCTTTGTCTGTTCCCCACCCTTTTCAGGGTTGTATTTCTGTGCTTGTGGCCCTAAAAGTTCAGGAAGGGGAGAAAGCTTTCAGGGCACTCCACTCATGGACTCATCCGGTCCGGCCTCTGAGTCCCCTTGGCGCTTGAATGAGGAAGTGTAATCAGAAGGGTGCAAATGCAGGCTCGGTCAGCTCCACTAAATACCTTTGAGGTAGATACCTGTCTCGTGTTACACATTAGGAATTTGTGTGCGAACAATGAATCTTGGAACACGGAAAAAATAAAATAAATTTTTAAAAAAAAAGGAATTTTGGGGGCATCTGGGTGGCTCAGTGGGTTAAGCCTCTGCCTTCAGCTCAGGTCATGATCCCAGTGTCCTGGGATCAAGTCCCGCATCTGGCTCTCTGCTCAGCAGGGAGCCTGCTTCTTCCTCTCTCTCTGCCTGCTTCTCTGCCTACTTCTGATCTCTGTCTGTCAAATAAATAAATAAATAAATCTTTTTTTTAAAAAAAGGAATTTGGGGTGCCTGGGTGGCTCAGTGGGTTAAGCCTCTGCCTTCAGCTCAGGTCATGATCTCAGGGTCCTAGGATCGAGTCCCGCATCGGGCTCTCTGCTTGGCAGGGAGCCTGCTTCCTCCTCCTCCTCTCTCTGCCTACTTGTGATCTCTCTCTGTCAAATAAATAAATAAAATCTTGAAAAATTTTTTTAATTAAATTAAAAAAGGAATTTGTGTGTGTCGGCAGTATTATAAAAACTCAGATTAGTAGTAGAAATTAAATCTAGAATTAAGTAAAGACCATTTGGTTTTTAGTGGAAGAAATCTCAATTGTTACAAGCCTCGGAGTAGAGATAAATTGCCTAATACATATTTAAAACCCACAACACGCTGCTGAATAGGTTCCTGTCCTGATTTGCTGTTCCATGTCTGATGTAGGCTTACAGTTAGTTTAATTCCTGGCTGCAGTATTAAGTCCTAGAAGCCTGAGCAAGCGCCATCTTACATTCATGGTGCATGAGAGCTAGTCAGCCGCCCTAAAGACTTACAAGAAATGTGTAGCTATTATTCTTTTATTTTTTAGTCAGTGCCACATTGTTGTTACAGTGAGTAGATGAGTTTCCTCGTTGACTGCAGTAATTCTTTCTGGTTAGCCTGTTTTTTAAAGGTATGGCAAATAGAAACGTGTCAACAGATAAATGCATTCCAGCTTGAACTTTTTTTTTTTTAAAGATTTTATTTATTTATTTGGCAGACAGAGATTACAAGTAGGCAGAGAGGCAGGCAGAGAGAGAGGAGGAAGCAGGCTCCCTGTAGAGCAGAGAGCCCAATGCGGGGCTCGATCCCAGGACCCTGGTATCATGACCTGAGCCGAAGGCAGAGGCTTTAACCCACTGAGCCACCCAGATCCCCGTCCAGCTTGAACGTTTTTAAAGCTTTTTGGTTTTAGCCACCCCCAAATCAAGCCAACTTATCCAGTTGGGTTTGTAACCATTTTGCCAAAAATGCCTTGAATGTTGGAACAGGAATTGGAAGGTCTTATGCAGAGCCTTTTTACCTGCGTTGTGTTCTCGAAATGGGGAAGGAACCAACTGTAGGTATAATCCCAGCTGTCAAGGTATCCGCCCCTCCGTGTCTGATACCTGTCCTCTTTGCAGCCCCTCCCCCTAGGTCTGCATGGAGGATACTTTAAAGTGAAATGACAGACCAGGAGAATAACAACAACATCTCAAGTAACCCCTTTGCTGCTCTTTTTGGCTCCCTGGCTGATGCCAAGCAGTTTGCGGCAATCCAAAAAGAGCAGCTGAAGCAGCAGTCTGGTAAGTAGGGGAGCCAGTAGCAGCGGAGATGACCTAGATTGGGGTCTTCCCAAGTGAAGTCTTAGGGTCCGTAATTGCAATTGGAATCGACCTGGGGGCACAGGTCTGGTTTTTTGTTCATTTAGGGCATAAATTGGGGGTTTTGTTCATTTTTCTTCTTTGTTTCGTTTTCGGGTCCTTCCCCCCGCCGCCGCCCCCCTCCCAGCTGCATAAGGAGAGACCAGATAACAGGTGGTTCCATAGTAACAGATGCTAGTTGTGATCCCAGTGCTGTCGAGCTGTTTATTTTAAAAATCACCTAGCAAAAGCTCATTTCAATAAATCTTTTTAACATAGGAAGCTGAGGTTGTAGCCATAGGTGTAGAAAGCAGATGTATAAAAGGAAGAATTAAAAAGCTTTTTGGCTTTTTGGTAGACAAGTAAATGAAATTTGTTCTGAAGCTTGGTGCTTCAGAGTTGATCCCAAGCAAAATACCTCTTCTATTCCATAGAATGGCCCCTTTCATGGCATAATGCTGTTAGAACAGCTTTCTAAGGTAATCTGATTCTTCGGGAGGAAGACAAACTTTAAGAGACTCTTAATCTCACAAAACAAACTGAGGGTTGCTGGGGAGAGGGGGGTATGGACATTGGGGAGGGTATGTGCTATGCTGAGTGTGTAAGCCTGATGATTCACAGACCTGTACCCCTGTGGCTAATAATACATCATTGTATGTTAATAAAATATTTTTAAAAAAATTAAAAAGGGAAAGAAAATCTGATGCTTTGCCTTAATGTGAAAAAAGAAATCAATAATATCTCACTAGTCAGAAAAATGGGTTTCCTCATTTAGGAGCAAAATTAAGATCGGGTCTAACTTCCTCCTGTGAGAAGACATATAGCCTAGAGGAATTAGTATGGTGTTTCTCAAATTTATTAGTCTTTGGAGCAATTTCAAATTTATTAGTCTTTGGAGCAATTTCAAGCCAGAAATTGCTCCCTTTCTCCCTCTGAAGAGAATAATAGTATTTTTTGGAAAGGAGAAATGTTTGTATTTTCCCTTTATTTTGTTTATTTCATAAGTACTGGTATATGTAGCTAAGTCGTAGCCTTGCTCCTTGTTCAGGACTGAATAAAAAGGAGGTAAGGGCAAGACAAATGAGTAGTGGACAGATGATGATGAAGCAAGGGGGGAGTATATGTAACGTTGACTTTCTACCATGATAGAAGGAGGCAGCTCTGGGTCTCCCGTCTGAAATCTCTTCCAGATTCTTGCATTAAGAGATTGTGGGAGGAAAGGGGGCATGGGGAGTAGGAATACAAGAAAATGGGGAAACAAAATTTATGAGTATGTGATTGGGGGAAATTTTGCCACAAAGGTTCTTAGCACCAATGGCTTTCAGGGTTCAGCAGGGAACTTAATCGGATAGGAGTAGAGTGACAGATGCTTGTCCTTCTGGCTGTCAGCAGACTTCAGGCTGGTTAGAGTTGGGAGCGTTGCAGGCACCGAGCCGGGGGACAAATCAGGTACATGCGTTCCTGTTACTATTTTGGCTTCTCCTCATTTTAGTTTGTTTACACTGAGTTTAGCATGACGCCAGGTCTAACCTGTTTTCCACCAGCAGTTAGAACTCTGCCAAAACCTTTGGCCTCCTGTGGTGAGCTTCACAGTGACTAAACTCACCATACTAAAGCAACTCTTAACCTCTGAGTGTTTTACCTGGCCTTTCAGAATAATCACTGTCAGTAGAGAGAAGCAGATGGACACGCCACGTGGATTTTGGTGAACAGCACCGTGCTTGTACTCCTTCAGCATAGGTCCATTCCGAGAGGCAGCTCTGTCTGCTGACAGCCAGAAGGACAAACATTCTGTCACATTACTCCTATATGGTTAAGTTCTCCTCTGAACCCCGAGAGTGATAGGAACTAAGCATCTGTGTAGCAAAATTTCCCTCAGCCACCTACTCATAAATCATATTTTCCCATTTCCTTATAATTCCTATTACTCACTCCCCTTTTCCTCCTACGGTCTCCTAAGGCAAGGTGCTTTTTACAGAAGTAAAGAGATCCAATCAATAAAAGAAGTAGTAACAAATTAGAGGGGGAAGGATTCGGATAAGCAGTTTATATGCAACAATCAAATGACTTTAAAAATCCAGTCTCACTAACAATTGGAGCCCCGCCCAGTAACACGGGAAGATGTTTACTTATGAAATTTGTGAGGATTTGAGCAAGTGCTCTCTCAGACTGCTGAGGGGTTTGTAATGAGAGCAGTCTTTCGGAGGATGATTTGGTAATAATGTTAACTTTTAAATGTGCAAACTCTTTAACTCAGCAGTTCTGCTTCTACGAATTTACCTTACAGAGATATTCACACAGGCGTACAAAACAGAGTTCTATTCGGTGCAGTAGTGTTCGAAATCATGAAAAATTGGAAACAGCCCCAATGTTCATCAATTGAGAAGTAGCTACACAAGTCAGAGTGTGTGCATACAATGCAATACAGTGCAGCCATTACACAGAATGAGGTAGGCCTATAAATGACCTAGCAGGGAAGGATGTTGGTGCTGATTAAGTTTATTTTATTTTTTTAAAAGATTTTATTTATTTATTTGATAGAGATCACAAATAGGCAGAGAGGCTGGTAGAGAGAGAGGAAGGGAAGCAGGCACCCTGCTGAGCAGAGAGCCCGATGTGGGGCTCTATCTCAGGACCCTGGGATCAAGACCTGAGCCGAAGGTAGAGTCTTTAACCCACTGAGCCACCCAGGCACCCTGGTGCTGATTAAGTTTATAAAGCAAGCTGAAAAGCAGTATATATAATATGATTCCCCCCCTTTTTTTAAACTGAAGACCCTAGCAATAAACATTCGCACCAGAATAAGGGGGGACAAAAGTCTGAAACACTTGGCTAACTTACATAGTTATCCATAGGGAATTGGTTCAGAGGAGACTTTTTTTTTTTTTAAGATTTTACTTATTTATTTTACAGAGAGAGATCACAGGTAGGCAGAGAGGCAGGCAGAGAGAGGAGGAAGCAGGCTCCCTGCTGAGCAGAGAGCCCGATGCGGGGCTCGATCCCAGGATCCTGAAATCATGACCTGAGCCGAAGGCAGAGGCTTTAACCCACTGAGCCACCCAGGCACCCCCTGAGGAGACTTTTTATATTGTGTTTTCCTATACAGTTTGGAATTATTCAAATATATGTGTTCTTTAAAATCAGAGGGGGAAAAAGCCGTATATTTAAAATAAAGGCATATTGATCTATTGAAGGTAATTCTCTGTTCACTAAGATTCTGTAGGGAACGCAGTGTTGCTATTTTTGGTAATATGGAGTGAAAAAATAAAATGGAGTAGGAGGATAAAATTTTTGATTTGTAAAATGTGGGATTTACAGCCAGGGATTTCAAAATCCTGTACTTAAAATGTTACCGAATATAACTCTCAATAGAAGAAAAGAAAAAACACACAAATAATCCAGTTTAAAAATGAGCAAAGGATCTCTATAGACATTTTTTCCAAAGAAGACATATAGCTGACGAACAGGTACATGAAAAGGTGCTCAGCGTCACTCATCATCAAAGAAATGCAAATCAAAACCATCACCTCATACCTATTAGAATGGATACTATCAAAAAGACAAGAAATAACAAGTGTCATTGAGAATGTGGAGAAAGGGAACCCCCCCGGTGCACTGTTGGTGAGAATATAAAATGGTGCAGCCACTAGAGTAAACATTGTAGAGATATTTCAAAAAATTAAAAATAGAACTCCCATATAATCCAACATTCTACTTTTGGGTATTTACACAAAGAAAACAAAAACACTAACTTGAAAAGATCTGTGCACCCCTGTGTTTGTTGCAGCATTGTTTATAATAGCCAAGACATGGAAACAACCTGTGTCTGTTGATGGATGAATGAATGAGTAAAATACGATACACACACACACGCACATACCACACACACAATGGAATATTACTGCCATTTGCAAAACATGGATGGACCTGTGTGAAATGAAACCAGTCAGATAGAAAAAGACAAATACAAACAGACACATGTTCTCAGTTATAGGTGATATCTAAAAAAGAGAGAAAGAAAGCTCATAGATACAGAGAACAGATTGGTGGTTGCCCGGGTGAGGTAGATACAGGGATCAAAAGGATCAGACTTCAGTTATAAAATAAGCCATAGGGATATAATGAATAGCATGTGACTGTAGTGAGTAATAGTATATTGCATATTTGAAAGTTACTAAGAGAGTAGATCTTACTCTTCACAAGAGAAAACAATATTTATAACTATGGTGACAGATGTTACCTAGAACTATTGTGTTGACCATTTTGCAATATATACAAATAGCAAATCATTGTGTTGTATACCTGAACCTATTAAGAATGTTATACGTCATTTTTTAAATGTTACACCTCAGTTTTTTAAAAAAGATGTTGCCTGACTTGCGATGATCTCTAATTAGATAATTAACTTGTTTCCCATCCAGAATTATCTTTCTCTTGATAACATCAAGAGAAACATGTTTGATAGTATACTTGGTTCTCTTAAGAGAGGAGTTTAACTGTTAATGGCTTACATTTTCTGGCAGATGAACTCCCAGCTAGCCCAGACGACTCGGATAATAGTGTGTCAGAAAGCCTGGATGAATTTGATTACTCTGTGGCTGAGATCAGCCGCTCCTTCCGTTCACAGCAGGAAATATGTGAACAACTCAACATCAATCACATGATCCAAAGGATCTTCCTCATTACTCTGGACAACAGTGAGTTACAGACCTGGAGCCGGTCTGTTCATTACTCTTCCCTTCCTGCTTGGGCGAGGAACTTGCTCTTAGAAACTTATTGTATCTAATGGTTAAACAAACCCTCTGTACTCCCTGTGGATGTGACCTAAAAATAGTATTTAGACACAGATACAGCTTTCATTACCATTTTGGTACAGACTGGACCATATAGCTCCTTGCCTTTACCACCTTAAAAGGGAAATGCGAGTGGTAGCCAAATCCTTTTTCTTCTCAGAGGTGACCTAAACATTTAGGCGGAAGCCCGACGAGGTGTCAGGCCACATTTTCCCTCTATGTCCTATCTGTGGTTAAACCCCAAAGTAGATGCTGATGTCTGGGATTCATGATGTTAGGTTTATAACAAAACCTGACATGCTCTTTGACTCTTTGAAAAACCTTAAGTCTTGGGGCGCCTGGGTGGCTCAGTGGGTTAAAGCCTCTCCCTTCGGATCAGGTCATGATCTCGGGGTCCTGGGATCGAGCCCCGCATCGGGCGCTCTGCTCAGCAGAGAGCCTGTTTCCCCCTCTCTCTCTGCCTGCCTCTCTGCCTGCTTGTGATCTCTGTCTGTCAAATAAACAAATAAAATATTTAAAAAAAAAAACCTTAAGTCTTTAGATACTGCTTTGTGTGTCAAGATTATCCTGATACTACCCGAGTCAGACATGGTTCAAGAGAAATGCTGTCGAGATCGGTTGTCTGTGTAAGACAGAAGCATTATCCTTAACCTGCCAGATTAAAATCATTTCCCAGGTGACCCCAGCTTGAAAAGTGGGAATGGCATCCCCAGCCGTTGTGTGTATTTGGAAGAAATGGCAGTAGACCTGGAAGATCAAGACTGGCTTGATATGAATAATGTGGAGCAGGTACCATTTCTGATGTTCCTTTCAAGAGTGCCTTCAGCACAGACTAGCCAAGCAGTTGAGCCCTGCTCGTATTTCTCCAGCTGCGACTTGGCTTACGTAACTCTATCTCTTGACATTGTCTGTGGTGTTCCTCTTTGGGGATCTTCTCATTTACCATGGCCACATATCTGAATTCCTGGAGTGACCTATCTGTGCCTCTCAGATGGCAGTTATCTCTGTCACATGTCGTGGCCTTTTTTATGTACCTGTTTTATCTCCCCTGTCAGACCCTTTAGTTCTCGAGGGCAAGGCCCATGTCTTTATATCTTTCCCAAAATCAAAACAGTGTGTTTTACCTTATAAGTGCCTGATGAACATTAAAGGAATAAGACTTTAGTAGGACAGACACTTGACAACTTGTAGTTTAACTTTATTTCTTTAAACTATCTTTATATCTTTATATAAGTCTGAGTAAGGCCAGCAGTCACGCAGAGTAAACTTCATGTATAAGTTCAATCGCTGATTCTCCACACCATTCAGCAAATACTGTTTTAATACTTACTGTATGCTAAGGCTGTACTAGATGCTTGAACTCTGTTTGGGAGAACTGTACAGGTGAGCCTTGAGCAGCATGGGGGTTAGGGGCCGTCGTAAATCCGCACATAACTTCTGACTCTCCAAAGACTTCAACTAATAGCGTACTGTTGCCAGGAAGCCTTGTGGATAAGAAACAATAAAGTCAGCTAGGGAAAAGAAAATGTTACAAAGAAAATCAGAAGCAAGAGAAAATGCATTTACAGTGCTGTTGTGTATTTATTGAAAAAATATCCATGTCAAACCCATATAGTTCAAGGATCAACACATAGAGTTACGTTTATATACCTAGTATTTTCTAAAGTGTAAGGGCAGAACTTACATTCCCCCTTCACTCTACATCCTGTGACTCCCACAGTAACCTGTGTCAAAATGACCTACATCTTGATGTCCCGAGATTAACTTTGCAGCGGTTTAGTGTCTCATTTGTTTGCTTTTCTTGAAGGCGGTCTTCGCTCGCTTGCTACTTCAGGACCCGGGCAACCACTTGATCAACATGACTTCTTCTACGACGTTGAATCTCTCTGCTGATCGAGATGCAGGGGAGAGGCACATTTTTTGTTACCTTTATTCCTGCTTCCAAAGAGCTAAGGAAGAGGTAAGGAATATTTCCCATTGAGAACTGTGTGGTACTCTTGGGTTTGACTTTAACATGGAAGCCAGAGAGTTGGATGAGTGTCTTTTATATCCATTTATATTCATCATAATATATCGGGAACTAGAAATAAGAGGCACTATGTGTTGTCAAAAATTTTCGTTTGTATACTCTTAAAAAAGGTCAGGGGTGGGGGGAGAAAAGGTGTGATAGACTCCTTTCCACTGAGCTGTAAATAACAGAGGGAGCTAAGCTTGGTCCCTTCAGGATAAGAATTCGAGCAGGTGCGTGATTCTTAACACCGAAGAATGAACTCATACGAATTTTCAAGCACCCACAGGACAGCAGTACTGTTCTGGGGTACATTGTCTTTTTCATTCTATTTGCTGTGGTCACCCTTGTTCAGGTCATAGAGCTAGACTCTCCCCTCTCTCCTTCATTCTATTTCCAGATTACCAAAGTTCCAGAGAACTTGCTCCCCTTTGCAGTGCAGTGCAGGAACCTTACCGTGTCCAATACCCGAACAGTCCTCCTCACCCCAGAGATCTATGTTGACCAGAACATTCATGAGCAGCTGGTAGATTTGATGTTGGAAGCCATCCAAGGAGCCCGTGAGTACATAAGCAAGATCTCTGAGTTTCTACATTTTGGTTTCCAAATTTAAAAGTCCTTTAATTGCATTAGAAAGCCTCAGAGCCACTATGGTTCCAGAAGTATAAATTAAGGAAGAGAGCTCATATCTTGACCTCTGGAGTTGAATACCAGTAGAATTATCAGAAGTGTGAGAAGGGTAGAGAGCCTACGTGTAAAAGTATATAAAAATCGCCACAAGCTTCTTTTCCTCTCATTTGTCGTCTGTTAGATTTTGAAGATGTAACTGAGTTTCTCGAAGAGGTCATTGAAGCCTTGATACTGGATGAGGAAGTGCGCACATTTCCAGAAGTCATGATTCCAGTGTTCGATATTTTATTGGGCCGAATAAAAGATCTAGAGCTCTGTCAGATCCTGTTTTATGCATATCTGGATATTCTTCTCTATTTCACTAGGCAGAAGGATATGGCAAAGGTAGGTTTGAAAGTGGTACATACTCATTTGCACTGGAGATTTAATACTTTATGGGTCCCTGTCCTGAACATGCTGTAATGTTACCTGTTGAATTAAAAAAACATACATTGGTTGTTGTATGGACTTAACTCTTTGAGATCCTCTCACCCCACCACCTTTATCTCCTCATGCAGACGAATAAGTAGGACTTGTTTTCTCCTTTAGGTTTTTGTAGAGTACATTCAGCCCAAGGACCCCAGCAATGGGCAGATGTACCAGAAGACCTTGCTGGGAGTAATCCTGAATATCTCCTGCTTATTAAAGACTCCAGGTGTAGTAGAAAATCATGGCTACTTCCTGAATCCATCTCGTTCCAGTCCCCAGGAGATCAAAGTGCAAGAGGCCAACATCCATCAGGTGGAACTGTTTACCACTGTCTCCCAACCCCCTAATCTTAGGTGAAATCGCGTTTCCTCGGGAAGCAGATGCAGATAAGGCCGCTTGAGCCTCTTTCGGGAAGCAGATCAGTCTGCTTGGCTTTCTACTGTAATCATTTAAAGAAATTGTCCTCTTTTCAGCCCAGGCTCAGGGCAGAGGAGAAGCCGGTGCACAGTTTAAGAATAAGCTGCTGCTGCTTTTTGCCCTGTGCTGGGGCCTAGCCACTTCCCCTCAGCCCTTGCTGTTGACACCAAGCTGTCTCTTACAACCTGGGCTCCTAAAATCTTCCAATGAACTCCAGCATATAAACCAAATTTTTTTCCTTTTCTTCCTTCCACCTTCGTCCTCTCCATTTGGGCTTCTTAGTGAGAATTCTAGCAGAGGTCTGGCCAACATGAGGCAGTAAATGGTTGACCCATTTAGGCAGGAATTGGCAAATCACTGCAGTGGCCAGATCCGACCTGCCACCTGTTTTGGTAAATAGTTCTGTTGAACACAGCCTTGGCCATTCATACACATGTTGTTTATGGCTTGATTTCATGCCACGGTGATAGAGTTGGAATAGTTGCCACAGTCAGCATATGGCTTGCAAAGCCAAAAATATTTATCATCTGGCCCTTTGCGGACAAAAATTTACAGACCCCGAAAGCTATGTAAATGCTATCTGCAGTTTGGCAGCTCATCAGGGAATCAATCTCTCATAAATGCCCAGAAAAAAAATTTTTTTTAATTGGAACTGGGGTATAAGGCAAAGGGAGAGTGTGAGAGAAGATTAGGATTAGGATATTTTTGGAAATTGCCAATGGCTAAGGTTTGGGAGAAACAAATATGAGGATTGTGAAACTGGAATGTTCTGTGGTTGTGTTTTCTGGTTAAACAGTTCATGGCTCAGTTCCATGAAAAGATCTACCAGATGCTGAAGAACTTACTCCAGCTCTCTCCAGAAACCAAACACTGTATCTTGTCCTGGCTTGGAAACTGTTTGCATGCAAACGCAGGCCGCACCAAGATTTGGGCCAATCAGATGCCAGAAATCTTCTTCCAAATGTATGCCTCGGATGCCTTCTTTCTGAATCTGGGTGCTGCTCTCCTGAAGCTATGCCAGCCGTTTTGCAAACCCAGATCCTCTCGGCTCCTCACCTTTAACCCCACTTACTGTGCCCTGAAGGAGTTGAATGATGAAGAACGAAAAATTAAAAATGTGCACATGAGAGGTAGGGGGGAACTGGGTTTCTCAAGATGGTGTGTGCACACGCGCGTGCTCGTATGTGTATGTGTGTGTGTAACATCTAAGACATTACTTTTGTCTGTTTTCACAAAGGTGCCTCGTTCTCAAAACAAGGCAAAAAGCAAAGCTAGTATAAATTTTAAAAAGACAGACGTCTAAAATGGTAGTTTTTAGATATTGTGCTTTCGTTAGATTTTCTTTCTGAATTTAGCAGCCTTTGGGTATTGATTGATTCTTTCTAAAAATAATAAAGCACAGTCACTGTTTTGTCTTTCAACTCGAAGCCTCCAGAAGAAAGCAGATATATTAATAGATAATCATAATACGTATAGGGCTAAACAATGGGGGCACAAAGGAGAAAGTGAATAATAAATTCTACAGAAGTTGGAAGTCTTTGCGGCCGAGTCTTAAAAGATGTGTTGGGTTTCAAGTACAAAGATACAAAGCTGTGAAAGGCTTTATTGGAGAATAGTGAGAAGTTCAATGGGAGCTCTAGGTGGGAAAGGAGTATGGGAATTGGCAGGAAATGAGTCTAGGGAGGAAAAATATCGGCCAGTTCGGAGAAAACTCAGTGCAGAGAAGTGAAAAGAAGAAAACAAGTCACTCAAAGTGACTCATTCTTGAAAAAAAAAAATTAAGAACTCCTCTTGATTTTGGTGTATTTCCTCTGTTTTATGACTCTTCTAATCCTAAAAGCAATACATAGTCAACAGGAAATAAATCTGGAAAATCGCAAATAGATAGAGATGATCCACTGTTATCACTTGGCAATATCGGCAGTGTTTCCTACATTTGTTTTTAAAAAGAAATTACTAAAAAAAAAAAAAAAAAAAAAAAACCTCTCATTGTAGCAGTATGGAAGTTAAGCTAGAATAAGGGGACACTGGATACCCAGGACAGAAGTCTGTGGCGAGTCATTTACTGTTCCTTTTACCTTCTTTGAGGTTTGGACAAAGAGACTTGTTTGATCCCAGCTATGCAGGAGCCAAAGTTCCCCCAGAACTACAACCTTGTGACAGAGAACCTTGTCCTAACCGAGTACACCTTGTACTTAGGATTTCACAGGTAACTGCTCTGATGTCATTCAAAAACTGTTTCGTGGGGTTACAAACCAAAAGGTTGAAAGTGAGCCTCACTTCATTCTGAAGGCTCCCATTAGGATCTAAAAGGAACGGGGTTTTATAGGTACTTTGTCGTATTTATGTGAATTGCCTTTGTCCAGATTACTTTACTTTACTTTTCATTTTTGACTTGCTACACTAATTAAAATTAAAATTAAAATTAAAGACACTAGTATTGTTCACTGAACATGCAAACTTTTTAAAAGATTTATTTCTTTATTTTAGAGAGAGAGAGAGAGAGCAGGGGAAGGGGTGGGGAGGGGTGGAGAAAGAATCCTCAAGCAGACTTCCCCGCTAAGTGTAAAGCCTGACTCAGGGCTCCATCCTACAATACTGAGATCATGACTACAGCTGAAATCAAGAGTTGGGCTCAACCAACTGAGCCACCAGGGGCCCCCAAACTTGCAAAAAAAATTTTTAAGATTTTATTTATTTAACAGAGCACAAGCAAGGGGAGTAGCAGGCAGAGGGAGAGGAAGAAGCAGACTGCCCCACTGATCAGGTAACTCAGTGTGGGATCGATCCCAGGACACTGGGATCATGACCTGAGCCAAAGGCAGATGCTTAACTGACTGAGCCACCCGGGTGCCCCTAAACTGGCAAATTTTTAAATCACTATCTTCCTATTGTGATCTGTGAAAGTGGGATTCTTTAAACTTTTCACTTTCTGCTCTTGAATTTTCATTACTTACTACTCTTGATGAAAAAGACCAAGCTCTAGTCTATGGCACAGAGACAAAATTGACAAAATTTAAAGAAATATTTGGGGCTCGAGCACATATGCGCATGCACTCTCTCCCACTCTCTTTAAAATAAAAAAATTCATTTAAAAAAAGAAGAAATGAAATGTTTATCAGGGATACCAATAAGATCAGTAGGACCACAAAAGATTTATGTATCAAAGATCAAAAGGATTCTAGAAGCGTGAAAATTTAAGAACTAGAGTTCTGGTTCTGGCAGGCCACACAGCATTTTGTGATTTTTCTGTCCTCTGGTTTAGCTGATCATGACTGCAAGTTTAAATAAGGAAGTTGTTACAGGGGCACCTGGGTGGCTCAGCCCTTAAGCATCTGCCTTCAACTCGGGTCATGATCCCAGAGTCCTAGGATTGAGCCCCACATCGGGCTCCCTGTTCAGCACTGCTTCTCCCTCGCCCACTCCCCTTGCATGTGTTCGCTGTCTCACTGTGTCTCTTCCTGTCAAATAAATAAACTCTTTTAAAAAAAAAAAAGAAGAAAGTTGTTACAGTCCTTAGGAAGAGGTACTATAGCAGTTTTTAATGTCTTCTCAGGATATTTACATTGGCACAGAGGATTTTTTAAAACTCAGTGAATTGCTAGAAAAATGAAATATTAGTTTTTCTGTCCCAGTCAACGACATTTTAAGTGAGACAATAGGTAACGCAGCATATGTTTAACCTGCTCAGCCACCGACATTCAGACGTAGAAATGAGTGTCATCTAGACTCCCCATATTGGCTTGCTAACCATAGACATTGTCCACAGGGCCAAAGAAGATGACTTTGGACTGTATCCATAGAGACAACTATCCGTAACATTGAATTACGGGACTTCCTTTCATGAGAGAACATTTGGCTGGCCCTTTGTAAAGAATAATGTAATTTTATATTGAACAGCAAAGGACTGGAAGCTGTTTCTTAGGTTGCGTCCCAGGTGGCTACCGGTTTATATGTGGTCGTTATTAACTTAGAGTCCTTCTCCTCGAGCTTTTGTTCTCAACGAACCGTAGAAAAACTGGCCATATGATATATCCGAGTACAGTCATTGCAGGTGTGCAGTGTCAGACTCTCCTGCTGGGCTCTCTTTGGACATTGTCTGATCGTTCTTTATTTTACATGGTAACAGCCCAATCTACACCCTCCGCAAGAAAGCTACTGGTCTTTGGATGGTGCTCTCACCTGAAGTCTGCTATTTATAGTTAGTGTCATTTATGTCAAATACTTGGTGACATTTTCCCAGAGCTATAAGCCCTACCCCTGTCCTGTCAGTAAGTTGTGCGAGTGCCTTCTGTGCCGCCACAGTCACAGCTCCCTATATCGTGAAGAGGATATAGAATAAATAAGTGAGGGTTTGTTTTTCTGGAAGAATCTGTACTCAGCTGTCCTGTATGAGCCTCCTGACCCAGTCTCTTCTGCTTTCTTGGGGGCAGGTTGCATGATCAGATGGTAAAAATCAACCAGAACCTGCATCGGCTGCAGGTTGCCTGGCGAGATGCTCAGCAAAGTTCTAGCCCTGCCGCTGACAACCTTCGTGAGCAGTTTGAACGGCTGATGACCATCTACCTTTCTACCAAGACTGCCATGACGGAGCCCCAGATGCTACAGAACTGTCTCAACTTGCAGGTGTCCATGGCTGTTCTGCTCGTCCAGCTGGCCATAGGCAATGAGGGCTCACAGCCAGTCGAGCTAACTTTTCCTTTGCCAGATGGCTACAGCTCTTTGGCTTATGTGCCAGGTAAGCGGGCTCTTCCTTGGGAACTGCCTATTTATAGCTAGCTAAGTTTAACTGGGTCACTTCGAAAGTTTAACCGTCACAGTACCCTTCCTTAATGATCATTCAACTGTTTTTGGAGAAATAACTCGAATTTATAGATATCTACTGGTCAAAGGATGGGGAAGCCAGCATCTTTTTCCTCGGCCTTGTGTCCCCACTTCTGTGTGTATCAGAAAACAGTCTCAAAGGATTAAGTGCAGCCAGGGTTTTCGGAGCTGTTAGTTTTAGCATTAATGTTGTTTCCATTGTCCGTCTTCTAAATTTATCTGTCCGACTCTCCCTGTGCTCTTCTTCAGGGGAAGAAAAACTATGATCCCCTGTTGGTTAAGGAGATTGTGTATGTAGGTTTGTCGGTGAGGAGTTGGCAGATGCTGTCTATCAAAATCAGGTTATATGTTCTTGATCACCATATTGGTCATCTGTTGCTATGTAACAGATCATCCCAAACGTAGCACCTAAAAAATGTTGTCTCACATGTAGTCTGTGGGTCAGGAGTCCAGGAGTGGCTTGGCCGCATGGTTCTGTCTCTGGGTCTCCGTGCGGCTGCGGCTGAGCTGTCAGTCAGGGCCACAGGAATCTGAGGCCTTGACAGAACTGGAGGATCTGCTTACAAGCCAGGTCATGTGGTTGTTGGCAGACCTCATTTGTTTACTGGCCTCTTTTCCAGGTCACACAGATCTCTCCCTAGTACTGTTCGTGATATGGCAGCTGGCTTCCTTGAGAGCAAGTGACCAAAATGGAAGCTATAGGCTTTTATAACCTCACCATGGAAATAATATACCATTGCTCCTATATGCCTCTCCCCTGGGAGAGTGTAAGGAGGGACACACAAGGACATGAATACCAGGAAGCAAAGACAATTGGAGGACCATCCTGGAGACTGATGACCAGAGTCATCTAATGTATTCATCTTTGTCGAAGATTCTTTATCCATCTAAAGGGTTATTTAACGCACAGTTAACCTTGAGTGTGAAAAGAATGTCTATCAGTATACCTTTTTTTTTTTTTTAAAGATTTTATTTATTTATTTGACTGACAGAGATCACAAGTAGGCAGAGGCAGGCAGAGAGAGAGAGAGAGGAGGAAGCAGGCTCCCCACAGAGCAGAGAGCCCGATGCGGGGCTCAACCCCAGGACCCTGGGATCATGACCTGAGCTGAAGGCAGCGGCTTTAACCCACTGAGCCACCCATGCGCCCTATCAGTATACCTTCTTAAGTTGCACTGGTGTGTGAACAGTATTTTGTGTCTCTGCTATTTTCATATTGAATTGGGTAGAAATAAAAATTGACTTACCCTTAGTTTGTTTTTTTTTCAAAGACTTTATTTATTTGACAGGGACACAGCAAGAGAGGGAACACAAGCAGGGGAAGTGGGAGAAGGAGAAGCAGGCCTCCCGCTGAGCAGGGAGCCCAATGCAGGACTCGATCCCAGGACCCTGGGATCATGACCTGAGCTGAAGGCAGACACTTAATGACTAAGCCCCCCAGGCGCACTGAAAAATTGACTTACCTTTAAAGGAGAGTCTGCATTTATGAACTTGTCTCCATTCTTAGTACCTACAAGACATTTGGGACTTTTTAACCTTCATTAGGTAGAGCAAAAGGGAGGAATTTCAATATCGCTTAATACAGAAAGTCAGATGTTTCACTAATTGCAGTAAATGTTTTCTTTTTCAGAATTTTTTGCGGATAACTTGGGTGATTTCCTCATTTTTCTCCGCCGCTTTGCCGATGACATCTTGGAGACGTCTGCCGACTCCCTAGAACATGTTCTTCACTTTATTACGATTTTCACTGGAAGCATAGAAAGGTGAGGTGTTGGAAGCTTGGCTCTGATACCACTTAGAGGTGCAGAGCATTCAGAAAACTTCTCAACCAAGAACACACAAGCCTGAATCATAAGGGCTTGCCTTCAGAAGTGGGGTTAACACTAATGAATCACCTGACCGTGCTTGCGGGTAGCCGGAAATCCCCCATCTTGAGAGGCATAACAAGCCAAGGACTTTGCCCACAAAGAATCCGAACGTGCTTGTGAGAGAGCCAGTGGGAATTCCACTGCAAGCGGCTGGTTAAAATAGTTACCTTAATGCCAAAAACCTTACCAGTGCAGCCAGTTCTGTATGGTCACAAAGTTTACCCTTAACGTTCTGAGTTGCATGAACAGTAAACACAGGTCAGTGCTTTCAAATCTCATCTTCTCATTCAGAGCTTCTGCTCCCCTTTCTCAAACAGAGATGCCCACTAACCTGTAGAGTTGCTTCCCTGGCATTTTTGGTTTCTAGGCCAAAGGAAACCGTGTGTGCAAACGGAACGATGCACAATGCCCTGAGCCATGTCAGCGAGAAGGAGGTAGAGGCCAGTCCTTCCCTGAGCTGAGCAGACCCAGTGAGAAGTCATGAGTCGACTAGGATTTATTAGGCACGCGTGGCAGCCGGCGTCAGTAATGTAGAAGAACTGCGGCCTGACCCCGGCCCTCGGGAAACTTAGAAAGGCAGGTTTCTCCTCAGTGAAACTGTCAGGGAATGTAAGCAGTAAACAGTGAATTATTATAGAAGAGTAAACAGAATGACGAGACATTATAGAGAAACTTGAGTACTCATCCTCATACTTGGCCGGCTGTGATCTCAAAAGTTGAATGATGTTGTACCCTACATTACCCCCAGAAACTGATAGCCTGGACATGACAGAACCCTCGTTTCTCTTCCAGCAGTGGTAGAGGGTGTTTTGGCTCCTCATGTGGAGAAAAGAGTCATCAGTTCGAGAGTTAACTTTTCTACCTGCTCAGCTGGCTTTCTGTCCTTTGTGTAGAATGAAGAATCCTCACCTAAGGGCCAAACTGGCTGAGGTATTGGAAGCAGTGATGCCCCACCTGGACCAGACGCCAAATCCCTTGGTAACCAGTGTGTTCCACCGGAAACGTGTGTTCTGCAACTTTCCCTATGCATCCCACCTTGCAGAAGCTCTAATCAAGGTCTTTGTGGACATTGAGTTTACAGGTAAAGCAGTCCAGAACTGAGAAGGCGATCCTAGTGGAGTCTCCTAGCTTGATCAGTATTTAATGTCAGAAAAATAGCATCAGCCATCAGTTATGGAATAGCTATGTGCCAGCCTTGATGCTAAGTGCTTTTCTTAGATTGTTTCATTAATTTGTCACCATCTGGCAAGTTTTACTGCATCATCCCTGTTGTACATATAAGGACATGAATGCTTGAAAAGATAATTTGTCTGTGTCATACAACTAAGTGGTAGAATCAGGTTGATTCTGTCTCACCTCAAAAAGAAAAACAAGGGTGGGGGGTTGTTGCCTGGGTGGATCAGTTGGTAAGCAGTTGACATTGGCTCAGGTTATGATCTCAGGGTCCTGGGTTGGAGGCCCATGTCAGGCTCCACTCAGCTGGGAATCAGCTTCTCCCTCTCCTTTTGTCCCTCCCCCAACTCCTGCTTCTCTTTTTCTCTCTCCCTCTCTCAAATAGATAAATAAAATCTATGGGGATGCCTGGGTGGCTCAGTCAGTTAAGTGATTACCTTCGACTCAGGTTGTGATCATGGGGGTCCTGGGATCAAGTCCCACATCGGGCTCCTTGCTCTATGGGGAGCCTGTTTCTCCCTTTGCCTGCCACTTTCTCTGCTTGTGCGTGTGCATACACTCACTCTCTCTCTGACAATAAATAGAATCTTTAATTTAAAAAAAATAAATAGGGCGCCTGGGTGGCTCAGTGGGTTAAGCCACTGCCTTCGGCTCAGGTCATGATCTCAGGGTCCTGGGATCGAGTCCCGCATCCGTCTCTCTGCTCAGCGGGGAGCCTGCTTCCCTCTCTCTCTCTCTCTGCCTGCCTCTCTATCTACTTGTGATCTCTCTCTGTCAAATAAATAAATAAAATCTTTAAAAAAAAAATTTAAAAAAAATAAAAATCTTAAAAAAAAAAAAGACCCACATACTCTTACCAATTTTATTACATGCTTGATTTAATTATGCTCCAGCAAAGTACCCTGTTCAGTTACAACCTATGTCTTGTTTTTTTTTTTGTGGGGGTTGGGGAGGGGCAGGGGAAGAGGTAGAGGGTGAACCTTAAGCAGTGCAGAGCTCAGTCTCACAACCCTAAGGTCATAACCTGAGCTGAAATCAAGAGTCAGACACTTAACCAACTGAGTCACCTAGTCACCCCGACCCCAAGTACTTATTTTTATCTGCCTCAAAATTGCTGAATAGTGGGACAGTTCCTTTTTCTTTATTTTTTCTTTTTCTTTTTTTTTTTTTTTAAGATTTTTTTTATTTATTTGACAGAGAGAAAGATCACAGACAGGCAGGCAGACGGGGAGAGGGAAGCAGGCTCCCCACTGAGCAGAGAGCCTGATGTGGGGCTCGATCCCAGGCCCTGAGATCATGACCTGAGTCAAAGGCAGAGGCTTAACCCACTGAGCCACTCAGGCGCCCTTTTTTTTTTTTTTTTTTTTTTTTTTTTTTAAAGATTTTATTTATTTATTTGACAGAGAGAGATACAAGCAGGCAGAGAGGCAGGCAGAGAGAGTGTGAGGGAAGCAGGCTCCCCGCCGAGCAGAGAGCCCGACGCGGGACTCGATCCCAGGACCCTGAGATCACGACCCGAGCCGAAGGCAGCGGCCTAAACCACTGAGCCACCCAGGCGCCCAGCCCTTTTTTTTTAAAGTAAACTCTGTCTCCAACATGGGGCTCAGACTCACCACCCTGAGATCAAAAGTAAACTGTACCCCATCTCAACCAGTAAACAATATATGTTAGGCACTTATACAAGACCCCTTTTAAAAGAAATGTTCTACATTAAAAAAATAAAAGTTGTCCTACCATCCGGTGGTAAATACAATTAACATTTAAAGAGATATTTAACATTGTTCTGAGTGCCTTTCTTATTTGAATCTTGGTTTTGTCACTTGCTCACCTCTGAGCCTTAGTGTCGTCGTCTATAAAATGGGGTGAAGTGACAACTAATGAGATAGTTCATGTAAATCTTCCTAATACATATACAGTCGCACAATGAATCACTGCAGTTACCTCATTATATGACCATTTCAACCCTTTACATGTGATGATAAGAGGACGTACTCTAATTCCTGTTTTATTTCTGAGCAAGTAGAAGTTAAAAAATGTTAAGAGACTTGAAATAAGTGGAGCCAAAGGGAATACCTATATATTCTTACTCCAAATCCCATATTCTTCTTTCATTGTATGACCCAAGCTACAAAGATGGAGCGGTCCTTTGATTGGTCAAAACAGTATAAGCCTCAGGTTTTTAGCCCCTGACCTGATTTTTCAGAGTAACTAAGAGCCAGTTCATCTCGCAGCTGGAATGCTATGAGGAACGTGGAGGTTACTTAATATCCTTTTCAGCACGTGGCGGTCACTGCCACAATGGTCAGTTTGGAGGCCTCATTCAGAGTCTGATAAGACTTTACATTTGGATATGGAAGCATTTGTTTCCCCTGGCTTTTAGTGGACAACTTGGTCCTTGTCCTTTTCTGCATGCGGCATCTTTTATGTCTGTCTCCCTCTTTTTTGTTTTTTGTGTTTTTTTAAGATTTTATTTATTTATTTATTTGCAACAGAGCACAAGCTGTGGGGAGGAGGCGGAGGGAGAGGGAGAAGCAGGCTCCCCGCTGAGCAGGGAGCCCGATGCGGGGCTCGATCCCAGGACCCCGAGACCACAACCTGAGCTGCAGGCAGATGCCTAACTGACTGAGCCACCCAGGCGCCCCTGTCTGTCTCCCTCTTATTCTGTCAGTAAGGAAATAAGTAAACACTTGGCTGTCATTCTGGGCCTTTGTAAACTCCCAGGGCAGATTTTACCAGTAGTCTTGACACATTCAGAATAGAAGAAAATGGCTCCCAGGCATAACTCTTACCTTTCTCTAGTAGCACCGCCTTAGCTGGGTTTTTGCTCTTACCCTATTCCAGGAGACCCCCATCAATTTGAACAGAAGTTTAATTACCGACGTCCCATGTATCCCATCCTAAGGTACATGTGGGGAACAGATACCTATCGAGAAAGCATTAAGGTGAGAGAGTTTTTGGTGAAGCCAAAGCTGAGTTCTCTGAGTTTTACTTCAGCTAAGCCCCAGTGAGTTGTGGTTCGGTACTAAAATGGTTTTGTCTTGGGCTGGGACTTACAGGATTTGGCTGACTATGCCTCTAAGAATTTAGAAGCCATGAATCCCCCGCTTTTCCTCCGCTTTCTTAACCTGCTGATGAATGATGCCATCTTCCTCCTGGACGAAGCCATACAGGTAAGAATAAGTAAATAAAAAAAATTTTAGGGATGCATGGGTGGTTTAGTTGTTTAAGCATCTGCCTTCCTCTCAGGTCATGACCCAGGGTCCTGGGATCGAGTCCTGCATTGGACTCGCTGCTCAGTGAGGAGTCAGCTTCCCCCTCTACCTGCCATTCCCTCTGCTTGTGCTTGCTCGCTCTCTCTGACAAATAAAATATTTAAATAAAAATTCTTTATAACATTTAACTGCCATTACCAAATAATAAATACATACTTTTTACCTTCAAATTAGAATAGCGCAGTCTTGAGACACCTGAGTGGCTCAGTCAGACTTCACCTCAGGTCACGATCTCAGGTACTGGGATTGAGTCCTACATCAGGCTCAGTGGGGAGCTTGCTTCTCCCTCTCCTTCTGACCCTTGCCCTTCCAGTTGTGCTCTCTCAGTCTCTCAAATAAACAAATAAAATCTTTAAAAAACAAAATGTTAGAATAGACCAATCTTTATGCCCATAGTACCAGTTTGGACACCAAAAATTTATGAGAAGTAATGTACCATGAACCTTGCCATTACAGAGCTTGATAGATATTATTCCATTAGAGAACAATATGAAGGGTCATTGAAGCCTCATAAACGAGGGTGACACTTTGGCAAAAAGTGGAAAAGAAAGCTAAAACTAGGGTAAACCGGCATGATTAATCATGCTAGCAGCACAGAAGGAAATCTGAAGACCTCGCGTTTGGTCAATGACTTTCAACCATTTTCCATCCCAACCCATGAGTAACAATGACTCACTAAGGCAATGATTCTTATCCCCTTCCTGAAAAATTCTGATTTTTGTGCCACTACTTGAAAAAAAATCTCTGGTTTTGGTTATTTTTTCATACAAACACTGCAGGTCACCAGTACTCTTCACCTATCCGTAGGCTCTCAGATCTTTACATTTGAAACGTGTGTTTCCCAAAGTCTTCACCTGGGTGCCTGTCATCAGCTTCAGTGCATCATATCCTTACTCGTCCCTCATAGAGCTGCTTCTTGCTCATATTAAAAACTTCCCTAGGGGGCGCCTGGGTGGCTCAGTTGTTAAGCGTCTGCCTTCAGCTCAGGTCATGATCCCAGGGTCCATGGATCAAATCCCACATCGGGCTCTCTGCTCCATTGGAAGCCTGCTACTCCCTCTACCACTCCTCCGGCTTGTGTTCCCTCTCTAGCTGTATCTCTCTCTGCCAAATAAATAAATAAAATCTTTAAAAAAAAAAAAAACTTCCCTGGGGTGCCTGGGTGGCTTAGTTGGTTAAGCGTCTGCCTTTGGCTCAGGTCATGATCCCAGGGTCCTGGGATCAAGCCACACATCAGACTCCCTGCTCCGCAAGCCTGCTTCTCCCTCTCCCTCTGCCTGCTGCTCCCCCTGCTGTGCTCACGCGCACGCTCTCTCTCTCTCTCTCTCTCTCTCTCTGTCAAATAAATAAATAAATAATCTTAAGAAAGGGGTACGTGGGTGGCTCAGCGGGTTAAGCCTCTGCCTTCAGCTCAGGTCATGATCCCAGGGTCCTGGAATCGAGCCCCACATGGGACTCTCTGCTCAGCAGGGAGCCTCCTTCCCCCTCTCTCTCTGCCTGCTGCTCTGCTTAACTTGTGCTTTCTCTCTCTGTCAAATAAATAAAATCTTTAGAAAAATTAAAAATTAAAAAAATCTTAAGGAAAAAAAATTCCCTTATCGGTGACAGGTATAAGAAAGCTAAGGCACTGGCCCAAAGGGACATGAGGCAGGTAAGCCATGCAGGTGGCCTGTGGGACAGCTGCAAGCTCCTCATACTGATTTGCAGTCCCCCAGTAACTAACATACATACATTTATTTACTTATTTATTTATAAAGATTTATTTATTATTTGACAGAGACACAGGGAGACAGGGAACACAAGCAGGGGGGAGTGGGAGAGGGAGAACTGGCTTCCCGCTGAGCAGGGAGCCCAATGTGGGGCTCGATCTCAGGACCCTCGGATCATGACCCAAGCCAAAGGCAGATGCTTAATGGCTGAGCCATCCAGGCACCCCAGTAACTTGTATTTAATCTGTGAGGAGAGTTCCTCCTGCTTTTTTCATAGTCCCATACTTCTTGATTTTAAATATGCTTTCATAGAAAACACGAGCAAGTCCTGTAATAAATAGATCCTTCTGAGCAAGAGCTCTGTGATACAAAGAATGACACCAGATGGCATTGTCATAGGACTGCAAGAATGATGAGAAGTAGACAGTTTTTAATATTTATGCTTCTCCTTCCAGACATCTTGCATATTTGATAGAGCTTTGTTTTTTGAGAGGCAGTTTTGGGTTTGGTTTTGTTGGGGCTTTTGGGGGTTTTTGGTTTGGTTTTTGTTGTTGTTTTTCATTTTTTAAGAAGGATTTGTCCCTTTTTTTCATTTCAGCCTGTTTATTTTTGCCTGGATTTCAGACACGATACTATTTATCCTCCTATTTCAGAGACTATAATACTCACATGGAACAAATGAGTAAAACAAATCTATATGGAACTTCAGCCCTATGCTGAGAAATAAAGGCTCACATTTCTTACATAGTCCCCGGTTTTCCTGGGTTACTAAACTAGATTTTAGGGATGCCTGGGTGGCTCAGTTGGTTAAGTATCTGCCTTTGGCTCAAGTCAGCATCCCAGGGTCCTAGGATGGAGTCCTACGTCGGACTCCTTGCTCAGCAGGGAGCTTGCCTCCCCCTCTGCCTGCCATTCCCCCTGTTTGTGCATGCTTGCTCACTCGCTCATGCTCTCTCTGACAAATAAATAAAATCTTTTTTTTTTTAATTAAAATAAAAACAAACTAGATTTTAAATAGAACGGTTTAAGGGGCCCCTGGGTGGTTTTGTTGGTTGAGCATCCAACTCTTTAAAAGATTTTATTTATTTATTTGACAGACAGAGATCACAGGCAGGCAGAGAGAGAGGAGGAGAAGCAGGCTCCCTGCTGAGTAGAAAGCCCCATGCGGGGCTCGATCCCAGGACTCTGAGATCATGACCCGAGCCAAAGGCAGAGGATTTTCAGTGGGTTAAGCACTGAGCCACCCTGGCGCCCTGAGCATCCAGCTCTTCATTTTGTCTCAGGTCGTGATCTCAGGGTGGTGGGGTCAAGCCCCACGTCACACTGTGCGTTCAACAGAGAATCTACTTGAGATCTCTCTCCCTCTGCTACTGTCCCTCCACCTGTTCTCATGCTCTCTCAGATAAATAAATTTTAAAAATTAAAAAATAAATATAACCATTTAAATATCATCTTCTCTTCAACTGTACTTTCTTCTCTGATACATTTCACCTCTGGTTTCTGTAGTATTTGAGCAAGATAAAGATTCAGCAGATTGAGAAAGATCGAGGGGAATGGGATAGTCTGACTCCAGAAGCCCGCCGAGAGAAGGAGGCCGGCCTACAGATGTTTGGACAGCTGGCACGTTTCCATAACATCATGTCCAATGAAACAATTGGTACCCTTGCCTTTCTGACATCAGGTAAGGACACAAAGCACTGTGTTCCCAAAAAATCCAGTGGTCAAGATCTGCTTCATTTGAGGGATCAGCCCAGCTGAAACTAAGAATTCAGACTCTGGCAATAGTATTCTACACAGTCTGAGAGAGAAATGAACCACTAGAGAAGCTTCAAGAAGGATGATGCCCGGGGTGCTCAGGTGGCTCAGTCAGTTAGGCATCCAACTCTTGATCACACAGCTCAGGTCTTGATCTCAGGGTCATGAGTTCAAGCCCCATATTAGACTACCCATTGGGCTCCACACTGGACACAGAGCCTACTTAAAAAAGAAGATGCCTGTTGAAATGAGAAACATTCACCCTCACACAGCTTGCCAGAAAGCATAAGTTGGTATAATTTTTCTTGAGAACAAGTTAGCCATATAAATATATCTGGGGGAGAGTGTGTGTGTGTGTGTGTATTAACCTGAAAAACATTCTTGAACTCTGGTTAAATGTGGTAGATCAAAGACACTTCTACTCCCTCTCAAGCTACAGTATCCAGTTCGGTAGCCACTTGCCACGTGTGGTTATTAGGCATTCTTTTTTTTTAAGATTTTATTTATTTATTTGACAAAGAGAGATCACAAGTAGGCAGAGAGAGAGGGAAACAGGCTCCCCGCTGAGCAAAGAGCCCGAAGCGGGGCTTGATCCCAGGACCCTGAAATCATGACCCGAGCCAAAGGCAGAGGCCTAACCCGCTTAGCCACCCAGGTGCCCCAAGACTTAGTATTTTTTTTAAGAAGTAAAATATTTCGTTAATAATTTTTTATTGACTACATATGAAATGATAACCAAGAATTGCCAGACATTTGAGGAAATCTTCCAACATAAAACACAGATATTGGATGAAAAAAAAAAGTTTTTTTAAGATTTTATTTATTTACTTGTCAAAGAGAGAGAGCACACACAGGCAGGCAGAGTGGCAGGCAGAGAAGGAGAGAAGCAGGCTCCCTGCTAAGCAAGGAGCCCAGTGCGGGACGACTCAATCCCAGGACCCTGGGATCATGACCTGAGCCGAAGGCAGTGGCTTAACTGACTGAGCCACCAAGGCATCCCTGGATGAAAACATTTTTAAGAGATGTTTATAATCTCAGAGGAATAAGAGAAGATCTAGCGTCCATAAAACAAGAACAAAGAGGCAATAAAAGGTACTATTCAAAGAACAAGAAAGAGATCTTGGATACTGAAAATACAATTTAAGTAATTTTTACCTGTCAGTAGAAGGGTTAGAAGATCACATATGAAGGAGACCTTCCATGAAGTAGAACAGAAAGAAAGAGTGATGGAAATTAAAATGGAAAGGATAAGAAAACAAAGGATCAATCCAGAAAGTCTCAAAAGAGAAAATGGAGTGAAGGAAATTATCAAAGAAATAATACCAAAAATTCTCAAAGACTAAAAAGCCTCTAACTTGAAAGTGCCACAATGTGCCTGGCACAAGGACTTTTTGAACTCTCACTCTGAGGTGACTTTGTGACATTTCAGGAAATCAAGGTAAAGAGAAGACCCTAAAATATCCCAGAGAAAAGTCAGGTGATGTCCAGTGGTTTAAGTATAAAATGTCTTTGATTTTCCCAACAGTGACATTGGAAGCTGGAGCACACTCCTCATGGAAAATAGTTTTTCAGCCCAGAATGCCATAACCAGCCTCACTGTCATTTCTGTTTGAAGGTGAACATGAGGACATTTTCAGGGGTGAAGGCATCAGATTTATTTCCAGTGTACCATTTCTTGAGAAGTTAAAAAAGATATATTCCAGGGGTGCCTGGGTGGCTCAGTGGGTTAAAGCCTCTGCTTTCGGCTCAGGTCATGATCCTAGAGTCCTGGGATCGAGCCCCACATCGTGGAGAGCCTGCTTCCTCTTCTCTCTCCCTGCTGTCTCTTTGCCTACTTGTGATCTCTGTCTGTCAAATAAATAAATAAAATCTCTTAAAAAAAAAAAAAAAGATATATTCCATCAAAGTGAGAGAGTAAATCCAGAGGAGGAAGGTGGAATCCCATAAGAGACAAAGTGTCCAGGATGGTGGTAAAAGGAGCTTGTATGACCACCATGCAACAGGATGATAGAGCAAGGAGTGACAGATGGGAGCTTCCAGAAGGAGCATTTCCAAAAAATATAGAACTGCTAGAAATGATCTTATCGAGGGGCGCCTGGGTGGCTCAGTCGTTGGGCATCTGCCTTCGGCTCAGGTCATGATTCCAGGGTCCTGGAACAGAGCCCCACGTCGGGCTCCCTGCTCTGTGGGAAGTGTGCTTCTCCCTCTCCAACTCTCCCTGCTTGTGTTCCCTCTCCCTCTGTGTCTCTCTCTGTTTCAAATAAATAAAATCTTTTTTTTTTAAGATTTTATTTATTTATTTGACAGAACACAAGCAGGCAGAGTGGCAGAGAGAGGGAGTGGGAGAAGTAGGCTCCCCACTGAGCAAGGAGCCCGATGCAGGACTCGATCCCAGGCTCATGACCTGAGCTAAAGGCAGCCGCTTAACTGACTGAGCCACCCAGGTGTCCCATAAATAAAATCTTTTAAAAAAAAAAGAAATCCTATCAAGAGTTTTACATTTCTGATGGAGAGGTTAGAAGGATTTAGTGATTGGTACTCTGAAAATAAGCAAACAAATTTTTACAAAGTTACATTAAAAAGTATATATATTACCAGGGTGCCTGAGTGGGTCATTCAGTTGAACGTCCAACTCTTGGTTTCAGCTCAGGTCATGATCTCAGGATTGTGGGATCGAGCCCCGCATTGGGTTCAGTGCTCAGTGGGGAGTTGGCTTGAAGAGTTTCTGCCGCTGCTCCTCTCCCCACTCGCACACCTGCTCTTTCTGTCTCTCTCAAATAGATAAATCCTTTTTTTTTAGTGTATATATTATTTTATATATGTAATCATTAGGATACTATGTGGCTCGGCTGTGAGTGATATTTTTACAATCTTCATGACATAAACTAAATTATTTAACCAAAGACTTGATTAGATACTGGGATTTCTGTTTGGAAGAGAAGGACAGGAAATACGAGCTAAACTCTCGTCAGTAGTGAGTCAATAGACTGACTAAAACTAAAACTAACCTACCAACACCAGGCATGTGTTAATGTATCTTTTTTTTTAATTTTTGGAGTTTATGTCCTGTGCCCTAGCAATTCCTTACAAAATCATTGTAAGGAAGTAATAAGTCTACAAAAGAGGTACACAGTGAAGTTAATAAGTGAAATGGTGGGGCACCTGGCTGGTTCATTCAGTGGAGCATATGATTCTTGGTCCCAGGGTTGTTAGTTTGAGCCCCACAGTGGATGTGGAGATTCCTCAAAAATAAAATCTTTCGGGCACCTGGGTGGCTCAGTGGGTTAAAGCCTCTGCCTTCAGCTCAGGTCATGATCTCAGGGTCCTGGGATCGAGCCCCACATCGGGCTCTCTGCTCAGCAGGGAGCCTGCTTCCCCCTCTCTCTCTGCCTGCCTCTCTGCCTACTTGTGATCTCTGTCTGTCAAATAAATAAATAAAACCTTTTTAAAAATAAATAAATAAATAATAAAATCTTTCAGGGCGTCTGGGTGGCTCAGTGGGTTAAGCCTCTGCATTCGGCTCAGGTCATGATCTCAGTGTCCTGGGCTCAAGCCCCTCATCAGGCTCTCTGCTCAACAGGGAGCCTGCTTCCCTCTCTCTCTGCCTGCCTCTCTGCCTACTTGTAATCTCTGTCTGTCAAATAAATAAATAAATAAAATCTTCAAAAAACAAGTTTAAAAAAAATCTTTCTTGTGTAAATAGATATGAGATGTTTAAATAGAATGTCTAGCAGTAAAAATAATGTCTAGCAATAAAGGTAAATAACACACGTTGGGAAATTGTGTGGCCATTAAAAAGAATGCAAATCGAGGAGGAAGAAGAGGAAAATTCTTTTTAAAAAGTACAAATCGTTGCTACCCTACAGAACTTCCTCTTGTGGAAAAGCTTATAAATCTGGACTCATAGTGTAGAAACTAGCCATGTGTGGCTATTGAACACTTGAGATGTGAGGTCAGTGTGCCTACGGAACTGAATTTTGAAATTAATTTAAATAGACACGTCAGGCCAGCCATTGGCTGTCATGTCGGGCAACACAGGGACGTATATTTACCAAAACGGTGAGATATTTATGATATGGTTAATGAAAAAGTAAGTTACAGAATATATACATGCGATCATCATTTTGTTTTTAAAAATGTGTATCTTTGTAAATATGGACAGAAAAACTAGAAGGATGTATTTGAAAATGTTAAGTGTTTATTTCTGGGTGGCAGTTTGATAATTTGTTTTTGCTCACCAATGTTCTGTGACATTGCTACAATGAAAATGTATTACTCATATAATTTTTAAAATATTCCCCAGAGGTCTCCAAGTGAAACACTAAGACATAATAAGTAAAAGATGGCTTATAGGTTGAGTTTTCACAGACTGCCTTTTTTTCTAGAGATCAAATCACTCTTTGTGCATCCTTTCCTGGCTGAGCGCATCATCTCCATGCTGAACTACTTCCTGCAGCACCTGGTTGGCCCCAAGATGGGGGCCTTAAAAGTCAAGGACTTCAGTGAATTTGACTTCAAACCCCAGCAGCTCGTATCAGATATCTGCACAATCTACTTAAATCTTGGGTACCTGAGATTTAATTGGGCAAGCCAGAGGGAATGCTGATGTTTTAATTTGGGGGTTTTGATAATGGAATGACTGGTAATTATGTGGAAATAGAAAAGAAATGCTTTATTTCTAGTTGGTTGATCAAAGAATTTTACGTAGTTTTAATTATGAAATTTTGTCTGACCTTTGGGACATTGTTTAAAATTTTCTGCATTCTGCCTATATCTATGCAAAGGTAAACTTTACTGCTGTAACCAGTGTTTAGAAAAGCAGTATTCTTTTTAAGGTTACCAAATACTTGATAGACTTCCTTCCTAAAAATTAGAAGAAATCTTTCTCTATCAAAAGAACATTGATGGCATGTAAGTGATGGGGAACCTTGTTCCTCAGGACCTTTCCTCTGATGCTCAGTTTCTTTCTGATGCTGACCTTCCAGGGACGAGGAGAACTTCTGTGCTACGGTGCCCAAGGATGGACGTTCCTATTCCCCAACTCTCTTTGCACAGACAGTCCGAGTCCTCAAGAAAATAAATAAGCCCGGGAATATGATTGTGGCTTTCAGCAACTTAGCAGAGAGAATCAAGGTAAGGCAAGGAGGATTTGTTTATTAAATATTCAGTAGAAATCACTGTGTTGACTCAGCTGTTCTGCTGGTTACCCTATTTCAAGGGGTTAAAAGGGTATTGCCTTGGGGCGCCTGGGTGGCTCAGTGGGTTAAAGCCTCTGCCTTTGGCTCAGGTTGTGATCCCAGGGTCCTGGGATCGAGCCCCGCATCCAGCTCTCCGCTCAGCAGGAGGCTGCTTCCTCCTCTCTCTCTCTCTGCCTGCCTCTCTGCCCACTTGTGATCTGTCTGTCAAATAAATAAATAAAATTTTTTAAAAAGAAGGGATTGCCTTGAGAAAATATAAACAGATGATTCTTCCTGCTCAGTGAATAACTAGAACTGCCTTTTTTGGGTTTTGGCTTTTTGGGTTGTTTTTTTTTTTTTTTTTTAGTTTTTATTTGAATTCCACTCAGTTGGGAGCCTGGGTGGCTCAGTGGGTTAAGCCTCTGCCTTGGGGCTCGGGTCATGATCCCAGGGTTCTGGGATCAAGGCCTGTATCCGGCTCTCTGCTCGGCAGGGAGCTTGCTTCACCTCTCTGCCTATGGTGATCTTTCGATCTCTGTCAAATAAATAAATAAAACCTTTTAAAAAAATGAATTCCAGTTAGTTAACATACAGTGTTAGTTTCAGGTTTACAAGACAGTAATTAAAGAATTTCATCCATCACAATATCATATCATCGTATCATCAGTACCATATTCTTAATTCTCTTTTCAACATGAAAGGGAAGAACAGAAAATTGATTTAAGAAGCTTCTACTAGGAGAGAAGAATATATAGCCTTTTGTAGACTGTTTCTATGAAAAGTTTTCTGCACAGTGTTACCAATAGACTTGAAAATCTATATTGTTAATGAAGAACTTTTTCAGACAGAATTCAACATCAGTCGTTTTTAGTCTTTTGTATAGATTTTCTTTTTTTTTCTTTAAGATTTTGTTTATTTATTTGACAAAGATCACAAGTAGGCAGAAAGAGGCAGGCAGAGTGGGGGGGGGGGCGCGGAGCAGGCTCCCTGCTGAGCAGAGAGCCCGATGTGGGGCTCCATCCCAGGACCCTGAGATCATGACCTGAGCCAAAGGCAGAGGCTTTAACCCACTGAGCCACCTGGGCGCCCTCGATTTTCTTTGTTCATTATATTTGTAGTTAGTAGTTGGCTTATATGGGAATAGTCATACATTTTGTAGATGAAAATACTGTCTTATATTCAACTAATCCCTCTGGTGGAGTTTGACAAAGCTCCGTTAGTTACAAAGAAGGAAAAATCATGGCACAGACTCTTATAATAGAAAACCTTCCTTATTTTAAAAAAAAAAAAGAAAAGAAAGAAAACCTTCTTTGTTAACATGCATATTCCCTTCATCAAACTACTTTTTCTATTGAGTTGAGCTCCATCTTGTCTACCGCTTAGCCAGATGGGTCCCTGAGGAACCAGAGTCATGAAGGGATCAAAATGTTGAAGCTACTTTTAAACTCCTCCCATACCTGTTTGTACCTAAAATCAGAAGCTGCTTTTCATACACTGACTGCATGAGTGACTCCGCAAATAACTCTCTTACCATCGTCCCCTTTGCTGCCAGGAGGATCTCGTATGTGATACATTTCTTTGTTAACACTTAAACCCACCTCTGGCCATCACTGCCAGCAGCTGAGCCACACTGAGGTTTGGGAGTTGGGGCTGAACGCTCAACTCGCTTTTATAATGTCCTTGGCCTCTTAGAAAATAAAGCTGAGAATCTGGGCATCTGGGTGGCTCAGTCATTAAACGGCTGCCTTTGGCTCAGGTCATGATCAAGGGTCCTGGGATCGAGCCCCTCTTCAGGCTCCCTGCTCAGGGGGAAGCCTGCTTCTCCCTCTCCTACTCCCCCTGCTTATGTTCCCTCTCTCACTGTGTCTCTTTCTGTCAAATAAATAAAATCTTTTTTTTTAAAAAGGCTGAGAATTGCCATTGTTACTCTAAAGGGTCCTCAATGACCTTTTAAGGTTGTAGTCCCTGAGTATTTGGAATTCAGCTGCTCTGTGAATTCACCTTAATGACCAGGTGTTTGTGCTTAGTCTCTAGCTGACCTCCAACAACAGGAGGAGGAGACCTACGCAGATGCCTGTGATGAGTTCCTGGATCCCATCATGAGCACGCTCATGTCTGACCCTGTGGTGCTGCCATCCTCCAGAGTCACTGTGGATAGATCGACCATTGCCAGACATTTGCTCAGGTATGCAAGCCCCAAAGAGCAGCCTCAAGACAACAGACGTGTGTGTTTGCTCTTCTTTTTCCCCAGTTCCCAATACACGCAGGATGTGCTTCATATTGTTGATTTATAAATGTGTTAGGGAGGCATTTCGGGAGAGGTATATCAGTTGACTGTTAAGGATTTAAACATCCATAAATAAAATGAAAAAAAAAAAAAAGGATTTAAACATCCAAAACAAGACACTTTGTTGAGAAATGCTGGCCCTAACCTTTTACCTGCTCCTTCCTTGAAGAAATCATTTCTGTCAGATGTTATAAATTATGTCAACCTGAAGACTTGAACTTGTTTTAATTGTGTTTAAGGTATAAAAATATGAGAAGTTTGTTTTGTGTAAGTCCGGTGTATGCTGTAGCCATCGTGCATAGGTTAAGCCAGCTTCTGCTGCTGTCTCACTCAGCCACGGTGGCTGCGAGTCCAGCTGGGGCCTGCTGCATTAGGTTGACATGGGTACTGAGAAGCTCTTCCTATTTAAAAGGAAGTTCTATATATAAGTTGACCCAAATTTAAGGGAATACGATTTTTTAAACATTGCAAAAGGGGATTTTCTACTTTGTGGTATTTGGTATTAAGCATTCACTACACGCATAATGCTGTAGTAGGCGGTCTGTCTTTTCCAAAATGTCAGTGCGAATTTATATTTTATTGCAGCTTCAGGATACAGGTAGAAGATAGAATCAGCTCTTGAAGTATACTGTAAACCCCCTTAACCTGTGAGGAAGCCATAATCTGCGTTTACTTGTGCAGCAGTCAGCTAACTAAATCAGGTGTCATTCTCCAGAGCTTTATCCCCTAACACCTTAGACTGTTTCGAGAGCCTGTCAGTAACACTACCAGCAGCTCTGTACGCTGACGTGAGTGTGCACGCTCTCTGCCATAGGAAAATCCAACCAAGTATGATCGGAATAGCAATGTGAAAATCAAGTTTGTTAAGGAACAGAGAGACAAAGTAGCAAAATAATCTGCAGAAACCCAGGAACCTCCTGAATCACTTTCTCTCGTCTCCTTCTTTCTAACCTGAAGTCAGCGCCTGACTCAGACTTACAGCACGTCTGGCTTCATTCTCAGAGGGAAATGGGCCCGCTTTTCTAGCTCGGGCTTTGGTGGTTCGAACTTACAGAAATAACTACTTTCCCTTTCTCTCTCTCTGTCCCAGTGACCAAACCGATCCCTTTAACCGTAGTCCCCTCACCATGGACCAGATCCGGCCAAACACAGAACTAAAAGAAAAAATCCAACGGTGGCTCGCAGAGAGGAAGCAACAACAAAAGGAGCAACTTGAATAAATACTGTGAACTAAACAAACCAAAAACAACCAACCCCCAGAATGTAGATAAACAATTGTTTGTGGTTTCTCTCTTTTTGGTTCCGTTCCTCTTTCTTTCTTTCTTTCTTTCTTTTTTTAACTAGAGAACTGCTCTTGCTGAAATTATGACAATTTAGATTTATTCCTAAGAATTTTACAATGCTCTCCTGGCTTGCAGGAAATTATGCTGATTATAGCAGCACCAAGGTTAGAAATGATCACTCATTTGTACCCTTTGTTCTCTCTTCCTACTCTTCATTCTTTTCCTTTTTTAAGTTATATTAACTTCAACTATTAAACCTTCCTGCCACCTTACTGTTGCTCTGTCAAGAACTGCTCAAATACCTTTGGTGAGCCCAGCTTTTAAGTATATGATGTCACATATTTTGGTGACAGCTGACACCATCAGAAAGTCCTGTGTCATCAAGGTATTTACTGGTCTTCATGACCTGGATGTCGGCCCTTTTCTTGTTACAATTCTGCTATATTAAAGAATAACCTTTTACACAAAAGCAGATACCTTGATTTGTTTGAGTGGGCTTTTGAATAGATGAGATTTTCAAAAAGGAATCTTAATGCAGTTTCTGTTGGTAGTATTTAATTTTGCATTATCTCCTCACTCCGAGATCCAGTGGAGGACAAACATTCTCCCCTAGGGTTGTCATCACCACAAAAAACTTAGCTTCGTAATATTTTTAGGATTGGTAAGACAAACGTGAATATTTGATAATTCAGAAAATTCTGAGGTGAAAGAAAAAAGGCTGTTAGGCCCTCTTTATCTTATGGAAATCTGTTGCCACAAGGACTAGGCTTGAGTGGAAAAGTTAGGGAACAAATATTGTAACCATGAAAGATGTCATTTTGAGACACTTATCAACAGTATGTTTCAGTATATATAGACACCATGTGCATTTTTATATTGGTCTAGTATAAACTGAGTACAACTTTATATTGTCTCTTCCATGGTAAGATGTATTATGCATTGTGTGGCCATGTTTACTGCCACACTCTAGACAAAATTCTGAGACTCTAACATGTATATAGTTAATGTTTGTTTGGGCTTGTGACCTAACTTCCAAGAGCTGCGTCTAACTCAGCCTTAGGTCATCAATTAATAAAGTAGGAATTTGAGCACAACCTTGTCCACAGCCGTTTTAAATACCCACATGACCCTCTGGAATTAGTAGGCAGATGGGCCCCACTTTTGCAAGTTGAGCTGTGCTCCCTACTCAGTTGCACAGCTTACTAAATGCTAAGTGAGGCACATTCCCCTATGGATTATGTCGCTATCCCTGTAAGCCTAAAGATATCATAAGTGACAAGGGAAGTAAAAGGATCTAGAAACAGGGGTCACTGTTTCATTTTTAACCATGGCCTCTTTCAAGTAAGATGGTAGTTTTAGGATATCCTGGCACGAGTTGCTATAAGCAGTCCTTAATGTGCTTTTGGTGGCATCACTTGGAGAACCTCACATCAGAGGGCATCCCACACTAGGTATAAAGTAGATGTTGCCTATTGCTGTGCTTATAAATGAAAAAGGAGTCGAGGATTCTTAGAAATGCCGGAATGTAAGATACTAATTCAGTGTGCACCTGGGCCTTTAAGGCTTGGGTTACCAGGATTTGTTTATTTTCTGAAAATGAGCTTCATTTTATATTTATTATCCTCCTTTTCTGAGAATGAACTGTGTATAAAATAAGCTTCTGTCTACTTATCTTCCAAACCCAATCTAATGGGATGTTTTCTTTTTATTTTTTTAAAGTGGGGAAAAGACCAGAGTTTTATAGGAGGAAATTGGAGGAAAAATGGGCACAAAACCTCAGAAGGCAGCTGTTCCCAGCAGCTTTCTAGTTAACAACCTCTATGCTGCCTCTTGTATCTGTGTCTGTATTCTACTTCTATGGTCTTCAGATTGTAAGCCTTTCCTGGCAAGCTTTTTTTTTTTTTCCCCCTGAAACTTTTTATGAATGGCTACGGCACCATTAATGCTGCTGAGTATCTTTAAACTCATCACAAAGGCAAGTGTATAGCTTAAGGCCACTGTTGGTAAGGAAACCAAGTGTCCTCTGTGCCTTTTTTTCTTTCCTTGAAGTAATTTAAGAACATCCCAAAAATGAGACTGAAAAATTACCATCTTGGTGTACACCATGGTGTATATATGCGCTTGGAAGCTTAAAGAGATGTTTTGTTATCTGGAACTCAGAAACAGCTCTAAATCTATTAGAGCAGACGTTCTGATATACCCAGTTTTATGTGTTGGCTTTGCTGGAGTATGATAGGAAAATGAAGAGTCTTGATCAGCTCTGGTATTGCTTACCAAGAGGGTGGTAACTCAACTTGGAAAATTATTTAAGTAGGCTTTATCAAACAATCTTGGTTTGTTGTTTTTTGTTTTTTGGGTTTTTTTAGTATAGTTTGTAATGGATATGTAAAAACAAACATTAAAGGTTTTTTAATGGTGCAGGTGAAGGTCCCAGTTGCTATTTGGTATCCCAGTCTACAAAATCTTCATTACTTTATTTGATGCTGGTTGCTAAGCAGCCATTGCCCAGAGCATAAGTCTACTGGGTGCCTTTACAAGCCAGAGAGGCTGGTGCTGCACTGTTGGTGTCAGGTGAGGAAATAATGCACATGCTCTGACTGCTCCACAGGAAAACCTAGACCAAAAAAGTACAGAATAAAACAACAAAAAGGTCGATTGAAATAAAATTTGATCAACATAACTATTTTGAAACATTCCAGGAAGGTTACTTCTTGTCAAACTTGCCTGGGGGTGTTTGTTCAAAGCTTGTATTTAATAAATGAACACCTGACTTACAACCTTTGTTATCACTTCCTTCATTACAGTATGAAAAGCTAGTGGCAGTTTCTCGGAAATTTGAGAGGACTCTGACCTTCACTTCTCTTTAAGGTGGTATCAAATGTGCGTCACCCGGCTGAGCTAACCTCCCTTACCAGGCTTCTGGACCCACGAGTTACGCAGAAGAGCGTTTGGGCATATTTTTTCCTCATCGGTTCACATCCAGCTTCGCTTTTCTTTATCTGGCCTAAACCCCAGGTCTTTCATTTTAATCATTCACTATCACATTCCTTGTCTTGCCCCTAGTTTCTATACCCTTGCCCTGTGAGACCTCCGCTTAGATTGACCCAGTCATTCCTCTCTGTTCCAGTATCCAAGCTGTAGATCACTGTTGGAGAAAAATGACACAATCTTTAGAGTGCTGTGACCACAAATCAGTGGTTGCTAACACTGCCCAACAACTCTGTGTCCAGAAACTCAGCACCAATCCAAACTTTAACCTTTTCCACCAATGTTTCTGACCTTCACTGAAGATCTTGCCTTCCACTTAACTAGAAAGATACATACTTCAGAATTTACACTTTCAGATTTCTCTCCCATCATCCCATCTGTGAAGAGGTCCCACAGTTCCAAGGCTAATCCCCCCAATCTTTCTTGTCTCTTCAGATATTTTATCAATCCTCCTTCTCTATCTTCAGCGTCCACCTTAAGTCCCACATCCTTACCTGGTCTTATTGAGTGGAGGAAGACACAGAGAGAGAAGGAAAGAATCTTAAGCAGGCACCATGCCCAGGCTGAGCCCAGTGCAGGGCCCAACGGGGGCTCATGGCACAACTCTGAGATCATAACCTGAGGTGAAATCAAGTCAGATGCCTAAGGACTGACCCACACAAGCACCCCTTATTTGGTATTCCAACTTACAGTCCTTTATAGACATACTCTGGCTTCTATCCTAATTTTCTGAAACTGCTGTAGCTAATATTTCCATATTGGTAAATTAACTTTCCCAGCCTTAATTTGACTTCTCTGGAGCACTTGGCAGCTGAATCATAGCCATTGAAGCGATGCTCTTGGCTCCTTGATACCACCCCTAATTTTTCTTTCCACCTGACTATCTCATCAATCAGATTTGCTCAGGCTTCTCCAGGGTACATTACTTATAATCATGCTTCTCACATCAAATGCCACTTCCCTAGATAAATCTATTCTCGCAGTCATATTAAAGTTCAACCCTGTAGTACAGAGCTGTTCTGTTATACGTCTTCTCTAGAAATCTTTCCAGATCACCACCACTCCTAACCGCATTCGCCTCTTACCTGTTTACACTGCAATCTTGTCAGATCCCAACTCTGCCCCTCACTAGCTATGTGGCCATTTATCAATCCCGGTCTTAAATGGGGGACACTGCCTAACGCAGGCTGTCTTAAATTCCAAAAGGCCTGGCATACTGGAGGCCCTCCCTCAGTAGATGTTTTGTTGCTCCCATCCCCATAGTTCCTTGCGACTCACTACGGAATTAGAGGGACTGGACTCCGATCCCGATACGAAATGAAGGGGAGATCGGGATTAGGAAAGATCCGCTGAAGAAAAGCAAAGGACTGAATCACATGACAGGTTATGTGGCGCTGGCTCTGCCCATAACTCTCCACATGTTTGGGCTGTCTGCCTTTATAAGACGATCGTCCTGGCCTAGGAAAACCTTACAGACGCCTTCCAGGCCTAACTTCCCACGTTTTCTCAGAAAATCGCCAACACCTGACGCACACCGGAGCGGGCCCGCGCCAAGGCCGGCACGGGAGGCCCACAGCGCATGCGCCCGCCCTCCGCGGGCCGGCCTTCCGGGCCTCTGTGAGCGGCTGCCCCAGGAGATGCCTGTTCCTCCGCCGAAGCCCACCGCTCTCCACGTGTTCTCTGACCTCACCTTTTCATCTTCCCTTTATCCTCCGCGGCTGAAGAGAATAATGTGGCTAGCTAGATTCCGGAAAGGTAACAGGACACCTAAATACTTTGGACCGGCGCGGAAAGAGGAGACCTGACCTTGGAAGCGGAACGGGGTCCTGCGGCGGGTCCTTCCGGGGGGGGGGGGTGACATTCAGCGGCCGTCCGGGGCGACGGACCTTCCAGCTTGGAACTATGGCCCAGTTTGTCCGTAACCTCGCGGAGAAGGCTCCGGCGCTGGTGAACGGTGAGCGCGGCGGCGGACTGCCGGGGCAGGAGGGTCTGAGGGGACGACGCGGGCGGTGGCGCCTCGAGGGCCCCGCGGAGGCCGAGGCGGGACGGCCGGTGTGGGGGCTCGGGGGGAGAGCAGGGGCCAGGCTGCGACCCTTCTAGTCTTTTCGTCCGCCTGGCCTGCAGTTGGGGTTCTCAGTACACTCAAGAAGTTCGGAATTCTAACCGGTACAGTGAAGGAGGGGAGAGCTGTGTGGGAAGGCTGGAGTCGCCCTCCACTGCCGCCATGACGCCCCCTTAAATGTCGAAGCGTGGGGATATGGAGGGTAGGGCCCTGCGGCCGAACGAGGGAAAGGGAGGGCAGAGGCAGGTGAAAGTACAGTAAATTCGGCCGCACCAGGTTGTCTGGTTCTCAAATAGGGTATCTGGAAGTCTACATAACGTTTTTAGGGGTAGGCATGCTTTTGAACGTCGACTTTGCCTTCTGTCCTGGCCAGATTATGAAATGCTTCTTTAATCTAATGGAAATTTTAGATGGAATTGGACTTTGTGGACGAGTATCCCTGCTCCCACAAACATAGAAAAGAGGTGTATGAACGGTAATCTTTATCATTCTAGCGTTCATATTCATGGAGCTTTTCAGTTTGAAAAAAACCGATGTCTTATTGGCAGACCGCTGTACTTGAGAAAGACCCTGAATAGTCAACAACCCTGAGAAGTAGCCTCTTCTGTCAGGAAATACCGCAGTTGTCTGCTGGGTGGCAAGCGCTTCCATTTTATTTCCAGAGTGAGATGAAATAAAATGAGGGGAGCGTCTTCTCTGGAGTGCTGTATTCTAGTGAGTGGCTGAAGAACATATCTCTAGATAGCTTTCACTCAAATTTGATCTGAAATGACAATGGAAAGAATTTTCTGAATATATGTGGTATTTTTGAACCTATTTTACTGTGATCGATTTATCTTCTTCCTTTGCTCCCATCAGCAGCCAGTGGATTATTGAAGGCCTTAGGGTGCCAAATACAATAATGCTTGAGCCTCTCCTCCTACACAACCCCACAGTCGACTAATTTACACATTTTCCTAAAGAGCTTAAGTTTGCAGTGTTACTAAGATCATCACAGTACCTGTTTTGATAGAGCTCTACACTTTTTTACATGAATAAAAAGAGGCTTCATCCTTTAGACTTTTGTGGGTGATTTGAAGCAACATTTTTTTTTAAGTTTCAGGTGAATTTTTTTTCCCCTGGGGCATGGCATTCACATTTTTCAGGTGGCGGGATTGCAAACTAATGTAGTAATAAAATGCAAAAGAAGAATAATACCAAAAGGAAATTTTATTAAGAAACAAACTCTTTCCTATATTATTGTAATTAAAGGTAACAGTTGTTCTTCCAGAAGTACTCAGAAAGAATTACTCAGCTGGGGCCAGGCTGTTAAACGTGAAATATATTTTGCTTTGTAACATAATTCAGTGTATTAAATGTGAATGTTAAATGTCTAATAAGGGGCTCCTGGGTGGCTCAGTGGTTAAGCCTCTGCCTTCGACTCAGGTCTTGATCTAAGGGTCCTGGGATCCAGCCCTGCATCCGGCCCTGCTCAGCGGGGAGCCTGCTTCCTCCTCTCTTTGCCTGCCTCTCTGCCTACTTGTGATCTCTCTCCCTCTGTCAAATAAATAAAATCTTTAAAAAAAAAAAAAAAGTCTATTAAAAATTGGGACACCCGGCTAGCTCAGTCAGTGGAGCCTGCAACTCTTGATTTTGGGTTGCGGGTTCAAGCTCCGCCTAGAGATTACTTAAAAATCAATTCTTTTGGGGCGCCTAGGTGGTTCAGTGGGTTAAAGCCTCTGCCTTCAGCTCAGATCATGATCTCAGGGTCCTGGGATGGAGCCCTGCATCAGGCTTTCTGCTTAGCAGGAAACCTGCTTCCCTTCCTCTCTCTCTCTGCCTGCTTGTGATCTCTCTCTCTCAGATAAATAAATAAAACCTTTTAAAAAAAAAATCAATTCTTAAAAAAAAAAAAAATTACTAACCGGGTGCCTGGGTGGCTCAGTCAGTTAGGAATCTGCCTGCTTCTCCCTCTTCCTCTACATGTTGCTCCCGTGCTTGTGCACTCTCCCCCCCCATGCACTTTCTGTATCAAATAAATAAATCTTTAAAAAAGGGGGGGGGGGCACCTGGGTGGCTCAGTAGTTAAGGGCCTGCCGTAGGCTCAGGTCATGATCCCGGGGTCCTGGGATCGAGTCCCATACTAAGCTCCCTGCTTGGCGGGGAGCCTGCTCTCTCCGTCTACCCCTGCTTGTGTTCCCTCTCTGGCTGTCTCTCTCTCTCTCTCTCTGTCAAACAAATACATACATACATACATACATACATACATAATCTTATCTTTTAAAAAACTGACTATAGGAGCATCTGGGTGGCTCAGTCTGTAGAGCATGACTCTCAATCTCTGTGTCGTGATTTCGAGCCTCATGTTCGGCACAGAATTTATTTTTTTATATATAGAGAGAGAGTTTATGTTAAAAAAAATTACTGACTGTATCTGCTGATTCACCTGGGGGCACAAAGAAGCTAACAGAAATGAGTAACTTTATCATCAGTCTTCCCCAAAGAAGTCATAAGAGTTTAATTTTTTTTCATGGTTACTAAACTTGAGACGTTATTGAGATTTTACCAGTCTTTCCATTAATCTCTTCGTGTTCCAGGAGCCCATCCAGGTTCCACATCGTATTGAGTTGTTAATCTCCCTAGTTTCCTCTGCTGTGTAACACTTTGATGACAGTTTTTCTTACTTTCCACGACTTTAACGGTTTTTGGGTTTTTTGTTTTTTTTTTTTTTTAAGTATTTTTGTAGATACCTATCTAGGTGTCCTATAAAGATGTTCTCCAACCTGGATTTGTCTGGTATTTTTCTCATGATTAGTCTGGAGCCGTGGGTTTTGAGAAAGAATATTACAGAAGTGAAGTGCTATAATCACATATCAGGATGCACGTGATACCCGTGTAACATCACTGGTGAAATAGTTTTCATCATTTGGTTATGGTGGTGTTGCTAGGTTTCTCACTGTAAAGTTACTCTTTTTTTTCCCTTCCCATAATCTGTTCCCTAGAAGCAAGTAACTAAGTCTTCTCAGTGGTGTGTGCTGAGGGGGCGGGGAGCAGCTGCCAACAGCAGGGATCCCATCTCCTGTAGGAAGGAGTATTTACATATAATTAAGTGGAATTCTATGAGAACGATTTGTTCTTCCTTGTGTGTTTATTCAGTCATGTATGGACTCATGTACATTTATTTCCTCCTTCTTACCTCCAATAGTATGTTTCTTTGTTCAAATTGTTGTAGTCTTGGCCATTGAGAACCCTTTCAGGTTGGCACCTCTGTCCCATTGAGTACCCCCTTTCTTGTACTACAAAATCCTTCAAAGTCATGTTACATTTTCCCTGCCCAGCCTTAGAATCAGCCATTTCTCCAAGGAGTCCTAGTTTCTTTTGTTGGACAACATACTTTGAAACTAAGATCTAGGCAATGAATATTTCTTGCTACTAGACTGCTAGAAGGTCATCGCTTCTAGGGCCTCTTAAGGGTGTGTGTGTGTCTATGGTAACCCATGTGTATGTATGCATATACGTGGTTTCTGTATCTATCCATCTGTATATATATTGAACTACACGTGAGTTCATATGAATGTCTCCAACTCTAATCCATTTCTTGTCTGTTTGTAACTTTCCTACAGTGAGAAAACTGGCTCCCATCATCCACCATTCATTTACTTACGTTTTATTCATCCCTTGTACATATATAAAGCAGTTTGAAACTTTTTAACCTGTACTTCCTGAAAAACAAATTTACCAACTAAAGTATATTGCTTATGTACAGAGTACTGTTTCTTTTTTTAAAAGGATGAAATATCTGTGTTGAAGATAACTATAAAGATAATTACACAAAATTTTGTACTCTGTGATAGACACCGCCCCCCGCCCCCCCCCCCCCGTTTTGTGTGTGATAGCCCCATCTTCCAGGCACTGTCAGTTCTATGTAGAACTTGTGTCTCCTTAAAGATTTACCCATGGGGGCGCCTGGGTGGCTCAGTGGGTTAAAGCCTCTGCCTTCGGCTCAGGTCATGATCCCAGGGTCCTGGGATCAAGTCCCTCATTGGGATCAAGTCCCTCATTAGGCTCCTTGCTCATCAGGGAACCTGCTTCTCCATCTCCCTCTTCTGCTCCCTCTGCTTGTGCTCTCTTACTGTCAAATAAATAAATAAAATCTTTTTTTAAAAATTTTTTTTAAATGCCCTTCTCTTGCTGAAATCACTACCATAATCTTACATCTACTTGGGTTATTAAGAATTTTTTTTGGGGGGGCGCCTGGGTGGCTCAGTGGGTAAAGCTTCTGCCTTCAGCTCAGGTCATGATCCCAGGATCCTGGGATCTAGCCCCGCATTGGGCTCTCTGCTCTCAGCAGGGAGCGTGCTTCCCCCTCTCTCTCTCTGCCTGCCTCTCTTCCTACTTCTGCTTACTTGTGATCTCTGTCTGTCAAATAAATAAACAAAATCTTTAAAAAAAAAAAAAATTTTTTTTTTCTCTGAAATAGAAACTACCTTGAGGAATTTCACCAGAGTAATTTGAGTTTGGCTGCTCTGAACAATACATGTAGGTTTTATTTTTATTATTTGTACTGTTTTGAAGGAGGAACAGCTGGGCTTTTGTTAAGGAAATATTTAATTCACATATTGATGAGGATACCAAAAATGGGCACTAATTGGTATAATTCCATCTGGATTTGTAGCCAACATTTTGACAAGTTTTAATCTTAAGGATGCTGTTCTGTCTAGCTCCTTCCCTCCCCTTCCACACTTTTTCCCTCCAAATTTTCTGCGCTCTCTACCAAGAAAATACGGCTACATTGCTGCTGTTTCCTTGCTTCTGAATCCAACTTCTCATAACTTTACAGTTAACCAGATTTGCCATTTGTAAATGAAGTAACCGTACTAGCTGGCCACTAGTGAAGTCCTGACATAATTGAATTGCTTACAGCTTCCTGCCTGATTGAACTTCCCTGTGACACAGGTGTTCTGCATCTTTAAAAGCCTCTTGTTACCAGGGAGCAGCTTTGACTTTTTCACACCGGGTGCACATTTGGTACAAGCAGTGAATGAATGTGATGCATGAATAAATATTTGTGTCCAGCCCACACATCTGCTTCTTTCGGTCTCTTGTGAGTTCATCCTGGTTTTTTGTTTTGTTTTGTTTTTGTTTTCCAGCTGCTGTGACTTACTCGAAGCCTCGATTGGCCACATTTTGGCACTATGCCAAAGTTGAGCTGGTTCCTCCAACCCCTGCTGAGATCCCTACAGCTATTCAGAGCTTGAAAAAAATAGTCAAGAGTGCTCAAACTGGTAGCTTCAAACAGCTCACAGTTAAGGTAACTATGGGCTAAATGAAAACGTATGTGCATAACTAAAAATGTCTTCTCTTGGGATTTTTCTGATTGTTTTGATTAATATACGTATTTTCCAGTGAGACTAAAACCTACATAATGAAAAATAATCTCTTTCTTGACTGCTGAGAAAGATACTTACCTTTCTAATGTTGTCATCTGGGTTGAAATAATTCAGCTATTATATGTCTTTGTTTCCTGTTAGTCTTATAACAAAGAAAGGAGCATTTTTTTCTGGGCAATTTTTTTCCCTCTCCTATTTTGGTTAGTATACTAAAATAGGATGGCTTACTTTGCTGATTTTGTACTTTTTTTCATCTGTAGGCCTGGAAATACTCCCGATTTAGCCAAAAGATCTCTTGGACTATCAGGCAGCTAACACTTACATGAAGATAAAAATATCAAAACCTAGCAAGCATATCATGTAATATGAAGGGTTACTGAATTGCATTAAGATAAAATCTAAAGACTGTTAAGAACTGGAACTTGGATTTTATGTTTGCTTGCTTGAGCCAAACAACTAAATTATTTCTGGCTTTAGAATCTACATCCTGGAAAATACAGTTGTTTTTCAGACCTCCAGTATTTCTGGTCTAGTTTGAAGGGGAAAATTAAAATTCACATCTAGGTGCTAAAAGGAAAGACCGGGTTTTGTTGTAGAGGAGTACTTTCTTCAACTGGAATTTCAAGATCCTTAGTTGCACTTGCATGCAGCATGCTTTTTCAGGGCAGTAAAACACTGATCTGTGAAACTGAGTCATTACTGAATACTTGGATAGAATTAAACCAAATAATAAATGAAGAAAGGGGAAGATGGAGCTCTTCATCTGTCAACGAATTCTCTTTGGCCAGACAGAAATGTCTGTTCAGAGACTTACCTTCCTATGGCCATCCTTTCATATGAATGCCCTGTCTAAATGTGTCAGCTATTTCCAGGATGTGGGTTGTTCTAGGGCTCATAAAGTGTCTCATAAACTAATAATGAAAGGGTTAAGTCAGTTCAGGTCTTTAAAGAATGCTTTGAAAGAATTTATAAGCTCTGGACTACTTACCTTCCATAATTGAAAATTCAAGTGTCTCAGCAGTTGAACAAAGTTAACATCAGTAAACCTTGACTTTGGCTAAAACTGCTCTCTAAATGAATAGCATCCTTATATTCTCTGTTACTTGATCCTGGAGAAGAGTACTATTAAATACGTAAGAAAAAGAATGTACATTAAAATTTGTGCTGCTTTTTTCAGGAAGCTCTGCTGAATGGTTTGGTGGCCACCGAGGTGTGGATGTGGTTTTATGTCGGCGAGATCATAGGCAAGCGTGGCATCATTGGCTATAATGTTTGAAGACCAATCTTTAACATCTGTTTATATGTGGCTTATTATTTGAGGGTTCTTGGACCATGTGTGATCAGACTGGTACTTGAATAAAAAAAGATAATGTGTCAAAATCAGTGTTTTCTCTGTCAGACACTACATGGAAGGATTACAGTTTTTCTTGATAATAAGATGGATTGTCTTGCTTTAATACATTAATATAGCTCTAAGGGCATGTCTTTTGCTTAGTCTAAAATCAGAAAGGATATAAGTGAATATGCCAACCTGGTAAATACACTTATGAGGATAACATTCTAACTTGAAGGTTTGAAATAATGATAAATTTATTTTATTTCCAGAATAGTCAGGGAAAAGGTCTTGGGAAAACTAGGACTTGCTACAATAAGAAAAATAGTAATACCACGTGCCATAGTAATACAGTTAAATCATGTCCATAATATAAAGAATAAAATTTGGATGGTTTCTCTTTGCTACAGAGATTTTTTTTTTTTTTTAAGATTTTATTTATTTATTTGACAGAGACACAGCAAGAGAGGGAACATAAGCAGGGAGAGTGGGAGAGGGAGAAATAGGCTTCCTGCAGAGCAGGGACCCCGATGCGGGGCTCCATCCCAGGACCCTGGGATTATGACCTGAGCTGAAGGCAGACGCTTAACGACTGAGCCACCCAGGCGCCCCAGAGATAGACCTTGTGATAACACTTGCATTTATAAATGTTAGAGTACTTCGTGGTATTCTTTTTTTTTTTTTAAGTGCATTCATAAAGGCAACACTTTTTTTTTTTAGAAGATTTTTTTTTTTTTTAAGATTTTATTTATTTATTTGACAGACAAGTAGAGAGGCAGGCAGGCAGAGAGGAGGAAGCAGGCTCCCTCCCTGAGCGGACTCTGGGATCATGACCTGAGCCGAAGGCAGAGGCTTTAACCCACTGAGCCACCCAGGCACCCACTTCGTGGTATTCTAAGTAAGTATCTTTATACCATCTTTAACACCAGGACAGAGCTACTGAGAGCCACCACCTCCTTTTTAAATCTAATTTTGATGTGTGTTAAATTATTAATCTGTTCAGTTCATGATTTTTAGAACCTATCTTAAATAAAATACCCTATGGATATTTATATAGTTAAAAATTTAGTGTTCTCCGTTCTGAATAGTACATTATGCCCTAAAATAAATACAAATGCTTGCTATCTATCTTCTTGAGCTGTTATTATTGAGGATGTAGGAGAGACTTAATCATTCATTGGCTTTTCTGGGGATTTTACCATCTTTGAATGGTTTATTGGTACATTTCTAAATCCATTGTAACTCCTGTAGCCAATGCAAGACATGCATTACCAGCTGACGGCCAAAAGCTAACTGCATACTGGAAAAGCATCATGGCTCACAGTACAGTATTAATCCTTTAGCAGTGCTGAACATTCATCCAGTCAGTCCCCAATTTATCCACTTAGAAAACACTGCTTTAGCTTAATCAAGGGAGGTTTTCCTAAGTGATCAGCAGGAAAGTCTCCACAGCAGCTGCTGCTTTTTTTTTTTTTTTTTTTTAAGATTTTTATTTATTTGACAGAGATACAAGTAGGCAGAGAGGCAGGCAGAGAGAGTGAGAGGGAAGCAGGCTCCCTGCCGAGCAGAGAGCCCGATGCGGGACTCGATCCCAGGACCCTGAGATCATGACCTGAGCCGAAGGCAGCGGCTTAAACCACTGAGCCACCCAGGCGCCCAGCTGCTGCTTTTCTGAAATGAAGTCACACCTAACTTACTGCTTCTTGCAGTAATCACAGGTGGTCAAAACTGAAACTACCTCTTCAAAAGACATTCGGTAACTTAAAATATGCATAGCAAAAGACTGAACATTACTACTACAGTCCTAGTAATCTTCAGGAGTTTCTCTCATACAATGAGAATTAAATCTAAAGGTATGAGATGAGCTAGCATTAATAACCTACAAGGCCTAGTTGATTCATGACATGTAATTTTTTGGTAACCATCTGGTCACCCCCAGAAAGTCCTCAAAATAAACGTTTACTACTCACTCCACTGCAACTTCCTCCTCTGCCATCCAGCACATCTCCAGTGTGTGGTGGTTAATAGTGCACGTACAGTATTTTCTTAAGTTAAAGTAGCAGGCTCCTTAAAGTGGCAACTTCACCTCACTAGCCAGTTACCTTTTGCCCTCCTGAACCCCAAAAGTCTTCTCTCCTAGTGAAGAACCATTGAGGCTGGCTTTCACTGAATTTGTGGGTGCTGAGTCATTGGCAGACAACTTCAGCATCCCTCAGATACTTATTGCATAACTCCTAAATCCAGGCACTATGCTAGAGAGTAGAGACAGACGTTCATGGACAAGACTGAATGTTACCTGTTTCAGTGTTCAGTGAGACAGGTAATTAAGCGTGCAGTTACAATGTGAAAAGTGCTGTAATGAGGGAAGTGGAAGGTGTGCTTGAAAGACCCTGACCCAAACTTGGGAAGGGGGTTCAAAGGAGGCTGTCTGAGGAACCAGTATCAAAAGTGAATCAGAAGAGTAAGAGCTGGGGTGCCTGGGTGGCTCAGTGGGTGAAGCCTCTGCCTTCAGCTCAGGTCATGATCTCAGGGTCCTGGGAGCGAGCCTTCCTCCTGTCTCTACCTGCCTCTGCCTACTTGTGATCTCTCTCTCTCTGTCAAATAAAATCTTAAAAAAAAAAAAGTAAGAGCCAAGAATGGAACCTGGTACACTGGGCAGGTAGAACAGCCTGTGTAAAGGCTAATAAGTCAGGGGTGCCTCGTTTGCTCGGTCGTTACCCCTCTGCCTTATGGCTCAGGTCATGATCCCAGGGTCCTGCTTTTGAGCTCCTTGCTGAGCAAGGAGCTTGCCTCTCTCTGCCTCTACGGCTCCCCCTGCTTGTGCTCTTGCTGTCTATCAAATAAAATCTTAAAAAAAAAAAACTATCAAGTCAGAAGAAATCGGACACATTGGAGGTTGTGAAAGAACATCCATCTGGCAGAATCTCCAGGTAGAAGTAGTGAATGTTAAGTTCGGAGAATGGGGACCAGATCATGAAGTGCCTTTTATGCCATACCAGGGATTGGGCTATCGTAAGGCCAGTGCATGGAAAACCACAGAAAGAGGGGCACCTGGGTGGCTCAGTGGGTTAAGCCGCTGCCTTCAGCTCAGGTCATGATCTCAGGGTCCTGGGATCGAGTCCCGCATCGGGCTCTCTGCTCAGCAGCGAGCCTGCTTCCCTCTCTCTCTCTCTGCCTGACTCTCTGTCTACTTGTAATTTCTCTCTGTCAAATAAATAAATAAATAAAATCTTTAAAAAAAAAAAAAACCACAGAAAGATTTTGACAAGGCACAATTTCTGCCCTCCGTTTGTCTGGTCTAACAGCAGCAGGCAATTTCAATTCCAGGTAACAGAAGCCAAGACAAACCTGCACCGGGTGCATCTGAGAGCACAGGTGCCCCCCTGCCCTTTGCTCACTATGTAGAAACCCAGACATTCTTAGCACAAGGTGACAAAGAGGGGAGAGGACAGCTGCTCAAGTTCAAGCCTATTACTCATGTATGTCAGCAACTGTGGTCTAAAGGTAGGATTTCTGAGGAAACAGCCATGTAAAAAAGTTTCTCCACATGAATGTCAATAAATACCAGAGCCTTCAGGTCATGATCCCAGGGTTCTGGGATTGAGCCTGTCACAGGGCTCCCTGCTCAATGGGGAACCTGCTGCTCCCTTTCCCTCTGCCCATCCCCCTGCTTGAGCTTCTTTCTCTCTCAAATAAAATCTAAAAATAAATATTAGCCCCTTTTTATGAGGGATCATGAATGTGAAACTGTCCACACTGCACACTTAATTCTTTGTTCTATGCACCTCACGCTCTCCTTGGATAACAGTTTCTCCTTTCTTTTCCACTCCTTCCTTACATTCCTAAGTTTCTTCTGCTCTGATTTCTAAGGACAGCTCAGTGCAATTTACTTCCATCATATTCGTACAGCATTTCACATCTTCAAACCATGTACACTAAACTTACTTTGTCCTTGACTTTCCCCTGAGTTATGCGGCATCAATGACACACCCATTTGACAGGCATTCAACAGAAACATTAAATGACTTGGCTAGGACCCCAGGAGTACTAAGTGGCACCCCAAACTGGGCCCAGGTAATGACCCCATGTTGTCAGTCTATGCCCCAACTTCATGCCTGACCACCTTGGAGACCTCCCTGTGCGGCATTTCCACAGTTCTATTCTGTATTACTGTTCTGTCTGTTCTCAGGCTTATTTGCCCTACTACCAAGCTACTTAAGCTTTATTGTCCCATCAGGTGTCATCCCACCTAATCTTAGATAAAGTGATATCCAGCTTTGTGAGACTTAGTATTTCCTAAGTAGTACAGTTTTTACTTCTACCAGAAATGAACCTGTCCGGTTGTGATCACTCAAGGTAATTACAGCAGCAGTTCCACCAGAGCCCCTTAGCAGGAACTCACCGACCTGTGAACCTACCACGACAAAACATTGCCACGAAGGCCCTTGACGATCTGCCTGTAGCTTTGCTTTCATCTCATGCTGCTACCAGCTTCTGCTTCAGCCACGCAATTTCTAACCAGTCCCCATAAAAGCCAGCTTTTAATCACATGATTGATCGACTGTCCCTAATGGTTGCAGCTCATCAGTCACCAAATCATTATTTCATTTTTTTAAGATTTTATTTATTTGAGAGAGAGCACACACATTAGCGGGGGGCGGGGTATGGCAGAGGGAGAAAATCTTCAAGCAGACTCCCCACTGAAAGCAGAGCCCCACTCCCTGTCAGGGCTCTATCTCACGACCCCCCCAAACCATGACCTGAGCCAAAACCAAGAGCACTTTACCAACTGAGCCACCCAGGCACCCCATTCTTTATTTCTTGACAGTTTTTTTTCTCCCTGCTCACTGTCATTCTACAGAACTACTTACATCTTAATAATTGGCAGTTTCAACATAAACGTGGATCAGTAGCTTTCAAAGTGTGGTCCCTGGGGGCGCCTGGGTGGCTCAGTGGGTTAAAGCCTCTGCCTTCTGCGCAGGTCATGATCCCAGGGTCCTGGGATCGAGCCCCACGTCGGGCTTTCTGCTCAGCAGGGAGCCTGCTTCCCTTCCTCTCTCTGCCTGCCTCTCTATCTACTTATGATCTCTGTCTGTCAAATAAATAAATAAAATCTTTAAAAAAAAAAAAAAAGTGTGGTCCCTGGACCACAGCAGCAGCAACATCACTAGGAAACTTAGAAATGAAAATTCTCAGGCTCAGGGGCGCCTGGGTGGCTCAGTCGTTAAGCGTCTGCCTTCGGCTCAGGTCATGATCCCAGGATCCTGGGATTGAGCCGCACTTTGGTCTCCATGCTCCACAGGAAGCCTGCTTTCCCTCTTCCACTCCCCGTGCTTGTGTTCCTGCTCTGGCTCGCTCTGTCTCTGTCAAATAAATAAAATCTTAAAAAAAAAAAAAAAAAAAATCTCAGACTCATACCTAGAAACTCGGGGGGTAGGATATCTGTGTTTTAATTGGCTCTTTGTATAATTCTGACCCAGGCGCTAGAGTTTGAAAACCACTGACACAAATGATCCAACAAACTAGCCTCTTGGTTCCTGTTAAAGTCCATTGATTAGACCTTTCCCCTTCCTTGGGCACTCATTCCCAAGTCATTACCAGTCTTTTCAACCACTCCATAGTTTGAATTTCATGCATCCCTCTCTCTGACTGCCTATGTCTTGCCAGCCCATTTCCCCTCATACATTAATTTGGAATCACTGTGACTGCCAATAAATGGATGCTACCATCTCCCTCACCATACTGATGTCCTTCTTTCCTTCCTCACCCACCTTACATATATTCCATGGTCAGTCATGATCACTCCCGTGAATATACCCCCAACATCCTTGCCTCTCACTCCCTTTGTTGTGCTCATTTGCCAAACCACATCCTCGGCTGAGATAACGTGCTCTGCACTTGCACTGGTGTAGCTGGAGAAAACAACAAAGTTTGGCTGGTCTCACTGTAAGAATAGAAACTCCTTTACAGAACCTTAAGAAAGCATTTAATATTACCTGACAAGCATACTTTATTTCTTCGACTCATGATTATTTCTGTGCACAGATGACCTACCCTCCTATTTCACTAAGAAAATTGAAGCAATTGGAGAACTTCCATTGACTCCCACAATATCATCTACTCACTACTGTCTGCACTCATGTGTATGATCACTCTTGCCTATACTGGGTTGCTCATGCTCTTTATTTTATTTTCAAATAATCTGCATACCCCACGTGGGGCTCAAACTCACAACTCCAAGATCACAACTCACACACTCTATGGACTGAGCCAACTAGTCACCCCCTCATTCTTTTTTTTTTTTTAAGTATTTTATTTATTTGACAGAAATCACAACTAGGCAGAGAGAGGAGGAAGCAGGCTCCCTGCAGAGCAGAGAGCCCAATGTGGGGCTCAACCTCAGGACCCTGGGATCATGACCTGAGTCGAAGGCAGAGGCTTTAACCCACTGAGCTACCCAGGCGCCCCTCATTCTCCTTTTTAAAGCCATTCCGTCTACTTTATGTCTTTGTGATTTCTCCCTTTTCCTACATCATTAATTTTCTTCAGTACTCTGTTGTTCCTAAAGTGTGCACACATGCTATTACCTAGCCCATCTTTTACTAAACCAGCTCCCTTTTGCAGTAAAACACCTCAAAAGTTACCAATACTCGGGGCACCAGGGTGGTGGTCAGTTAAGCATCCAACTCTTGGTTTTGGCTCAGGTTGCGATCTCAGGGTTGTGAGATCGAGCCCCAAGTTGGACCCCACATCAGACTGAATGGCAGAGTCTTCTTGGGATTCTCTCCCTCCCCCTCTGGCCCTCTCCTCTCCTCTCTCTCAAATAAGTAAACAAAATCTTAAAAAATAATAATAATAATAGCGGCACCTGGGTGGCTCAGTGGGTTGGGCCTCTGCCTTCAGCTCAGGTCATGATCTGGGGTCCTGGGATCGAGCCCCACATAGGGCTCTCTGCTCGACGGGGAGCCTGCTTCCCCCTCTCTCTCTCTGCCTGCCTCTCTGCCTACTTGTGATCTCGGTCAAATAAATAAATAAATAAATTCTTTTTTTTTTTTTAATAGAAATAAAATAAATTTTTTTTTTTAAAGTTACCAATATGAGCCTGGGGGACTCAGTCATTAAGCATCTGCCTTCAGCTTAGGTCACGATCCGGGGATCCTGGGATCAAGCCCCACATCCCTGCTCAGCAGGAAGCCTGCTTCTCCCTCTCCCTCTCCCACTCCCCCTGCTTGTATTCCTTCTCTCCCTGTCTCTGTCTCTGTCAAATAAATAAGTAAAATCTTTTTTAAAAAGATTAAAAGTTAGGAATATTCACTTACTGTCTCCAGCTCCCATTCTCTCTTGAACAAACTCTGGTCAGGTGCTCATTCCTACCACTTCGCTGGAACCACTCTCCTTACACAAGAAATGCAAGAGTCCATTCTCAATCCTCATTTTACGGGAACTTTTCCACAGCGTTTGACTCCCCTGAACATCTCTTCCCGTTTGCTGCGCCTTACCACCCGCTGGACTTCCCCAGCTTTCCTGCGGCCTTCCTTCTGCCTTCCTTCTGCCTTCCTGTTCTTCACTTCTCAGATTCCTCTTCCAGTTCCTCCTTCCTCCGGCTTCGGTATCTTTGGAATATCACAGATAAGGCTCAGTCCTTCCTTTCCCAGTATTCATTCCATGGATGATCTCATTCTGTGTGGTTTTAAGTAACTTCTACGCACCGATGACTCTCAAATTTATCTCTAAGGTCCTACCTCTCCCTGGAACTCTAAACATAGATGCAACTGCCCCTTTGATATCTCCACAACCTTCACTTCTTTTTTTTTTTTCCTTAATATTTTATTTATTTATTTGAGAGAGAGACAGAGAGTTAGAGATCATGAGCAGGGGGGAAGGGTAGAGGGAGAAGCAGACTCCCCAGTGAGCAGGGAGCCTGATGAGGGGCTCGACCTGAGCCAAAGGCAGAAGAGGCTTCACAGACTGAACCACCCGGGCACCGCTCCTGCACTCCTTTAATCAACATCTCAGACTTAACATGACCAAAATCCAACTCTTGATTTTCTTCCCCACCAGAAACCCATTCCACAGTTTTCTCCCTCTCAGCCATTGGCAACTCCATCCTTCCAGTTGCTCAAGCTAAAAACCTTTGGAGTCATCCTCGACTACTAGTCTCATATCTAAATCAATCCATCAAGAAGTCCTGCTGGTTCTACCTTCAAAATATATCCGGAATCTGAACCTTTTTTTTTAACCAACTCCCTTGCTAACCCCAAGGCACTACCATCTCTCACCAGGATTGCTGGAATGATCTCTGGACTGGCCTCCTGCTTCCAAGCTTGCCCGTCTATAGGCTATTCTTCAAGCCGTTCATAGCAATCCCATCAAAATGTAAGTCAGACCATGTCAGTCCGCTGCACAGAACCCTTCAGTGGCTCTCACCTCACTCAAATTCAAAGCTAGAATCTTTACAGTAGACTACAAGGCCCAACAAGATCTGGCTTTCTATTTCGTATCTGACCTCCTCACCTTACCGCACTCTAGCCCTCCCCTTCTCTCCTGCTTCCTGGGTTTCCTTCCTCTCCTTCAACCCCACCCACCTCAGCCCTGGCCAGCCCCTAGGCTTGAACTGCTCCTCCTGGACTCATCCCCAGGGCTGGTTCCTCCCTTCTTTCAGGGTTTTCACTTGGGCTTCCCCAACCACCCTAATTATCATTCTAAGAAACCTCTCTCCAAATACTTATTTTTTCAACACCACCCCCCTGCCCACCCCAGTTTCCCAAAATCAACTTCTAACATTTTGTGTGATTTACTGATTTATGACGTTTCTTGTTTAATTGTTTTACCTTACTAAAATAAATGCAAGGCCCCCAAAGGCAGAAATTTTTTAAATCTGTTTTTTGGGATGACTGGGTGGCTCAGTTAAGCACCTGCCTTCAGCTCGGGTCATGATCCCAGGGTCCTTGGATGGATCCCTGCTAGATCCAGCCCTGCCTAGGTCTCCTTGCTCAGCGGGAAGCCTGCTTCTCCCTCTGCAGGCTGCTCCTGCTCTGGCTCCCGGGGCATGGGCATGGGCATGGACATGGGCATGAGCGTGCGCACTCTCTCTCTCTCTGACAAATAAATGAATAAAATCTTTTTAAAAAAATAGATGTTTTGTTCACTGATATATTCCAAGCTCCAAGCACATAGAAGTCACTCAGTACAGATGTGATGAATAAACCGCCTGTCAGTGACTCTATGCCTTTCCAAACTGCTCTTCCCTCCGCCTTTACCCTGGCTCTATGGACCCAGCACATCCCTGTTCCACCTGGAGAAGTCTCCGGATTTTCCCAGGCTGCTTCCTTTTGCCCTCCTGTTGGGCCTCTTCTAACACCTCTCATTGTACTCTAATGATACATTTACATTTGTTTCTTTCCCTTACTAAACTGTCAGCTTTTTAAGGAAGGTACAAGATCTACCTCACCTTGGTAACCCTAGCCTATCATACCATCTCTCTGGCTTGTATAGAGTAGGTTTTCAAACAATGAAACAGCAAACTGTCCCTACCGTGTTTGGTACGGTGTTGACAACGCAGCAGAGTTTGGTGGCAGTTTGCCACAAAGGGAGATGCAGGCCTGGGGGACTCGTTTCCTGGAGGCCTGCAGGCTGGGCTGCCGGAGAGGGAGAGCTGATGCCCGCTGAGTCACTCCCGCAGCTCAGCCTCTCACTCTGAAGCAGAGATGGGGATCCCTGATTAACAGCCCTTTCCTGTACAAGGTGAGAGTGCAGACCTGCCTCCGCATAAGGCCTAGGAGAGAAGAATGAGCCCGTGGGCAGCAGATCTTTTCAAGAAGACCTCGCTTGAAATCTGAAAATCCCAGAAATTCCTAAGGAACTGACCATCTTAACTCCTGTCTTTGCCAAGCCTGCATTTCAGGATTTATATCCTTAGCAGAACGGAAAGAAGCACAGCATATGCAGGCTTGTAACCCCACATTTTTACTCCATGGATTTACACATGCAAAGATGGGTTCTTATAAGAATTACATGTTGGGGGGCACTTGGGTGGCTCAGTGGGACCTGCTTTCAGCTCAGGTCATGATCCCAGGGTCCTGGGATCGAGCCCCACATCTGGCTCTCTGCTCAGCGAGGAGCCTGCTTCCCTTCCTCTCTGGCTGCCTCTCTGCCTACCTGTGATCTCTCTCTGTCAAATAAATCAATAAAATCTTAAAAAAAAAAAAAAAAGAATTACATGTTGGATCCTTACACAAAGTAGGAAAGGTGATCTTTAGAAGCTCTGAGTTTTAACGCATTCCAGTATTGTCAGATCCAAAAGCAATTAAAACACTGTCATGCGGTTTTGAATTATAGCCTGCTTGTTAAAATACCTATTGTTTTCCCTAAGGACAGCCTGCATTTTTACCTTGATGTCATCACACTCCGGGTCTCAGGGGGGTAGGGAACTTAATAGAACAAGTGAATAAATATAGTTCTGAGATAACAGTGAGTTCTAAGGTGATGATAGGAAATTAGTTCCCAATTTTAATGACCTTCAGGTGGAGGAAAGGAATGAAAGCCACGTAAGCCCAGGATTGGTTAAACAAACAAGTGATATCAGCCAAATACATGTTAAGTCAGAAGTGGTGTTTTGATCATCCCTGCTTGAACTTGGACCCTGTGAGGGTTTTGTCTGCCTTGACTATGCTAGTAGAAAGACTTTATTACGTGATGCCCATGTTACTACGACATGGGGGAAACTATTACCCACTTCACCCAAGGCTCCAGATCTCACCCCCACGGCACTGGGGCTATATACCGCAGCCAAATGGCCCTTGATCTGGGACCCTTGCCTTTGTTTGCTCTACCATCTCCATCTGACTCTCCATCCCAGAAGAAAGCTGCCGATGAAGACTCAGTAAAACCCTTGCACGCTTATCAGTGCAAATAACACAAATAGGAGACAACCCATCTCTCATCTCTCTTAAGACGGTATATGTCACTACACATTTTCCTTATTTGTCCCTCTCTGCGACAGCAAAGATCTCTTGTAGGTTAACAGAAGTCACCCAGTCTAGAAGATTTGAAATGAAATGTTATTCTCCTCACTTTCCACCTGCAAAAATGAGATGAAGTAGAAGCCTTTGCCAGAGGTGAGTGAGTCAGGGGCAGAGGATTGGAATGTAGGACTTGATTCCTGGTTTCCTAACCCTAACCACATCCTCCCAACGCTGGGGTTGCTTTTTGCGCTGTGAAGGGGAGGTGGGGAAGGGGATGGTTTGATTTTAAGCTTTTATTTAGAAAATTACTGAAATCTGATCTCTAACCCATGTGTAAGACATGCCAGTTAAACTCTAGCAGGAGGGGCGCCTGGGTGGCTCAGTGGATTAGGCCGCTGCCTTCGGCTCGGGTCATGATCTCAGGGTCCTGGGATCAAGCCCCGCATCGGGCTCTCTCCTCTGCAGGGAGCCTGCTTCCTCCTCTCTCTCTGCCTGCCTCTCTGCCTACTTGTGATCTCTCTCTGGCAAATAAATAAATAAAATCTTAAAAAAAAAAAACTCTAGCAAGAATCTATGATGATTCCTAACGTATAATTTGCATCGGAGCCTCGGACACGATTTTTCCTGGGTCTTTAGCAATAGGATTGGCTAGGTGTGAATAAGGCTCAAAATAGAGAAGAGTGGGGCGTCTGAGTGGCTCAGTCATTAAGCTTCTGTCTTCAACTCATGTCCTGATTCCGGGGTCTTGGAATTAAGCCCCGAGCCCCGCATCGGGCTCCCTGCTCAGCAGGAATCCTGCTTCTCCCTCCCTCACTCCCCCTACTTGTGTTCTCTCTCTCTCTCTGTCAAATAAATAAAATCTTGGGGCATCTGGGTGGCTCAGTGGGTTGGGGCCTCTGCCTTCGGCTCAGGTCATGATCTCAGGGTCCTGGGATTGAGCCCCGCATCCAGCCCTCTGCTTGGAGGGGAGCCTGCTTCCTCCTCTCTCTCTTTCTCTCTGCCTGCCTCTCTACCTACTTATAGTCTCTGTCTGTCAAATAAATAAATAAAATCTTTAAAAAAAAATAAAATCTTTTAAAAAGAAATAGAGATGAGAATAAGGTGAAAGAGGAGAGGCTAAAACCTAATCCTAAACATCTTAAAAGTTAAATTAACCAATGATCATAATTAATCACCCATTCTCTACCCATAATGTTTCAAAATAAGTTCTCAGTTTTTTGAACTTGGTATCAGCTCAGATGAGTTCACATATGAGAGACATTAATAAATGTAGTTTTTAGGGGCACCTGGATGGCTCAACGGTTGAGCATCTGAACCTTGATTTCGGCTGAGGTGATGGGATCGAGCAGGTAGGGCCCCACACTCAGTGAAGAGTCGGCTTAAGATTCCCTCTCCCTCTCTCTCTGCCCCTCCCCCCTCTCATGGTGTGCAAACCAGGTGCAGTGTCTCTCCTTCTCTCTCTCTATCTCTTTTTTAAGATTTTATTTATTTATTTGAGAGAAAGCAAGTGAGAGAGAGAGAGAGAGTACAAACCAGGGGAGGAGAGGCAGAGGGAGGAGGAGTAGCAGACTTGCCAGGGAGCAGGGAACCCAACACTGGGCTGGATCACAGGACCCTGAGATCATGATCCCAGCAGAAGGCAGAGCCACCCAGGCACCCCATAAATAAAATCTTTAAAAAGAAATAAATGTACCAGAGCGCCTGGGTGGCTCAGTGGGTTAAAGCCTCTGCCTCCGGCTCAGGTCATGATCCCAATATCCCAGGATCCTGGGATCGAGCCCCGCATCAGGGGAGCCTGCTTCCCCTCCTCTCTCTCTGCCTGCCTCTCTGCCTACTTGTGATCTCTGTCTGTCAAATAAATAAATAAGTAAATCTTTAAGAAATAAATAAATAAATAAATAAATAAATGTAGCTTTTAATTCAGGCTTGCATTTTGCATTAGAGATCATCAGATCTTTGCCTGATACAATGATGGTCGTATTCTCCTGGGTTTTGGGGCTTTTGTTTTTTTACTTTAGTTATCTACCAAAAGTGTCTAGGAATAAACAACTAAACACAATGCGTGCATTGTAATGTAGATTCAAGAACGTGTCAAAGCAACCTTACCCAACTGGCCCTGAGAAAGATAACCTTTGGGAAATCTTCCAGGCCAGTCATGATTGCTGGAGAGAAAATAACCAAATGTTCATTACTCAAAGGGCTTCTTCAACTGACAAGAAGTTCTAGTCTTTCAATACTAACACCTTCACTTGTGGGAATTCATCTTAGAATGAGGAGCTATAGCATCTAGTTCCTCTGAGAATATTCTTCAATCAACAAGTTGTCCACCTAGCTAAGGGACAGCTTCCTGGAATTAAGACTGCAGAACCTAGGTTATAATTAACTCAGACTTCCTCCTCCTTTTGTACCTTGGCCATGACCTTAATCCTCACCTAGATTTTCCATCCCGACTATGGATAAAATTTTGTTCTAATTTATATCAACTGAACTCTGGTCCTGTTAGCCTAAGTTGGCATTGGTGGCTGAAAGGAATCCTAAACCAATTTTAGACCATTTAGTTAGACTTTAAGCATGACTCAAAAAAAGTTAGACATCTCAGTTAGAGGATAATATTATCCTTTCTCTCTCTTTTGTAAAAAAGAAAGGAAGGAAGGAAGGAATATAGGAAGGAAGGAAGGAAGGAAGGAAGGAAGGAAGGAAGGAAGGAAGGAAGGAAAAAGAAATCACTTGGTAATGTTAGGTCTAGTGAATTTTTTCAGAGTAGTTTGGAGGCAAGCAATGTCTCCAGTTCTAGGAACTGCAGCATTGACGATACACAGAAAGAATGAAAAGGGGTGATCAAATGGGAGGGACTTTGGAATTGAGCAGGTTTCACCTGCATGCATTTAAAGTCATACTTAGGTAATGATCATCAGTAGGTCTATTGCTACTTATCTAAAATCCAAAGAGCTCTTTGCAAGAGATGAGGTTTACGGAATAGAATCAAGTGTTTTGCAGGTGTGAAAGGTGAGATTCAAAGAAACTGTTACAAAGCTTTACACACACACAAGGCTTCCAGAGAAGAGCTATGCCTTTCCTACTACGTTAAGGAGAAAGTAGAAACAGTCCAAGATGGACTCCTTCAGTCACTTACCCTTCACCTCAAACTGATGTGCTTCTAACTATCCCTTTCCTTCTTTTTTTTTTTTTTAATATTTTTATTTATTTAACAGAGAGAAATCACAACTAGGCAGAGAGGCAGGCAGAGAGAGAGGAGGAAGCAGGCTCCCTGCGGAGCAGAGAGCCCGACGCGGGGCTCGATCCCAGGACCCTGAGATCATGACCTGAGCCGAAGGCAGTGGCTTAATCCACTGAGCCACCCAGGCGCCCCTATCCCTTTCCTTCTTTTCTCTTGTCCTAGAGGAAGACATTTGGGACTTTCTTTCCAAAACTATCCTTCTATATTTGCTCTTGATTCTCTTCCTCTCTACTCTTCAGTCATCTCTTCCTATCCATTCTCCATTTTTAATATGTTCATTTACTGGCTCAACGAACATTTCTTATACTCTTGTTATAGGACATACTAAGTTTTTGGGACACTGAAGTGAAAGAACTTTCCTACCTTCACAGGACTTCACAGTGGAAGAGGTAGCAGAATACATTATCACAAACCACACAATGACCATACAGTATGTAAATACCCACGACAGATGTCTGCGTATTATGCTACAGCGGTATACAAGGGAGAGGTGGAAGAAGGTTGGGGTGGAGGGCATAACACACGAAGCAGGTCTAGGAGTTAGCCAACAGGACAAGTGGGGAAGGAAGGACATTTTTTTTAAATTTTTTTTTTTAAGATTTTATTTATTTATTTGACAGAGAGAGATCACAAGTAGGCAGAGAGGCATGCAGAGAGAGGGGAGGAAGCAGGCTCCCTGCTGAGCAGAGAGCCTGATGCGGGGCTCGATCCCAGGACCCTGAGATCATGACCTGAATCGAAGGCAGAGGCTTTAACCCACTGAGCCACCCAGGCGCCCCAGGAAGGACATTTTAAACAGAGGGAATGACATGCACCAAAGCACAACCATACAAGAAAATTCAAGTTCAGTGAGGCAAGGACATAAGGAATCAGAGGTGTGTTTGCAGGTAAGAGGCGAGGGAAGAGTGGGACCAGATAATAAAGGATCTTAAGACGATAAGGAATTTTTAGGGGCGCCTGGTGGCTCTGTCATTAAGTGCCTACCTTCAGCTCAGGTCATGATCCCAGAGTCCTGGGATCAGCCTCGCATCCAGCTCCCTGCTCAGCAGAAAGCCTGCTTCTCCCTCTCCCAATTCCCTTGCTTGTGTTCCCTCTCTTGCTGTGTCTCTCTCTGTCAAATAAATGAAATCTTTTTTTTTTTTTTTTTTTTTGGTTAACAGCTTATTTATTTATTTGACAGAGAGAGAGATCACAAGTAGGCAGAGAGGCAGGCAGAGAGAGAGGAGGAAGCAGGCTCCCTGCTGAGCAGAGAGCCCGATGCGGGGCTCGATCCCAAGACTCTGGGATCATGACCCAAGCCAAAGGCAGAGGCTTTAACCCACTGAAACACCCAGGTGCCCCCAAATAAATGAAATCTTTAAAAAAAAAAAGATGATAAGGAATTTTTTTTTAAAGATTTTATTTATTTTATTTGACAGATAGAGATCACGAGGAGGCAGAGAGGCAGGCACAGAGGTAGGCAGAGAGAGAGAGAGGAGAAAGCAGGCTCCCTGCTGAACAAAGAGCCCCATGAGGGGCTCGATCCCAGACCCTGGAATCATGACCTGAGCCGAAGGCAGAGGCTTTAAACCACTGAGCCACCCAGGTGCCCCTGATAAGGAATTTTTAAAGTATTTTAAGTATTTATTAAAGTATGCTCTAATTTTTGGAAGTTCAGTCTTTGCAGCAGAGGGTGATTAGACTGGGAACCATTGCAGGAATCCTGAAGAAAAATGAGCAAATGCAGGAGCATGGTGGTGCCATTAGGAGAAGTGACACAGAGAGAGGCAAACTTCACTGTAAAGAGGAATTCAGTTTAAGGACATACAAGTGCGGGTCACCTGGGTGACTCAGTTGGTTGAATGTCTGCTGTAGGCTTGGGTTATGATCCCAGCGTCCTGGGATCGAGCCCCACGTTGGGCTCTCCGTTCAGCGGGGAGTCTGCTTCTCCCTCTGCCTGCTGCTCCTCCTGTTTGTGTTCTCTCTCTGTGTCAAATAAATAAATAAAATCTTTTTAAAAATGAATGAAATATTAAAAAGAAAAGAGGGCTAAGAACATAACTCTAAGAAACACCAACGTTGAGGAATCGATATGTGACAAGAAGCCAGTGCAGGGGTTTGAGATAGAAAGTTGAGAGAGGTAAGAGGAAAAGCAGGAAGGAAAGAATGGGGTCACAGACACCAAGGCGGGAGAACTTCCAGAAGTTCAATAATGCTACCAAAATACCAGGAACAACAGAACAAAAAAGTCACCATTAGTTTTAGCAACCTGGACATCATTGGGGTTTTTGCTGTCACCAGTATCAATGGGAATGGGAGGCAGATGACTGTGGTTTGAAGTATGCAGGGAAGATGATAAGGAACTGGGGGGGGGGGGCTGCGAATGTAAATATTCTTCTCAGAATCTTGGCTGCATCATCATTAGGCAATATTTCCCCTTTATTTATTTTCTGACCTAGGCAGCCCTTGGAAGCCATCACTCTGTAATGGATATATATGTATGTACAATTCACTTACTCATTTACTTATCCGTTCATCCTCACCTTTCCTTCTCTCAAGCTCTACACTTCATATATCAGCACATTTTCACTCAATCCTCATAATATACCTGGAATCTATCTCTCATTACCTCCACACTACCAACCAAGGCCAAGGCCCCATCATCTTGTCACCTGGGCCAGTGCAATAACCTTCCAATAGATTTCCCTGCTTTTACCCTTTGCCTCCTTCTTGTCTATTCTTTTTTTTTTTTTAAGATTTTATTTTTGAGTAATCTCTACACCCAACATGGGATTTGAACTCACAACCCCAACAAGAGTTGCATGCCCTGGGGCGCCTGGGTGGCTCAGTGGGTTGAGCCGCTGCCTTTGGCTCAGGTCATGATCTCGGGGTCCTGGGATCGAGTCCCGCATCGGGCTCTCTGCTCGGCAGGGAGCCTGCTTCCCTCTCTCTCTCTCTCTGCCTGCCTCTCTACTTGTGATCTCTCTCTGTCAAATAAATTAAAAAAAAAAAAAAAAAAAAAAAGAGTTGCATGCCCAACTGACTGAGCCAGCAAGGCCGCCCCTCCCTCTTGTCTATTCTTATACCAGCAGCCAGAGGCACCCTTCCAAATACTAAGTCATATTTTGTCAGTCTTCTCTTTAGAAGCCTCCAGTGATCTGTCGTCTCGTTTCAAGTCCCTGTATGATCTGAGACACCCTCGTCCCATTACTTTGCTCACCTCCTTTCCAACCACTATTCCCCTCAGCCTCCTTTACACCAGCCACATGGGCCCCCTTGTGCCCTGAACACACTCCACCACAGGCCTTCTGCATTTGCCGGCTTGTGCTCAGAACACTCTCCCCTCAGGTATCATCAGTCCTTCAGCACTCTGTTCAAATATCCAAAGGTCTTCCCTAGCCGTCCTTTATAGACCATCACACCTCGGCCTCTCTCAGCTCTCTCTTCTCTCTGTCGTGCTCAATAGCACTTGTCACCAACTGACCTATTATAGTCATATATTTATTGTCTGTTTCCCTTCACTAGACTGTAAACATCTACAAAGTACGACTTCCGAGAGCACCTCCTCTGGAGAAGCAGAGATAAAGATAACCAAGAAAGCCATCCCTGCCCTTGAGGAACCCACACCTCAGTGAGTCACCAACCTAACAAGTAATTAGAATGGAAATGCTCAAAGTTGGATGCAAGAGTCTGAGGCCCTGGGGAACAGTGCGGTTTGGGGCACTCTTCAGGCTGGGTAGTAGTTAAAACCGTGAGCTCACCCGAAGAGAATGTAAGAAATGTAAAGCACTCAGGAGACACCGGTATTTAAGGGGTGAAGTTCAGAGGAAGGAGGCCAAGAAGGGATAATAATAATCAAAGACATGAAGAAAAGCTGGAAGAATGAGCCACTGAGGTCAACGCGACTAGAGTCTTTACAGAATACTGCTAATGATCAGGCCAGGATCATTCCTCACCACTTACGACACGTCGCTACTGCTTTAAGTATGTTTCATATGTTCACACATAGACCCCAAGGAGTGAGGTGCTGGTATGACCCTATCTTACAGAGAAAACGTTCACCACCCAAGTGCACCCACCTACGAAGAAATAAAGATCGGAATCCAAGCAGTCTTCAACCCTTTATGTTGTTATCCACCGTACTACACGGGGCTGGCTCTCTCTATTTTTCCCCTATTTTATTGAGTACCTACTAAGGGTGAGATAATCTAGGCTCTGGATGTAGAGCTGTAAGGCAGCCCCTCTCTTCATGGAGCTCACATTCTTGTGGGGGAGTCAGCCACTGAACAAGTCAGCTGATGCACAACAGACAAGGCAGACAGTAAGTGCTTGGGGGTCTGGCTGGCTCCATTGGTGGAACAAGCGACTCTTGATCTCAGGGTCATGAGTTCAAGCCCCACATTATTTTACTGAAAAAAATAAAATAAGAACAGATAATAAGTGGCTCAAAGACAAATGAAGTAGGGTAAAGTTTTGTGAACGATAGGTGGTTGCCTCTGGGAGGAGGGGACATGGAAGTAGACATCTGAAGGAAGTGAGAGAGGGAGCCAAGAGGATGTCTGGGGGAAGAACATTCCAGGCAGAAGGCACAGTAAGTGCAGAAGCCTTAAGGTGTGAGTGTGCCCGGTGTGTTCCAGGAACTGCAAGGAGGTCAGTGCAGGGGGAGCACCGTGAAGGAGAGAGAGAGAGAGGCAGGCAACAAGGTCAGAAAGATATGGGAAGGTTTCCAGGACATAGAAGTGAAATACTTCACATAAGTGAAATAAGTAAAGGGATCAGACTTATTAGCTAATCACACTGAATAAAGGAATGTGTGTGTCCATATGTATTTAGATATATACATTATATACGTATATGCTTGTGGATATTCTGAAATACTGACAACAAACTCAACAGTGATTACTTTTTGAGGGAGGGAAGGGACATTCAGACTTTTAACTTTATATTGTTTCATACTACTTGAAAAATTTCACCTTGCATACATGACTTTTATAATAATCAAAAATTAGCTTAAAAAACAACCACAAGTGGCCTCCACTCACGTCTCCTTGTCCTTTCCATTTCCTCCTCAACCAAATACAATCTGACCTCGGACTTCACCTTTGTTCTCCTGCTGCTCCCACAGACATCACCTGTGACTTCCCAGGACTCCCTGGGACCATCCGCAGTCCTTTTGCTTCTCCATCCATCTCTCAGCTACATTTGATGTTGCTTACAGCTCTTCTCTTTGAAATGCTTTCCCTTTTGGCTCCCCACTTGTCCACTTTGACCTCATGGAACCTTCTTCCTCTGATCGCTTTCACTGGCTACTTTTTAATCAGCCCACCCAACAGACTTGGGTTTCTTCGAGTTCTATCCTTGACCCATTTGCCTCTTGCACTACATAGACTCTTTCTGTTGGTCTCATCCGGGCTTGCACTTTCAGGAACCCTCTCTACGCTGCCAAGCCCGCGATCTAGATATCCAACCTGTCCTTGAGCTCCAGTCCATATATCCAGCTGCCTATTGAGCAGCTCCATCTGTAGATCTCACGGACATCTCAGAGCTGACTGCTCTGAAAGCAGACTCATCATCGCCAGACAATATCCTCCTCCTGCTGCTGTTGTTCTTATCGTAGCTGGTGGTATCAGCATCTGCTTGGTTGACCCTAGCTACAACCTGAGAAAAACCCCTCTTCCTCACCCTCCACCATCTAAATGGACCTCTAAAAGTCATTCTATCTGCTAAATATCTTTGGAATCTGTCCTTGGTCCCACATCTCCACTGTCGTGGCACTCACAATCCGGACTATTGCATGTGGATATGTGCAGCTAAGGCCCGGGAAGAGCTCAGAGATACTCTAACTGCATTTTCTGCCTCGAGTCTCGCTGTCAGTCTGCTTTCTTACACTCAGTTGTCACAGTGACGTGGCACAAACTCCCATTACATCAGTCCCTCCTTGAAATCTTTCTATTTTTTCTAAATCTTTCTTGAGTGAAATCCAAAATCCTTGCTTGATCTGCCTAGTCCCTTTTTGATACGTCCCCAATGTACCTTATGTTCAAGCAATACTGAGGAATTCTTTTTTTTTTCCAAAGGCTTCTTTCTTTTGCATGTTTCTGTGAAAGTTCTGTCACATGGCATCACTGTATTTCCAGGTCTAAACCAATACCTGGTACAAAGCAGAAGTTCAATAAAGTCTCCTTCGGTGAGTAAAAGGACAGAAAGTTGAGGGTTTAGGACACCAATCAGAAGATTATAATAAGAGGGGTGCTTGGGTGGCTCAGTGGTTAAGCGTCTGCCTTCCGCTCATGTCATGATCCCAGGGTTCTGGGATCTAGCCTGTGTCAGGCTCCCTTCTCCACAGGAAAACTGCTTCTCCCTCTCCTACCCCCCTGCCTGTGTTCCCTCTCTCACTGTCTCTCTGTGTCAAATAAATAAAATCTTGAAATAAGAAGAAGAAGACGACTATTATAAGAGTACACCAGGGGCACATGGCTGGCTCAGTCAGTTAAGTTGTAGACTTGATTTTGGCTCAGGTCCTAATCTCAGGGTCGTTGGATCCCGCCCCAAGTTGAGCCCACTCCTGGGTTCCGTACTCAGCGCGGAGTCTGCTTAGGATTCTCTTTCTCTTTCTCTCCCTCTGCTCCTTCCCCCATTTGTGCTTTCTCTTTCCCTCTCTCTAATAAGTAAATAAAGTCTTTATTTTTTTTTTAAAGATGACATATAGGGCACTTATAATACCTTCTGCTTAGTTGGCTTAGATGGTTAAGCGTCTGGCTTTGGCTCAGGTCATGATCCTGGAGTCCCAGAATGTAGTCCTGCACTGGGCTCCCTGCTCAGCAGGGAGTCTGCTTCTCCCTCTGACCCTCCCGGTTCTCATGCTCTCTCTCTCTCAAGTAAATAAATAAAATCTTTTTAAAAATAAAAAAATAAAAGGTGACATATAAGTAGAAATCTTTTTTAAAAAGATTCTTTAAATCCTTTTTTTAAAAAAGATTTTATTTATTTATTTGACAGAGATCACAAGCAGGCAGAGAGGTAGGCAGAGAGAGAGAGAGAGAGAGGAAGGGAAGCAGGTACCCCGCTGAGCAGAGAGCTGGATGCGGGGCTCAATCCCAGGGTCCTGGGATCATGACCTGAGCCAAAGGCAGAAGCTTTAACCCACTGAGTCACCCAGGTGCCCCTAAATCCTTGTTTTGAAAGATTTTATTTATTTGAGAGAGAGAGAGGTTGAAAGAACAAGTGGGAGGAGGGGCAGAGGGAGAAGCAGACTCCGGTGGAGCAGGGAGCCTGACATCAGACTCAATCTCAGGACCCTTGGATCATGCCTTGAGCGCCAAAGGCAGATGCTGAACCCACTGAACCACCCAGGTGCCCCAGATAAATAAAATCTTTTTTTTTATATATATATTTTTATTTATTTATTTGACAGAGAGAGATCACAAGTAGATAGAGAGGCAGGCAGAGAGAGAGAGAGAGGGAAGCAGGCTCCCTGCTGAGCAGAGAGCCCGATGCGGGACTCGATCCCAGGACCGTGAGATCATGACCCGAGCCGAAGGCAGCGGCTTAACCCACTGAGCCACCCAGGCGCCCCATAAAATCTTTTTTAAAAAAGTACACTTTTTTTTTTCCTGCTGAAAACTGGGAACAAAACAGGGAGGGAACACAAGCAGGGGGTACAAGGGGGTAAAGTGTACAAGGAGTACACTTTAGAGGTAACTAGGAAGAGAGGGAAAGGAAATGCTTTGGAGCCACACTTGCTTCAAGAGTCTCCAAGTAAGATCGTAATAATCAAATAATAGTTCTTCATATCATTTTTCTCTCTTTGAGAGATATGAACTTTAGTCAACAGTACTTTTTTTTTTTTTTTGAGAGAAAGAGAGAGAGCACCTGCTCAGTGAGTGGAAAGGGGCAGAGGGAGGAGAGAGAGAGTCTTAAGCAGCCTCCAAGCCCAGCATGGAGCCTGGTGAGGGGCTGGATGTCATGACCCTGAGATCATGACCTGAAATGAAATTAAGAGTCAGAGGCTTAACTGACTGAGCCCCCTAGGCACCCCATCATTGGTACAATTTCAAAAGGACAGAATTAAACTGATTTTACATAAAATGTTTTTTTAATCAAACCAATAGCCCAGGGGCGCCTGGGTGGCTCAGTGGTTTAAGCCACTGCCTTCTGCTCAGGTCATGATCTCAGGGTCCTGGGATCGAGTCCCGCATCGGGCTCTCTGCTCAGCAGGGAGCCTGCTTCCCTCTCACTCTCTCTGCCTGCCTCTCTGCCTACTTGTGATCTCTCTCTGTCAGCTAAATAAATAAAATCTTAAAAAACAAACAAACAAACAAAAAAAAACCAATAGCCCAGTACCTGCTGCTGCCAAAATCTTCTGATAAAACAAGACCCTTTAGGTATGAATCTCAAGGTCTGAGAGTTTAGCTGGGAAGGATCATTTATTTTGCAAACATTAATTGGGCTGGTACAGATACTGCTTAGCACAGGGGATACGAAGATAAGTAATACATGACTCCTGTTCTCAAAAAGCTCATGGCCCCCAACTCAGCTAGCCCTTGGCTTTGGCCAGGACTATATATACTTAATCTTTTTTTTTTTTTAAGATTTTATTTATTTATTTGACAAAGATCACAAGTAGGCAGAGAGGCAGACAGAGAGAGAGGAGGAAGCAGGCCCCCGCTGAGCAGAGAGCCGGATATGGGGCTTGATCCCAGGACCCTGGGATCATGACCCGAGCTGAAGGTAGAGGCTTTAACCCACTGAGCCACCCAGGTGCCCCTATACTTAATCCCTTAACAGAAAGTCAGCTGTCCATGCTGGGGTCAGTATTTATTTATTTTATTTTTAAAGATTTTATTTATTTATTTGAAAGAGAGAGAGAGAGAGAACACAAGGGGGGAGGAGGGGCAGAGGAAGAGGGAGAAGCTCAATGGGGAGCCCAATGTGGGCTCCATTCCAGGACCCTGGGATCATGAACTGAGCTGAAGTCTGTCGCTTAACCAGCTGAGTCACCCAGGTGACCCTGAGGTCAGTATTTAAAGACCCTTTGGCCATAGGCGTTGTTATACCTAATTTTTTGGAGCTCAGAAACAGAAACTCATGGATTCAGGGCGGTAGCAAAATATAACCATCGCTTCCTTTATAATAAAATGGTGCCTGTGTAGAAGGGTGATAAGAATTGGCCCTTCCTTCCCCAGAAGACAGTAGCATCTAAAGATTCTGAAGTGTCTGGGCATCTGGATGGCTCAGTTGGATGAGTGCCTGGCTGTTGATTTCGGCTCAGGTCCTGATCTCAGGGTTGTGGGATTGAGCACCCCCTCCCCACCATCCCTCTGTGCTCAGTGGGGATTCTGCTTCTCTCCCTCTGCTTCTTACCTCTCCCATCCCCTGTTTTGTCTCTCTCAAAATAGATAAATAAAATCTTTTAAAAAATTATTAAGATTCTGAACTGTCTTCTGTTCAATGATGATCAAGGCATCCAGTGGGCAAGCTTAAATGACTCAGGTACTGTACTTTTTTAGCTCCATGACTTTAAGGACTTTAAGGACTACTAATACAATGTTTTCCGTTTGCAGCTTGTTTGGAGAAAGGACTTTGCTGGTCTGAGAGAGGGCATCTTCATCAATGCTTAAGAAAATCCCTGGGGGTAAAATGTGTCTACCTGAATGAGAGAGAAGACACTTTACTTAGATTATGTCATTCAGTCTTCATAATACTCTCTGACATTGCTATTAGTATCTTTATTTTTGCAAATTGGGAAACAGGTGTAATAAGCCTGGCACCTGGTTCAAGATCACATAGCTACAATTACAAAACTTGCAATTCAAGCCCAGATTTGTGACTCTGAGCCCACATTAGTTCCACCACAATACTGGTTTCCCATGAAAAGTCTTTCTGGAGAGGGGAAAAAGGAGTGAACAACTAGAGGTCCATTCAAACCAGAAGTAATTCATAAGCTTGCAAAAAGGGGCACAAGTTGGGGTTCCTGTCTTAAATTTTCCCTTTTGTCACTTGGATAAAATGTCGAATATGTGCATTTCCATTAGGTTAGTGAAGATCAAGAAGTTAAAAATCCTTTCTGGAAGAGTTGAGGGAAAGAGGCACTCAAACATTGCTGGTGGGAGTTATAAATTAGTGTAATCTTTATGGGGGATAACTTGGCAACATCTATTAAAATTACAAACATATGGTACCTTTTTAAAAAAATGATTTATTTATTTATTTTTGGAGAGAAAGGGAGAGAACGAGCCATGAGTGGAAGGGAAGAACAGAAGGAGTGGGAGAGACAGAATTTCAAGCAGACACTGCACTGAGTGCGGAGCCCAATGTTAGGCTCAATCTCACGACCCTGAGATCATGACCTGAGCGAAAGTCAAGTGTCAGATGCTTCACCGACTTTGCCACACAGGCGCTCTGAAGTGTACGTATCTTTTGACTCAATGATTCCACTTCTAGAAATTTATACTACAGAGATATTTACACATTTGCAAAATGGTCAAAGTAATGCCCTGCAAAATTGTTTGAAATCACAGAAGTTTGGAAACAACTTAAGTGACCACCTCTGGAGAACAAGTTAAATAAACTATGTGAATAAACATCTACTACATGCGGTCCTAAGAATGAGGACACGCCATCCAGTAATAGGAATTATTTCCAAGATATAGATTTCCAAGCAAGATCCAGGAAGCGTGGTCACTGCTCTCTCATTGATGAGGCAACTTCTATACGGACTTGCTTGTCTAGGCACAAACTATCCTTGGAAGACTATTTAAGACACCGCTAACATTAGTTGCCCCTAAGAAAAAGTGTGATATGACTGGAGGAGGGGAGTTCACAACATGAGTGAACACTTTAATTCCTTTAAACTTTTTTTTTTTTTTGACAGAAAAAGAGCATGAGCTGGGGGAGGCGCAGAGAGGGAGAGAGAATCTTATGCAGGCTCAGTATCGAGCCTGTCTTGGGGCTCATCCCACGACCCTGAGATCATGACCTGAGTAGAAGTCAAGAGTGGGACGCCTACCTGTCGCTTAACCATCTGAGCCCTCTTATTCCTTTAAACTTTTAACCGGGGGCACCTGGGTGGCTCAGTGGGTTAAGCCTCTGCCTTCCGCTCAGGTCATGATATCAGGGTCCTGGGATCGAGCCCGGCATTGGACTCTCTACTCAGGAGGGAGCCTGCTCCCCTGCCCTCCTCTCAGCCTGCCTCTCTGCCTACTTGTGATCTCTGTCTGTCAAATAAATAAATAAAATCTTTAAAAACAGTTTAAAAATAAACTTTTAACCATACAGATATATTGGGTATTCAAGATAAAGAAACTGAATTAAAATTTAAAAATAAACCACGTGCATTTTTTTAAAAGATTTTATTTATTTATTTGACAGACAGAGATCACAAGTAGGGAGAGAGGCAGGCAGAGAGAGGGAGGAAGCAGGCTCCCCGCTGAGCAGAGAGCCCAATGTAGGGCTCAATCCCAGGACCCTGGGACCATGACCTGAGCTTAAGGCAGAGGCTTTAACCCACTGAGTCACCCAGGTGCCCCAACCACACGCATTTTTAAGACATTTATATTGTATGGTCACCACCACCATCCATCCCCATAACTCTTTTCATCTTGTAAATCTGAAACTTTATACCCACTAAACAATAACTCCCCTTTCCCCTCACTCTAGCCCCTGGCAACCACATACTTTCTGTCTCTATGATTTTGATTACTCTAAATAACTCACACAGGCAGAATCATACAGTGTTTGTCTTTTTGTGACTGGCTGATTTTACTCAGTGTGCCATGCCTACGATTCATCTGTATTGTAGCATAGTGCAGAATTTCCTGCCTATTTTTCCCCTTCTTTTTAAAGGCTGACTAATATTCCAGTAAACGAATATACCACATTTTGGTAACCTAGTCATCTGTTGATGGACACATGAGTTGTTTCTGTGTTTTAGCTATTGTGAAGAATGCTGCAAAGAACAAGGGTCTATAAATCATTGAGATGCTGCTTTGAGTCCTTCTGGGTATATATCCAGAAATGGAATTGCTGGATCACATGGTGGTTCTATTTTTAATTTTTTGAGAAACATCATAATGTCTTGTTACTATTTACCACAGCAGCGGTACCATTTTACATTCCCACCAACAAGGGTTCCAATTTCTTTATATCCTCACCAGCACTTGTTTTCTTGTTTGTTTTATAGTAGCCATCCTAATGGGTGTATGGTTGCATAGTATGTCTTTGGGGATCAGCAGTATGGCTACTGGATATCCGTGTCAGGCCCCCATGACTTTGAGTGGTGCTACTTACTAGCTGTGTGACCTTGGACATTATCCCAGGCCTCAGTTTCCCCATTTGTAAAATCAGACTTATCTCAGAGGGCTGGGAAGAATTGAATGCACATAAAAACTCAGGTGACAGAAAGCACCCAACAAATATAAGTTATTATCATTTCTGTTTTAAAAGTTCCAACAATAAACCAAATTCTGATTTGCTCTGGGTCCTTTTGGACTAGTCTGGAGGCAAAGAGACAAACTAGATTTCTCAGGGAGTTTTCCTACCAAGGGGCTTGAGTCTGGGGGACCTCATACATTCTTCACTGACATTCTTCCTTCCTGCTGCCACCCCCCCCCCCCCGCGGGACCTCCCACCTGTGCCAAATGAAGTGAGCTTGAAGTAAGGGTACTCAGAACCTAGCCACTTTGTTTTCTCGGGGTGGGGGGGTCGGGCTGAGAGAAATCCTGTTGACACAGTTATGTAAAGCCTGTCACTCAGTCCCCTGCAGACCGTTATGCATATTAAAGAAGGGGGGGCGGCAAATACAAAAGAAAAATAAGCGAGAAAGAGTGAGAGAGTGAACAAATCAGGATGCATGAGGGAATCCACGTGGTCGCCAATCTGTAACTGATCAGAGCAGCTACACTGAAGCAAAACCCCCGGCGCCTACCGCCAAATATATTGCAATGGAGAAACCGTCCACAATGGGGTGTCTGTATCCTCAGCAGAGTCTTGGGGCTGCCACTCAAGAGACTCTCCCGCTACTCCCACCCCTTTTGCACCCAGTAAACCACGCGATGTAACAACGGAATCTGGTTCTGTGTGTGCGCTGTGAGTGTGCGCTTTGCAAACCATCTGGGCTCCATCCTGCGCGGTTGGAACGACGATCGATCCCGGACGAGTTGGGGGAGTTGGAGCTTGCTTGTGTCTCCTCCCTTTTTCTGCTCCCCTCTAGCCCCCACCCCACCTTTCGCTGTGCACTAACGTTTCGCCCGCGGAAGGACGTAGGTTTTCAGCACCAGGAGGCCGTGGACCTTCTCTGGAGGCGTGCAGTGCACCCTCCAGAGGGCCGGAGCAACCTGCTCACCACGACCCTCCCCCTCCTTCCCAAATTTGCCGCCCCAGGCTGTAATATTACAAGCAGTGTGCTCTGTACCCGTGCGGGAGTCCAGGAAGGCTGCGTGACCTTCCAGCGAACTCCACCTCGGCTGGGGGGATGGAGGCTGCCCCGGGGCCTGCAGGCTGTGTATCGATCCCCCAGTCACAGCCAACACAAGTTCTCCCGGTACAAACCCCTCCCTCCCCTCGCTGCTTTCCCAGCCTTGTAGGCTTCTAACGCCTAGCTTGAGGCGCCCTCCCCTCTTTCCCGCAATAAAGTAAACCGGGTGGATATTCATCCCCCGCCCTCACCCCCCTCCTTCCTTCCCCCTTCCCCCTCCCCCCTCAGCCTACTAACCCCGCGCACAGAGCTCGCCGCCGGCGGGCCCCTTCCACCCCGTGTATCATAATGCCCAACGCTCTTCTCCTCCCCCTCTCTTAATCAGAAACGTGCTCGCTAGCCCCCCTCCCTCTGCATGCATACATTAGGGTCTGCTTTGCATGCAGCGGCAGGCAGAGAACTGAGGAAGAAGGGGCGGGGGCGCTTTTGCCCGCCTCTTCCCTCCAGGCCCCGTTAGCCATCCAGCTTCAGCTTCGTTGTAACACCGCCTCGTTAGCGGAGCACGCCGTGGCCCCAATGCCCGGGCTGGAGAAACAGGACCCAACTCTCTGCAGAAGGGCACGAGAGCCAGAGGTTCCTCAGCCCCGAGTGCATAGTAGGGCGAGGAGGTGGCGGGAGACTTGCCACTTGGTGTGTGCATTTTGGAGAGGGTTCCAGCATAAAAATGGGAGGGGCTCTCTTTTTTTTAATTTTGAAAGCGCGTTCATTGAGGGCCTTTCTATTTTGCATATAGTAAACTGGGCAACGCTTCCGTTTTGCATATGGCACAATAAGGGCCCTTTTATTCCAGAAGCGTTAAATGAGGGCTAACCCATCTTGTATCCGTGCCTCGCGGCAGAGAAGGCTCACTCGTCCCCGACCCGGCAGCCGCGCTATACTGGAAGCGGCTCTCCCGGGCGGTTCGATTCCCAGCGCATCCCCGGAACGTGTGTAATCGGCCTCTCGGCTCTCGAGGCTGCAGGCGGCCGGGCTCCCTCCGCCTCCATCCTCCCCGTAGTCCTCGCCCCCTCCCCCTCTCCCCGGAACCCGCGCTCCGTGTCGGGCTCCTGGGCTTCCTTCCCCCCTCCTTTTCCCCAGCAATGCCGCTCCCGGAGGGCGGGGCATGTACTTATCCAGGTTGCGGGGCGGGCGGGCGGGCGAGCGGCGGCGGCCCGGGCCTCGGCCTGGCGGAGCTGCGGCCCGGCGTCGCGAGCGCAGGCCCGGGCCTGCTATACAGATTGCCGGGCGGGCGGCCACGGCCCGGCGCTCTGCATAGCGGCCGGTCGGGCGCAGGCCGCCGGGCGGCGCCTTCTGCTCAGGCAGGTTCCGGGGCCCTCGGCCCCCCCCCTCCGCCTCCCCGCCCCCCTGTGTTGTCGCCTCTCCCTCTCGCTGCTTCACTTCACGGGGCGAACATGGCGCACAGCTGTCGGTGGCGCTTCCCCGCCCGACCCGGGACCACCGGGGGCGGTGGCGGCGGGGGGCGCCGGGGCCTGGGGGGCGCCCCGCGGCAACGCGTCCCGGCCCTGCTGCTTCCCCCCGGGCCCCCGGTCGGCGGCGGCGGCCCCGGGGCGCCCCCCTCCCCCCCGGCTGTGGCGGCCGCGGCGGCGGCGGCGGGAAGCAGCGGGGCTGGGGTTCCAGGGGGAGCGGCCGCCGCCTCAGCAGCCTCTTCGTCGTCCGCCTCGTCTTCGTCTTCGTCATCGTCCTCAGCCTCCTCTGGGCCGGCCCTGCTCCGGGTGGGCCCGGGCTTCGACGCGGCGCTGCAGGTCTCGGCCGCCATCGGCACCAACCTGCGCCGGTTCCGGGCTGTGTTTGGGGAGAGCGGCGGGGGAGGCGGCAGCGGAGAGGTAAGGGGGCGAGGAACCCCCAGGTCCGGGGTCTCGACCCTCTGCGGAGCCCCCTCCCCTCCCCCATCCGGGATTGAGGAGCATCCCAATTCCGGGACCCTCCTGGGGTCCCTGACCCGAGCAAACGGCCCTCCCATCTTGGGACCCCCGTACATGGGTGCAGACCCCCAGGCGCCCCCACCCCGGGGTTTGGACCCATTTGGCTAAGGGCGTTTGCCCCCCCCCCCCGCCCCTTCCTTCCCCTGACCCTTCCCCAAATCCCTTGGCACAGACCCCTCGCCGGGGTTTCCCATCCCGGGACTGAACCCCTCCTCCCTTTCACAGATTACCTCATCCGAGCGAGATTCCTCCCTCCCTCCCTCCTAGAGACCTGATCCCGCCACATCCCCGCCTTCCTCTCAGGGCAGATGTTTTACTCTTGGGGCAGTTTTCCTCTTGGGCATCTCTCGGGTGATGGCCTCATCCAGGGCCGCGTTCTTCTCCTACCCCTTGGGGACCGATGTCCCTTCCAGCACCTGGCTTCCGAAAACCTGATGAACCCTCGCCCCATCCCCGGGCCAGGTCCCTGCACTACCAGCCACTCCCCCTTCCTTCACCTCCACCCTCCATCCTCCACCCCCCACCCCACGCAGCTAGATCCTCCCTCCTCCTCCCCTACCCCGCCAGGAAAAATCTACTTTCCTCTCCACCTTGCCTCCCTTCCCCTCCTTTCCCTCTGGAGATAACGGTGATCTCCTCGTACAGCAGTCTGTTTCCCCCATTTTACAGAGCTTCAGTTTCTAGCCTGCTGGTAGCAGGGAATTACTCTACCTTCGCTCCACCCTTTCCCTCCTTTAGAATGAAGGATTAGTGGCATCTTTGAGAGGAAAATAGTCCACTGTCCCTTAGGCTCAGAGAGGAGCAGCTTTCCACCATTCCCCCTGGAGAGGAGGCAGGCTTTCCCTCCAGCTCTGGGGAAGGGGGCCCCTGCGAGGGGAGGTGTTTGTGGGGGGACTTGGGCAGCATCCTCCCAGGGGAAGCAGCTGCTCTCCTACCCCACCCACTGCGCCTGAGAGCACGCAGTCTCCAGCCTTAGCTCCCTCCCGCCCTTCTCCTCTTCTCCGTCATTTCACTATTGATCCACCTTTTCCTAGGCCAATCCTGGGGCTTGGAAGGGGTGGGGAAGCAGGGTTGGGGTGAGGAGAGTAGATAAGGGACAGTTTTACTTTATTATGCTGGTGGTGGTGGTTGCTTTTGGTTGGGAGAAAAAGGGGGGATTTGAAGCAAAGCTATTCCTTAGAAGGAGGAGTTAGGGTTATCTCTCTGATTGTTATAGGGGGACCCGAGGTGGATGAAGGGGTCAAGAACTTTGCTCCTTCCCCATTAGTACCGGGGCGGGAATGGGGATGCCTTGATGAGCCTTATTCAGGCCCCTTCAGCAAAAAGGAAAGTTGCCCTGGGAAGGGAAGTTGAGTTCAGGTTCAGCGAGTGGCGTTGCGCATTTGTTTTCCATTGGATGCAGAAGGGGGAGTTTGAATTGTAGGGGAGGGGGGAGAATGAGATGGGGGATGCTAGGAGGAGGAAGAGCAGCTGCTAGGGGCTGAAGCGAGGTGGGGGGCGGGTAGGGGGTTGCTGCTCTGGAGTGCTCTTGATTGAAACAGAAAGGGAAAGATAACAACCAGCCGTTTCCTGCGTGCTCTGCCGTTGGTCCCGGGCAAACCCCTTGTCCCCCATTGTGCCCTACACCCCTCTAGATATACGGAAAGATCCTGGGAGGAAGGGGAGGGAGGAGGTCCCAGAGACCCTGGCCCCTCCTTTCAAGGAGCTGGCATTTTTTAGTTGTTAGTCTTCCTGCCTCCTTTTAAAAATCGTTTCTAAGGCAGCCTGATCAGGAGACTGACAACAACCCGCCTTCTGACAGAGCAAGGAGGACATGATGGGGGCGTGTTCCTTGCTATGTAGCTAGCTAACTGCAGCGTCCCTCTTCCCTGCCTCTCTCTGCTCTCTCTCCACCTCCTTTTCCCAGCCTTCAGAAGGCAGCTGCGGTCAGCAGGGTTGATTGAGACTATTTATTGGTTGCTGTAGATTATTATTTTTTTTTGAAAGGCCAATTCTGTATTTTTTAAGCTAACAACACAGATCCCATGTAGTTGGAGAACCAAAGGCCTCATACATGACAAAAAGACTGAACCGTTCAGGTTACTTGCATGGAGTTGGTGCTTAAATGTGAGTTGATTTTGCTTTTTTAAAAGATACAGCAGCAAAAAAAAAAAAAAAAAAAAGGCTTACTGACATTTCATTTACCTGCTTATTTTCGAAATTGAGACTTGCCTGGTTATATGTAGAATTTTAGTCCCATGTATATTTGAGTATAATAAGAAAGTTTGTATTAGGAGAAGTTAGTCTATTTTAAGGGGATCCTGAGAAGTATTTTCTTCTTGTTTAGCATGCTTATGTATTTTGTATTGAAGGACGAAGTGTTCACATTCCAAATGCTGTTTTCACATATTCAAAAGCAAAGTTTTATGCTGACAGCTTGCAATCGTAGCTTTTCAAGAGACTGGTTAGAAAGAGAGCCACCTGGATTCAGGGACCTAATGTCTGGGCACCAGAATATTTTATCTGTTGGTCTTTGACAAATCACCTTTAACGTTTTAATCAGGTGCTAACACTTCCTTATCCACTGGCATTATTTTGCTGAGCAGTGGTTTGTAGTGTGTCAAGCCTGTTAAGGAACTGCAGTTACTTCAAATAAGATTATATTAGTACATTGTTGTTTTTTTTCTTTAAAACTTTTGCCTGAACATACTTTACTCTGAGAAGAGCTGTTGACTCCTTACATTCAACTTCAGTATTTTTTCTGACTGGGTTTGAATGAGCTGTTGTTCCATTGGTGAGCTTTTCATGTGGTAGTTGGAGGCAGTCTAGTATGGGTTGATGGTATCATTGATTAATGCTAACCCGTAGTATGGCTTAGGACTAAATCACTTAGTAGTGATTAGCTCCTTTGACCTGGTAGTTTTCAGTGTAGAAACAAAGCATTTTGTTACAGTCTCACAAATCAATGATAAGGTTCCAAAAGGGAAGTTCAGGGTTCCCTTGGGCTGACATACTTACTGAATTCTAAAGATTATTTCTCAGAATTCACTCACAGATATATATCAGGTCTTGTCTGGATTCATGAAGAAATGGTTTGTGACCTTAAAATGAGTCTAGCCTCTTTAAATTCTGGTTTGCTTTAAGTGAATAAGGACTGTATTTGTCTATAACAAAATGTAAGTTAATACTTACAGAACTAGTAAATTCAGGTGGTTGAAAGGTGATAGAACCTACAGATCACTTACCTGTTGTAAACTCCTTTAGCCATGGGAGACTTGTCCTTCACTGCCACCAGTCCCCAACTCCCTTGGACTGAGTATCTCTGGGTAACAGCTATGTGTAAGAGTTCTTCATGACCAAATTCTGTCAGAATGAGATTATTTTAAAAAATATGTAGGTGTTGCTGGTCTCCTCTGTTGGGGCTTTTTGTCTGACGGTCAGGAAGTAGAACTGAAGTTTGATTTTACTGAGCACAGTAGGAAATCACAGAGGTCTGCTTCTTCATCCTCCTCTTCCCCTCCATATTGTGTACTTTTCTGAGCATTGTCTCAGGTACTGTTAATGCCACCATCCTTTGCCATCTAAATAAACATGGCACAGCATCCTCTCTGTTGACTAGAATTTGAGCTGTTTTTAATATAAACTCCACAAGTGGTTTATGTATCAGCAGCTAGTCCTTATTAATTTCATAATCCACTTACCTTCCTTACCACCTCATAAAATGTTCAAAGCAGAATTTCCAGCCTGATCATAATGTGGCACATTTTAAGTAGATAAAATCGAAACTGAATGACAACATTGGTCTCTATTTGTTTTAATTTGAAAAGGCAGTTTAGTTGAGGTAGGCTAAGGTACACTCTTGTTTGGGCCTAGAAAAGATGTTGTTACTGTAGGCAGAAGGCAGTTGAGGAGTATCTGTGATTTTTTTTGTTTTTGTTTTGTTCTGTTTTGTTTTGTTTTTGAATGTTCACTGGGCATATGTACCAAGAGGGGGAGTTGTTCCTTCATGGACTTCACAGCTAATCCTGAGCTTGACAGAGGGAAAATGAAGCAGAGAACACAAGGGGAATAGGAGAAGCCTCAGAGTGGAACTCAGAGGACAAGGGCTCTCCTTGCACTCATCTCTCTCTGACCGGTTGTGGGACCTTGGACAATTCACTTTTAACCTTGAATATCTGATCTGTAAAATGAAAAGGTTGGGCTAAATATTAGCTCATGAATCTTTTCTACTCCAGGATTCTGATTCTTTTCTATTATATAATTTTTTTGTTCAGGTCAGAACTTCTTATTCTGAGTTTGTTTGTTTGTTTATTTTCTCAGTTCATTTAAACAGTCAGAGTCCATGGCCTATTGGGTCTTTTTTTTTTTTTTTAAGATTTTATTTATTTATTTGACAGAGAGAGACACAGCGAGAGCAGGAATACAAATGGGGAGTGGGAGAGGGAGAAGCAGGCTCCCTGCTCCACAGGGAGCCTGGCATGGGGCCCAATCCCAGGATTGGGATCGTGACCCCAGCCAAAGGCAGACACCCAACAACTGAGCCACCCTGGCGCCCTCTATTTGGTCATTTTTAATATTAGTTTGCACATTTGCCCATTTAATTGGTGTAATTGTTGGGAAGAGAAATTTCAACTTAGTGGGAAAGTTTTCATTGCATGGACAAAGTATAAGGACTGAAGAGTATGGAAAAAGTTCTTTGCTGGAGTTGACTAATTTTATTTATAAGAAAAGTGAAGATGAGATTTTAAATATAAAATCATTATCTTGTGTTGAGAAGCCCTGCTGTTTAACCAAGTTTGTTTCATTTTTCCGTGTCGTAGATTCCTAACTACTAAAGGGAAGTTGTTTTTCAGTCTAGGTGGTGTATGCCTTTAGGTGTGTGAGCTTTTAAAGGAAAAGAAAAGGGGCACCTGGTGGCTCAGTGGTTTAAGCTGCTACCTTCGGCTCAGGTCATGATCTCAGGGTCCTGGGATCGAGTCCCGCATTGGGCTCTCTGCTCAGCAGGGAGCCTGCTTCCCTCTCACTCTTTCTGCCTGCCTCTCTGCCTACTTGTGATTTCTCTCTGTCAAATAAATAAATAAAAAATCTTTAAAAAAAAAAATAAAGGAAAAGAAAATTCTGTGCATTAATGAATTTATGAATCCGAAGTGACAGTATGTGTGTTGCAGGAAGCAGCTGTTAATAGGCTCTGAAATGTAGGACTTTGCTTTATCCTAAGCATCAGAAATGTAGTCTTTAGAACTTTTCTTCATTCTCGCTGAGAACCATATAACATGTTCCCATCTCTTCCTTCCATTTGATTATCTTAAGGCACAGGGCTCCTGTAGGAGATCATCATTCACAAAATAGTGATTTGCCTTCTGATTAGAAGTTGAGAAAATACTCCCATCTTGACTCCATTTCCGTATCTGTGCTCACCTTGAAGCTGTCCTTGCGTAGAGCATCTGTGTGGATGCCGACTCTATAGCCATTGCCTTCCTTGCCCTGCAGCGAGAGGGGGTGGTGAGGCTGCTTTGCTTGCTCTGAGGCGCAATACTCTGCAGTGCCTCTCTCTTCTGGAGACTCACTGTTTTAATTGTAGGTCTCCTAATTAAGATCTCTTTGTGCCTGCCCACATTCCACTAGTGTTGGCACAGGACTTCAGTTTCCTTCTAGCACTTAACTTGAAGGCCTTCCGTAGGGCCTTTTGTGAATATCTTGTCTTTCCATTCTTCCTCTGCCAAGGTGGAGAGCCCAGTGGCGTAAACCTTGGAGAGAGGGGGAAGCTATGTGACTGTCACTACTTTGGGAGGAATTTATTCCACGATTACTGGGATGGGAACCTCTGTTGTCTGCATATATTATTTGTGGGGAATAAGGAAGGTTAAATTACTAATGAGTCTGACATAACCTACCTGTACATTTTAATCAGATTTTTAACCCCGTGGGCACTGGTAGGAAAGAGCTTGCGGTTAAAAAGGACTTGTTTGGGTCTTGCCTAGATTGGCTTAAAGCTTTATCATGGAGTAAATCACAGACTCACGATTTTTGTGGACTGGTAGGTTGTGAAGATAATCAAACGAAATTATTGATTGCTCCTGAATTGTATCAAATTTTTTTTTTAAAGATTTTATTTATTTATTTGACAAAGAGAGATCATAAGTAGACAGAGAGGCAGGCAGAGAGAGAGAGGGAAGCAGGCTCCCCGCCGAGCAGAGAGCCCGATGTGGGGCTCGATCCCAGGACCCCGAGGTCATGACCCGAGCCGAAGGCAGCGGCCCAACCCACTGAGCCACCCAGGTGCCCTGTATCAAATTTTAAGACACAGGCTGAATGAACATTAACTTTGAGATTTGAATGAACTTTTTTCATTAGAAAAGACTTAGGGAGGTTCTAGAAATTACTGAGTTAATTAGAAATACTCTTGTAGGTTCCAGCTTTTCTTTCTTTCTTTTTTTTTTTTTTAAGATTTTATTTATTTATTTGACAGAGAGAGACCACAAGTAGGCAGAGAGGCAAGCAGAGAGAGTGAGAGGGAAACAGGCTCCCTGCTGGGCAGAGAGCCTGATGTGGGACTCGATCCCAGGACCCTGAGATCACGACCCGAGCCGAAGGCAGCGGCTTAAACCACTGAGCCACCCAGGCGCCCCGGTTCCAGCTTTTCTTGCAAAGCTTGGTAATTGGCTAGGCTTCTAGAGTAGTTTCAGAAGAAGGCAAAATAATTGGAAAATGTCATTTCACTTTAGTTTCTAGTATACGAGTGCCCAAAATGCATCCTGTTCTTTAATGGATCTAAACATGGCATGCTAGAGGAAATGCAGTCTTTATTAGGAAAAAGGAATCTTAAATCCTTCACCTGGGCCCAGATGGTTTCATTGATCACATCAGTATGAGGCAGGCAGACAAAGGGCTACTTTTTTGTTGTTGTTGTCATTTCATTGGTTGAAGAAGGCCTGAAAGAAGGAAGTACAGGATCTTTATGGCATGCATTAAATAAAGCTGGAGGCCCGAACTCTTATACCTGAGTGGGTGGTTTTATGGCCTAATTCTCTAATTGCTGGCATTTATGACGGTGTGGATGCTACTGGCCCTGTGGCCGAGGTGGATTATGTTGGGAATAGGGAGAGAAAAGGGGTCTTTTTGTTGGCCTTTTCATTTTCCCCCTCAATAAGATCTCTGAGAAGGCCCCAAGGAAATGCACAGACACTTGAGCTGAGGGAACGACATCCCATAAAATGGTTCTTTATGTTTTTAAAAAGGATGAGCTGCTTTTCTTGCCCTATCCAAAGAAATCCATACCAGCACTGTTAAATATTTCAATGAGCTTTGTACCTTGTCAGGTTACACACCAGGGAAGCCAACCCATGAGGCTGTAGCCACTGCCAGACATTTGCTTTTTAAAGACTAAGGCATTTGAAAGACGAATTTTGTCCTGTGATTTGTAGTTGTTTGGGATGATATAAGTCCCCTTGTAGGATTAGTACGAAGCTTCTTAGGGGCCAAACTTGGCTTCATTTTTTAGATGTTGGACATCTTTAATGAGTTTTAGTTTTTAAGGACTAGAGATATAAATGTAAGAGTTAGTTGACAGTTTTCTGCACCAGCTATGAAAATTCCCCTTCCTTTGAAATGAGTAGTTGTTTTTCTATTTGACAAATAGACTGAAGGGATTTCCCCAGAAAACTTACCTTTAATTATCACTGCAGCAGTGCCTTGAGTCCCACCAGTGGGGCGGATCTCTTCCACTGGCGTTTGTCTCTAGAGCTGGAGTTTCTTTCATATATTTTATTTCTTTTCTTACATTCTTGTTGTTGTGTTTGGTTGGAATGCTTGGGTGTAGATGTTCTGATGTCTTTTTAGCAGCCAGAACCATGAACCTTTCTGACGTTGGAACTGTTTTAGCCAGATCCAACCCTTAGGATCTGTTCTTTGCTGAAGCATCATTGTTTCGTTCTCCTTTTACAGCATCAAAGTAACTGTGGCTTTCTGTCTTGAATTAGGAGAGTAATAGTACTTGTGAGGAGTGTTGTTGGAGAGCACTTTTTTCAGCAAGCTCTCCTTTATACTATCTCAGTTCTGAAAACTGAGAAGTTGATTACAAATATCTCTACAATAAATATCTACACCCAGAGGAACAAATATTTACACATGTCTGTATTCATCTTCTGTCCGTCCATGAGTATTGACTAATTTTTAGATCAAATGCGAACATGCAACATTGTTCCTAGATTATTGCCTTTAATTATAAGCAGTAAAACCATGTGGATAACATCTCTTTAAGCTTAGCTAATGAGGAAATCCTTTTGTAATCTCTCTGGCTAGGATTTTTTATTTGTGCATATATAAATACCTTTATAAAGGATAGGGAGAATCTCATTATCTAATCTGTAATAGTGTGAGATAGTATGGCACAGTAATTAAGAGCTGTTAAGACCATGGGCTCTGGATTTAGACTGCCTGGGTTCAAATCTTGGCTCCCCTGTTTATTAGCTGAATGACCTTGGAAAAGTTTCTTAACCCCTCCATGCTTCAGTTTCTTCATTTGTAAATTAGCAGTAATCAAGCTTTGTGAAATTATTGTGAGGCTTAATTGAAATTATGCATGCAAAGTACTTAGCAATTTGCCTGGTACATAAGAATCCCTAATTATTATTAGGACTCAAAGTTTGAAAGGCCATGAGGGCTATAATCTTCTTTTTTTCCATCAAGATAACTGGGTTTTATTACTCTGATGTGTACATGTATATGTGTACACACACATACCTATTTGAGAGCTATAATCTTGACTTTAGAATATTCTTGATTTGGGTCTGGGTGTCAAGTTCATTAGTAAGCTAGGCGTAACCAAACTGAAGGCCAGCCATGCATCTCGGCAACAGGGAATACCATTGGTGTCCAGTGAGAACGTAATTAGAGGTGAGGCAGAAAAGGGAGGAGAGAGAACAAGACAGTAAATAGGCAGGTAGGACACCGAGGAATTCAGTGCCTCCAGGAGCTGCATAGTTATCAGGCCAAGGCAGCTATGTTGGGGTTGCTACTCCTGGTCTCGATAACTAGTGTCCCTTACCTTTTTACGTATGAGTGTAAGTACTCGGGGATCCTTTGCAATGATTCCGAGGCTCTTCATGGTCCTCCGGCTCCCAGGTTCAGTTCCATTCATCTATACTTGGTAACTAGTTACATTTGCTCTCAAGTGTCAGTGCAGGGAGAATTAAGTGTTGGTCTACAGAGATCAACACAATTAATAATTTAATTATAGAAGAAATGCTAGGTTACAGTTCCTGGGGGTTGGCACTTTTTAGTTTGAGAAATAAAAAAGAACCACGAATAGAATAGTCAAAAACAGATTAAAGTTTAAGAATAACCAGTAGAGGGTGGTACACTTTAAGGAGGAAACATACAGTTCTGCTCTGTCTCTTTTAAAAAAAAAAGGTTTGCTGAAATACCGAGTACACCCCGTTGTTTACAGATGAGGAAACTGAGGCACAGGCGGCTAGTTTTCCAGAAGTCATGGCGAGTAAGCGGCAGAGCTAGAATTCAAATCTAAACCCGTGTCCATTGGAAAGCTCATTCATACTCTGTTGCTCTCTTCATCTCTTCTCTCTTTGCACCCCCTCCAGTCAGTCTGTGAGGCTTGTCCGTGATACTATTGCAGTGTTTAATCTGTCCCTGCTGTTCTGTTTTTACCATCCTACTCGAAATTTCCATTACCTTTGCATGGATTATTACCATAATCTCCTAACCGGTCTCCCTGCCTTCCTTTTCACTATATACAGTGTTGCCATTGGTTTTCTTAAATATAGATCTGATTATGTCACTTTATTCCTAAAACCCTTTGCCTCCTCACTGAATATAAAATAAGATTTAAAATTCTCAGCCCTTCATAATCTATCTGGCCTACGTTTCTACATTTTGAACATTATCTCCTGATGATGTTCTCACTTACATGCTTCGGCCGTGTTGGACTACTAGTCTATCAGGTGTTCTCCATAGGCTGTGTGTACCTGCCTTTACGTCTTTGCTAATGCTTCCTTTGCCTTAAAGTGTTTCCCATCTTGCCCTGCCTATAGCTTTCATGGCTCAGCTCAGATCCCCAGATCCCACCTCTTCCAAGAAGCCTTTTACAGATGCCACTGCTAGTGGAAACTCAACTTCCCCTTTCCCGTTTTCTGACTGCACTTAATACCTACCTTTAAAGAATTTACTCTGGGTTACCTTATAGTGTAAGTACTTTTTTTTAGTTTATTTTTTAGGGAAAGAGCATGCATGCAAGGGGTAAGGGGCAGAGGGAGAGAATCCTAAACAGGCTTCATCTGCAGCGTGGAGTCCGACATGAGGCTTGATCTCACCACCCTGAGATCATGACCTGAGCCAAAACTTAGGAGTTGGATGCTTAATGGACTAAGCTACCCAGGCGCCCCTGGTATAAAAACCTTTGATTGTGTGTGCTTTCCCCATTAGGTTGTGATTTTCTTAAGACTTGGATCGTTTCCATTTCTAAGTCACCATTTCTGTTTTATATTGTTTATAGTGGTGACTACCATAGAAGGTGATCAGTGAATGACTGTGGAATTGAAAATTTGATCAACATTAAACTTTTAGAATATCTTGCAAGGACAGCGTTACAGAACCTATTGTGTTGTACAAGACTTATGAACAGGATAATTGTGAGTGATTTTTTAAAAAATAGTAAACTGGGGTGCCTGGGTGGCTCAATGGGTTAAGCATCCCTCTGACTGTTGATTTTGGCTCAGGACATAATCTCGGGGTTGTGAGAACGAGTCCCGCATCAGCTCCCCACAGGGCATGGGGGCCTGCTTGGGATTTTCTCTCTCCCTCTCCCTCTGTCCCATATCCCCCATCTTTAAAAAAAAAAAGAAAAAAAAAAGTAAACTAACTCAGGTGTTGCAGAGGAACATCTAAGGGCCATCAGAGGACAAGGACATTTCTGTAATAGTACTGAGTGGGGTTTTACAAGTGATGTTGAGGTGTCCTGACAGGATACCATCATCTTTTATGTAGATAACTCCAGCGCTGACCATCCCCTTACTTGAGTGTTGTTTCCATTTCTAGGTTCCTCAACTTAAAGGGGATGAGGACGCATTGAAGGCGGTTCTGAGGAGACTCAAAAGATGATTATATGATTGGAAGTCAGTCCTGTGAGGAAAGGTTGGGAGAATGAAAGGTTAAAGAGGCAATTTAATAACTCTTCCAAAGACATTAAAGGGTCCATTATTAGGAATGGTAACCAGCTGTTTCCCAGTCCCATGGGTCCAAGAGTAAGCGAAAATAGGTCTACACTGAAGCAAAGGGTAGTTACACAAAGAACTCGTTACTAATCATGTTTGTCATCATGATGGTTGAAAAGGTTACCAGAATAACGTTATCATCTTCTCTGGAGGTGAATTTTTAAAGTACTGTCCTACCTGTGTATATATAAAATGACCTCTTGGGAGCTACCCTCTCATTCTGGGAGTCAAAAAGTGTATTTTCATTCAGATCCTAGAGGGTGTGGATCATGTTTTGTACTTCTTAATATTCCCCCAGGGGTCCTGGGGCCCCACTGGCTCCTTAAGTGTTTTGGCTTGAGTTGTCAATTTGTGGCAGTAATTAACTTTCAGGAGTAAGCTCCAGAGAAATGTCTTTATGAACAATATTGTAGTAGTTTTATAGGAGAATAAAAATGTAGTAAATGGAGCTAAGAGAGAAATCTTAACATCAAGAGAAACCAGGGAAAACAGTAGGTGTGGTCTTACTATAGGAAACAAATAAGTGTTTGTAGCTTTCATGTCCATTTTCATTTGGAGTTTAAAGATGTGCTGCAAAATATCCCTTGGTAGGGTTATCACTGCCTGTGGACATACTACAACAAGTGCTTTGTAAATCCTTTCCCATCTAATACAAGCTTGCTTCATGTGAATGAGGATTACAAAGGCCTCTGACCCTTGGCTTTTTGAGGCTGTGTGGAGGGCTTGCATCACTCAGAATGAAACCTTTTTAGATATGTTGGGTTGCAGAAAGCATTTCCTGTACAGTCAGAATGAAAACCGTGAATTGGGATTATTCATACAGATTACCAAGAGTCTGGCAGAGCTGATATTAACACCAGCTCTTTTTCCTACCAACTCGTAGTTCCAAAACCTCTATCGGGTTATTGACACTTTAGTACTGGAATTATATATGAATTCCTTCTTTTAGGTGAAGTGATAAGCGATTTATTTAAGGTTACATACATATAATGAATTTTCCAAGTTTCGTATAGTAAATGCTGTCCACCCTTAACCAGACAATCTCATTAAATGACTGGAATTCACAGGTGTAGCCGGATTCTTGCAGGAATTCTGCAAGCGGTGGCAAAGCCAAGAGCAGTTTGGATTCCTAATTGGGAAATTGGGTGTCACTTAAGAAACGCCAGGAATTGGAAATGTAAGAGATTCATGCTTCTCCTAGAACTCTTAAAAAAATATGTGTTATTTATTTATTTATTTTAGAGATAGAAAGCACAAGCTGGGATATGGGGGGTGGCCAGGGAGGGGCAGAGGGAGACAGGGAGAGAGAATCCCTGGGGAGTCTGATATGGGCCTTGATCCCAGGACCCTGAGATCATGACCTGAACCGAAATCAAGAGTCAGACACTTAACCAACTGAGCCACCCAGGCACCCCTTTTCCTGGAACATTTAATTGCTTGTCATAGAGGTTTAAATTTGGAAAGCAAGTGATTATGAAGGCAAAGAATAATTGTCATGATACCATATTCTACTTGAGAGACTCTAGAGCTGGAGTAATAAAAAAAAAAAAATACCAGGGACTTTTTTTTTTTAATAGGTTAATGCCACATAATGTGGTCTTCTCAGAATGTGATGGCAAACTTCAAATATGATGTGGTAGTCAGAGGAGAGTGAGTTGGTTTTTCAAGATACTAAGAACCCAAAGCTTCCCAACTCTTACATTGAACATTAATCCCCAAAAAACACTAGGTCAAAATGATGTTGGCCGACTTGGAAGCTTTGTTTTGCCAAGGAAAATGTTCACGTTCATCATCTAATAACTTCATGTGGCTCCTTCAGAAAAAAACTGACTTTACCGAACGATAACCCTATTTACCTTCAGAAGGAAGGAAGTTGTGAAAACCTCGTGTTATGGAGTTGCTCTTGGTCATTCAACAGCGCATCTGTCCTCCCAGAAGGAAGGATGCACCCTACCTTTTGTATCAAGATATGACCAACAAGCTGGAAGAAGAAAGTTGAAATTTTGTGGTAGAAGCTTGTAATCGAATGAGCATATAACTCAAAATGAAATTAACTACTTAAAGTTGGCATCTGGGGAACTCACACCTCTCGTAATAAAAAGGACCATCTCTGAAAACAGTGTTGGTGTTTGTTGGCTTAATTTTTCCAGCCCGTTAAATGGATCTGGCCATGTTGTGGTACTTTGCTGTTAAAGAATGAACCCTCTGAATGATGATTGACTTGATTTCTGCAGTATATCAGGCTTATTTCTTCTGCTTCAGACTTGAAACCTAGGAGTCTGGAAATACACCTCTCTTGATTTGTTTTGGGTTGGCTTTTTAAGATCCTGTGAAATAATTTGGGACATTGCCCCAAGAATCTGTATACCTTACTGTCTGAATGTGTGTGTTTATTTGCTGTCATTTTTCTTTTCTTTTTTTCCTTTCCTTTTCTTTTCCTTTCCGTTTTCTTTTCTTTTCCTTTCCTTTCCTTTTCTTTGACCAGTGAGCTACTTTATGACTACTTCTTTCTGAAGTGGGATGGGTAGGGGTTCACCTGTCTCATTTGCTTGACTGTTTTGAGTATCTTTGCTTCTTGGTCTTGTTGACATGGAAGGAGGATGGAGGGTACTACTTCTTTCTCTAATGACAAAGTGGATATTTCTGTTTCTTAGGTGGCATTTGCTAGGTAGAATTGAATTAAATATTTGAAAACTGAATTTCATTCTTGTGTGGGTGAAAATTTGACCAGCTATTATTATTGAAGAAGAGTATATTACTGGCTTTGTACTCTTTAATCCTAGGTGACTTTTTTTGCATTAACATTTCTCAATACCAGGCAGAGATCATATATTTAAAATAGTTTATTTTATTTTATTTTTTTCAAGATTTTATTTGAGACAGCTTGAGGGGTGGGGAATGAGCAGGGGGAAGGCAGAGGGAGAGGGAGAAGCAGGTTCCCCGCTGAGCAGGGAGCCCAGCACAGGGCTTGATCCCAGGACCCTGGGACCATGACCCTGAGCCGAAGGCAGCTGCTTAACCATCTGAGCCATTCAGGTGCCCCTAAAACTGTTTGAATCTCTTCCTAGCTGTTATATATTAAAATAATCACTGTTCTCTTTAATGCAGCAGTAACCAGAGAAAATTTGGCCTTGGCCATACCCCTGACAATCTGTTGACAAAGACTATGATGTTAGTTCAGTAACTGCATACATTTCTTGACCAGTTGCTTTCAGAAACCATCTTGGCTTAGGAAGTTTGTCTCTTAATGTCTGTGTATTTGACCATGCTTGAGTATATTATACTTCTCCCTTCTTATAGAATCAACAGCATCATTGTTGTATTCTACTTTTTGGAAATGAGTTAGAGACATCACTATTTTCTTCTATTACAAATGATAAAAAAGTATTTGCAAGGAGGTTCACCTTCCCCCTAAGTGGCATTCATAATGGATCACTGTACATGTGAGAAATGGAGAGAGACTGGAAAATCTAATTCAATTTTTTATCCATTTATTTATTTTACAGAAAGGGAGAGAGAGAGAGCATGCATGTGAGGGAGTGGAGAAGCAGAGAGGGAGAGAGAGAGAGAGAGAGAGAGAGAGGGAGAATCTGAAGTAGACTCCTCACTGAGCTGGATCTCATGATCTGAGCCAAAACGGAGAATCAGATGCTTAACCTACTGTGCCTCCCAAGAGCCCCTCTAATTCATTTTTCAAAAAAACATCTTTTATGCACCAGAGAGATGATCAGGTGCTGGGGCACTAGCATTGAACAAGTCCCTTCTCTCATGGAACTTACTATGTAACTTCTTTTTCCCGAGCTCTGCTTAAAATACAGGATGAACATAAGTACTAAAATTATAATACTTTGCAAGATACTTTGGAAATTGGTTGGTTGAAGGTTGAAGCTCTCACAACTAATATTAACAGAATTGTCCTTGGGAGCAGTTCAAGTAGGTGTTTTTCATTTACTGATTGATTCTTTTTTTTTTTTTAATACTTATTTATTTGACACACAGACAGAGATGACAAGTAGGCAGAGAGGCAGGCAGAGAGAGGGGGTGAAGCAGGCTCCCCGCTGAGCAGAGAGAGCCCGATGCGGGGCTCGATCCCAGGACCTGGGATCATGACCTGAGCCGAAGGCAGAGGCTTAACCCACTGAGCCACTCAGGTGCCCCTACTGATTGACTCTTGAGTCAGCTATACCAAGTGTAACATGTGGATCGAGATATTTTAAATATTTTCAAGGTGTTTAATAGTTTCCCTTTTCCTGTTAAAGGGAACGTAAGAACTGCCACCGGCTCTGCCACCTTCCACGATCAAAGATCAAAGATCACTTTCTGTACTCTGGAGTCCATCTCTCGTCTTCTCAGGGTGGTTCCTGCAATTATCACCTCTCTCATGCATCCACAGTTTTTCTCTCATGTCTGGATTGGTCTTATCAACATATAAAACTATCTTTTTTAATTTTAAATATTTTAATTAATTAATTTTAAGTAAACTCCATGCCCAAGATGGAGCTCGAACTTACGACCCCGAGGTCCAGAGTCCCATGCTCTACTGACAGCCAGCCAGGTGCACCTAAGTATCTTAATATAATCCTTTAAAAAAAGAGAGAGAGAGAAAGAAACCTTAACCTCATGTCCTCCTCCGGCGACTACCCAGTTCTCGGTTCCTTCTCACAGCAAAACTTGAAAGTGGTGGGTGTCCTTGCTGTCTCCACTCCCTCACCTCTCTCTCTCTCTCTCTCTCTCTCTCTCGTCCTGTCTCCACTCCCTCACCTCTTTCTTGTCCTCAGCCACCGCAGCTGGGCATTCTCCCCTTGGTTCTACTGGAATAACTCCTATCAGAGTCCTCAAAGAGCTCAGCCTTGCCAGATTGAATAGATAGTTCTTGGTCCTCATCCTGTTAAAACTCTGGGCAGCATTGAATTGGCTGACCACTCCCTTCTTGAAATACTCTTTTCTTCGATTCTGTAACAGTACGTTCCCCTGCTCTTCTCTTAAGTCCTTGGTCATTAATTTTTAGTATTCTGTAGGATTTTCCTCCTCTGCTTCACTTTCCTGAATGCTGGGGTCATCTAGGAGGCCGCCTTTGGCTACCTTCTCTGTCTATACCCTCTTCCTAGGTGTTCTCACCCAGGCCTCGTCTGCATGCCCAGGGACTAAGTCTTTGTCTCTAACTCTGACTACTTCTTCAAGTCCCAGGGTTGTTAACCAAATGCCTAATTGGCATTTCCATTTGGGTAATAATAATAGTGGTTAGCATTTATTGAGTGTTTATTATAGGCCAGGCAATATTAGTACCTTACATTGATTATTTTACCTAATTTTGATCCCTCTCTGAGGTAGCCACTATTCCCAGGCAAGAAAACAGGTATGCATTGAAACAGTTGGATAGCTAATGGGTGTCTTAAACTTAAACCATAGCCAAAAAGTCTTGATTTTCTCCTTTCTCTGTGTTTGGGAATGACTCCGCCATTTACGCAGTTGCTCAGGCCTAAAATTTAAGAGTTACCTTTGATTTCTCTCTTTTATTCATATCCCAAATAACCCCAAATCTTTCTGCGTTACTGCCAAAATACCTTAATTCCAACTTCTCATTTCTACCATCCAGAGCCTTGACTTTTCCATTACAGTCTTTTGGCTGGACTGTTCCGTGGTCTCCTTGCTTGTGTTCTTATCTCACTAAAGTTTGTTCTTCACATGGCAGCCACGTGCTCCAAGTGCAAACAAGTTGAATCTTATTATTCCTCTCTTTAAATCTGCCAGTGGCTCTCCCCTTACCTTCCATACCCTCACTGCCAGAATAAATCCACATTCCTTCCTGTGGCCATCAGAACCATCCAGGCTCTGGCTGCTGGGCATGTCTGCTTCTCTGGCTCCATCTCTTGGCATTCTCACTCCTGCTACAGAGCCAGGCTGGCCTGTTTGTCTGCTGTGCATCCCAGGCTTATGGCTGTCCCTGGGGCTTTGCGCTTTCTATCAAGCAAGAATACTGCTTCACCTAGGTCTTTCCATGTCTGCCTTTTCCTCATCATTTAGGGCTAAGCCAGGGTTCAGCAAGTTTTTTCTGTGAAGGGCCAGATGGTCTTTGTTGTAGCACTCCCTTCTGCTGTTGTCGGAGCACAGAAGCAACTGTAGACAGTATAGAAACGGATGAGCATGGAGTGTTCCAATAAAACTTTATTTATGTACACTGAAATTTGAGTTCCATATGATTTTCATGTATACGAAATAGTATTCTTTGTTCGTTTGTTTTTCAACCATTTAAAAACTGAACAAAAACAGGTGGCAGACCAGATTGAGCCAGTGACCCATAGTTCGCCAGTCCTTGGTGAACCATCACTTTAAAGCAGCCTTTCCTGACCACAGGAAATAACACCCACAGCCAACTCCCATTGATCCTATTGCCTTGGTCTCTTTATTTGTTATATGTTTATTTTCTGTCTTCACTAAAGTGTAGCCTCATGGGTTAGGAGTTTTGTCAGTGTATCTTTAGAGTCTAAAACAGTGCCTGGCAGTTCTCAGTAGATACTTGCCAAGTGAACGAATGCCAGTCCCATTCAAACCATGGCTGTCGACTGCTATCTGGTCTCCCTTTATTGAGTCTCTTTCCTACTTTAATTCTCTCTCTCTGTGTGTGTATACACCCTTTCCAGTGTAAACTTTAGAGTTGTGCTTTTTTTCTATATTTGAGAACCAGTGGTAGCTCCCTGCTGATTATTGTATCAGCTTTGACTGTACCATCCTAGAATTAACAAGGTTCTGATACTTCGTTTGTCTCTTATCTTGACCCTGCTGTGGCTAGCCTTTTCCAACCAGATCAGTTTTTACTAATCCTTGCATCTGATTTTCTTTTTCCCCATTGTGGTGCCCTTCATTTATTCCCTTTTTTTAAAAGATTGATTTATTTGAGAGCGAGTGCTTGCGCCAGTGGGGGGAGGGGCAGAGGGAGGGAATATTCAAGCAGACCCCACCTCCACCCCCTACCAAGCACAGAGCCCGTATAAACCAACTTTTGCCTGTACTTTCAGAGAAATTTCTCAGCTCTCTCCTGCCCGTGAACTTTTTTGCAACTAAATCCTTGCTTAACCCCCTTCCTAAAAGAAGAGAATTTCCTTCCATTGTGCTTTGTATTCATTCCCTCCCAGTGCTGATGCCTCCTCCCAGTGCTTTTTCCATTTATGACCGCTTTGCTTTTGAGGATTTTCGGTCTCTTTCCTGCTGCTGTGTTCCCCTTTGGCATATAAACATATTCTACTCAAGAAATAATCCTCCCAAGCTGGTCTTTCCCTACCTTATGCCCTATCTTTTGTTTCCCACATAACTGAGTTTTTTCAAAAGACTAGGCTATACTCATTTCCATTTTGTCACTTTTTAAAAAGATTTTATTTATTTATTTATTTATTTTAGAGAGAGAGTGTGTGCATGGATGTGTGAGTGGGTGAGGGCAGGAGAGGGGAAGTGGGCAGAGGGAGAGGGAAAGAATCTTAAGCAGACCCCCTTGCTGAGCACAGCCTGATTCTAGGCTTAATCTCAGGACTCTGAGATCAGGACCCTGAGATCACGCCCTGAGCCAAAACCAAGAGTCAGAGGTTCAACTGACAGCCACCCAGGTGCCCCTCATTTTGTCACTTTCTAATCACATCTCTACCCACTGCAATTTGGCTCTTCCTGCTTCTAATATTGCATTAAAGTTGGCTGTGCTAAGGTTAGGGGTGACCTCCCAGTTTTGCTCTCCGACCCTTACCCAACTTGACCATCACTTGTTATATATGCTTCTCTTGACTACTGTGTGCCTACCATGCATGACCTTTCTCTTGGCCATTCCATCTCCATCCTTGGCTTTCACCTTTATGTTGTTGGGTGGAGGTTATAGGCATCTGCCATTGACCCTCCCTTTCTCTCGTTATTCTCACCTTGGGTGATTGAATTTATATGTACAGTTTTAGTATTCGTGTGTGTGTGTGTATTTTTTTTAAATAATTTTTTCAACACATGAGCGCTCTTTTCTCTCTGTTTTATAATATATCCACTCTTTTTTTTAAAGATTTTATTTATTTATTTGACAGAGAGAGAGATCATAAGTAGGCAGAGAGGCAGGCAGAGAGAGAGGAGGAAGCAGGCTCCCCGCAGAGCAGAGAGCCCGATGCGGGGCTCGATCCCAGGACCCTGAGATCATGACCTGAGCCGCAGGCAGTGGCTTAATCCACTGAGCCACCCAGGTGCCCCTATGTGTGTATTTTTTCATGGAACCAGATGTGTTCTCTCCAGATCATTATCCTATCTTAAAATTTGGACAGACATTTCAAATTCAAATATCTGAAGTGAACTCCTTTCCCACTTCTATAAACCTTTCTTCTTTCTTGTATTCCCAATCTTGGAAAATATCACCACAAACCTAACCAACCTAGGCCAATCAACCTGCAAGTTTTTATTGATTTTTTCCATTCCCTTAACCCTGCATATCAGAATGTTGTCCATTTGCCTCCTGTCTGTGGAATCTGCCCTTTTCCCTCAATCCCCAGTGCTACTGCTGTCATTTTACAACTGCTTTCCTGCCTGCAGTTGTAAAGGGGATATCTACTTACCCACTGCTGTCATAGTGATCTTTTGAAAATACGAATCCAATCATGCTTCTCTGCCTGCCTGAAAACATTGCTGACAAGCCGTAGAGCCTTCAAAATGAGGCTCATGCATCCCTGAAGATCAGCTTCCAACTCATGAAGACATTTAACACCTTTCATGACCTGCCTCTGTCTTTTTTATCCCCCTTCAGCATCCTGCGCCCCTTTCCCACATTAGCTAGGGCCTCAGCCATTCTACGCTGTTTGTTGTATTCACTCCAGGCCACGTGCTCTTGTCCGTCTGTGCCTTTGTTTGACTCTTCTGTCTGTGTACTGCATCTCTCCCTGACCCTGATTTCTCATCCTTCAAAAGTTAGATTAAGTTTTTGTCTTTTCTCTAATGGCCTTCCTGACCCTTTCTCCTTGGATGGGTTTGTGTTTCTGCTGCGCTGCCGCCGTATTCATTCCATTAGCACATGTATTCCTCCAGCATAGCAGGCAACACACTGGTATTCTTTAATTTAATCATCTATTTTTAAAGAAAGATTATTTATTTATTTGAGAGAAAGAGGAAGAAGCAGATTCCCCAAGGAGCAGGGAGCCCAATTAGGGGCTTGATACCAGGACCCTGGGATCATGACCTGAGCTGAAGGCAAACGTTTAACTGACTGAACCACCCAGGATCCCTCATCATCTCTTCATAACAGGCTAGCAGGTCCTTGAAGTCAGAAGCTGTCTTTTTTGTTTAGATGAGCTGTCCTCATCCCTTAACCCAGAAGTGGGCTCATGTATTTAAATGAATGAATGAATGAATGAATGAATAGTGAGTGAATTGGTTTAGTCTGTTCTGCTAGCCTGAGTACATTCTCCCAGAGCATTCTTTTTTCTTTTTCTTTTTTTTTTAAAGATTTTTCTTCCTTTATTCGGCAGACAGAGATCACAAGGAGGCAGAGAGAGAGAGGGGGAAGCAGACTCCCCGCTGTGCAGAGAGCCTGATGTGGGACTTGATCCTGGGATCATGACCCGAGCAGAAGGCAGAGGCTTAACCCACTGAGCCACCCAGGTGCCCCTCCCACAGCATTCTTAAAAAGAAGAATCATTTTGTCTAATTCTTTGGCATCCACCAGTATTTTCTGCTACAGTGCTATTACCACAGTAGCTACTTAATGTTTTATAAACAATTGTGTTTCTTTTATTTTCATTTTACAAACATTTATTGAGTGCCAAGTTTGTGCCAGATACTGGGAATACAAAAATAAGTACAATGTCCCTATCCTCAAAGAGTGAACACTCTAGAGAAGGAAATAAACATGTAAACACATTTAAAAAAATCCCTTATGGTAATTAAGTGCTAGTAATTATGTGTACATGTCTTTAAAATGCACCATCAAGACCTTGGTGTTTTAGAGCTTGAAGCAGGAAACACAAAGGGAAATGTGCCAGCAGAAGTGATAGCTACCTGGCCTAAGCTCCCCAGGGAGCCGTGTTACTCCTTTGTAACTAGAACCGAGGTACACAGTATGCGTCTGTCGTGTTTCTTAATCTTCTTTGGTTGTTCTTCATGATCTTAGTTCTCCCACGGCCTCCTCATATGATGAAGCCATATATGATGGTACCAAAACTTAGAAGCTTCAAAATTCAAAGAATTTCAAACAGTTAGAGTATTGGGGTGATTTTGATACTGTCTGTGATTATTGATGTTAATCTCCAGTTGATTCACCTGTAAACCTTTGCATTTGAAGAAATTTGATTTATCAAACTCTTAAGACTAAATATTTTGGAGACCGAATATGCAAAGATACCGTTGCTAAGGGGCATGTCTGAGAAACCTAACGCTTAATTCAGTGCTCCAAAGTGCGGAGGAGTCTCTTGCTAGAAAAGAAAGAATGTGAGCAGACTTTTATCTTGGACCTTTTGCACCTGAGGATGGAAGTGGCTGCAATTGTTTACTTAATAGAAAAGTTTTCAAATTAGCCTTGGAACCTCCACCTTAGCCCGGGAGGTGAAGAACGCCAGGTGAGTGATTATTGGTCTGACTGGTAAACTGGGAAGAATTTAAGGGAGGAACTAAAAGTCTATGTATTTTAGTTGGGGGTAGGGAAGAAAAGGCGTTGAGGTCGATCAGCTGAAAGTTTATCAGATCACTGGTGTTACTAGGAACTGTGTCACATCTAATCAGTACAGATGGTTTAGGTCTCCGATTACCTAAACTCTGATTGCTAACGCTGGAGTGGCGCCTAGTTGCAGTACTGAGGGATGGAAATACACATTGCCGTCCTTTGGAAGGATTTTGAAATTTGTTGAATGTTTCTCTATGAACCGAATACTAATATAAGAGGAAGAATGAACTGTTCCAAGATGTAAGCCAATTTTTTATTCCAGAATACGAGTTACATAGTATTTCATCCTTCACTGGCATTACTTTTTGAAAGGAGGAATGAAATTGTGTACCTGCCTGTCTGCCTTCAGGTACTTTTTGGAGCAGGAATCGTGTCTTATTTTTGCATCTGGAGCAGATAGCATATAAATGGCAAACATATAAGTGGTTTTTGAATGAATGAACAAATAAAAGAAATAGTGCTTTGTTTGAAAAGTTGGCTTGGTAGTCCATAATTCCTTGAAACACGGAATTTCATGTATTTTTCTCAAATGTCTTCTTTATATTTTATATGTAAACATTATTATCTAATACTTATTTTGGGTTCACATAGGTTCTCTTGTGCAAAAAGAAATATTCCTGTTACCCCATCATTTACAAATGGAACCAGACACTAAAGAATTAAATTCTTACATTAAAATAAAAATCCTCAAATGTTAAGGATATTATAAGTAAAGTAGAATTTAGTAGAGGTATACATGGTAAAGGTATGGCAGAAGTTCTCAAATAATTGGTTACCCTAGAGTTAGGGGTGTGGGTCATAACGACAGATATTCTACACATTTATTATTTTTACAGTTAGATTTGATTTAGGAAGTGACATAGATAGGTTCATTGCAATTTTGATCACTGGAAGCTAAATATGACATAACAGTATTTTATAGTACTCAACTTGGCAAGGATATTTTTCTATGTTTGGAGGAAAGAAAATGTTAAAATCTTGGCAACCTGGACTCCAAGGACATCACTGTTGAGAAGGCACTGGTTTGATGGCTCTTCCCTGTACTCAGTCTTGGAATGTGGTGCTCATCAGGGAAAGCCATACTGAAAGAAAAAGTATGTGTGATGAATGGCTGTTTGGGCCCAGTTCCCAGGAATCCTTGATCATGTGTAGCATGGTGTCTCCTGTCCTTTCTCTCTTCAGGGGTGTCCAGGCTGATGGTGCTGTTTTGCCAAATGTGGATTTAATTGCAGCTCCTGTTGGCTTTTTTTGGTAGACATGTTGCCTTAGCCTTTTGATTTTTAGGCAGGTCTAAATCCTTGGGAGGTCAGCACTGTTACCTTGTTCGTGACATCTTCCAGGAACCCCACGTGTGAAAGGGGGTGATGGGAGCGAGATGAGAGGGAGGCAGGAAGGACTTCCACTGAACAAGCACCCTCTTGTAGCAGCTCTTTCCCAGCGCTTTCTAGACTAGGCTTCTCTTGGATTTCTGTCTCTCCTTCCTTCTTTCCTTTCCTTTCCTTTCTTCCTTTCTTTTTTTCTTTCTCTCAGCTCTTTCTTGGAATTGGAAGTTCAGAGTCAGAAGGCTAGAGCTCTTTACCATAACAATGCAGGCTTTTGTTTTTGGCTTAACTGTCTGGATAACTAACAATGGGTAGTTATTTTTTTAAGCAAGTTTGAAGAAGTCAACCTATATTTCAAGTGAAAAAGTTCTTGGGGGAAATAGAGTCTTTTTTGACTGCTCACTCTTTTCTTACTGCAACTACGAGATAATAAGGAAAGAGTTAACGCTTTCTGTCCTGTTGGAAAGTACTTGTGAAATTTAAACATTGGCAGTTAGTTGAATTACTGCTTGACAACTCAGTAGTACTCTGTTTTGGAGTGCATGGCAATTAGGATTGTATAGTTATATTTTGTGAAAGCTTGAAATGGAGAAGAGTGACTCACCAAGGTGGCTGATGGTGAGCATAGCGTGTGGATCTCTTCCATTTCTTTCTTTCTTTTTTATAAGATTTTATTTATTTATTTGACAGAGATCACAAGTAGGCAGAGAGGCAGGCAGAGAGGAGGAAGCAGGCTCCCTGCTGAGCAGAGAGCCCAGATGAGGGGCTCTATCCCAGGACCCCGAGATCATGACCTGAGTTGAAGGCAGAGGCTTAACCAACCGACTGAGCCACCCAGGCACCCCTTCTTCCATTTTTTAAGGATTAATAATCATTCTTTACCTCACCTGTTGGATACTTCACCTGTCAGTTATTATGTGTAGAGTTGCTAGAACTCTCTCCCTGCAGCACTGGGAGCATAAAATTCATGCACGTAGTAGTGTAGTTGTCCTTCGGTAAAGTGTTGGGAAGCCTCCAGGTGTCTTTGTGAAGTGTCTAGATTTAGCATATCGGTCCATGAGGAAATTCAGGAAAAGGATGAATTAAATCAAACTTCAAGGATCTGAAAATGGGCATCATGTTAACTTTCACAGGACCTGAAAGAATAGCAGATTTTGTACTGGAGATGAGTTATTTGATTCCTTCAAATATTTATAGTTTTAAATTGTAACTATTTTGGTAGGAAGTCTTTGTAACTCACTGTATGATCTTGGGCAAGTCATTTGGCCCCTCCAGAGTCAGTTTCTAAAACCACATCAAAAATAAACTACAGGATGGGTGTTGCCTTATACTTTTCTGAGTAATTTTACATAATTACATAATTTACATAAATTATTTCATTTACTGCTTACAACACTTCAGTAAACGAAGACATTGAGACATAAAAATAGTAAGTGACTTGTCTAATATATAGCCTGCAAGTGCTGGAACTCAGTCCTCAGTGAGTCCTGGGTGCTCCTTAGTCCTGTCATGTGCCGACATGTGAGCGGTGAACTGCGCCCCTCTAAAATTCTAAGGTTGTTGTCATTTTTTTTTTTTTTTGGTTTTGATTTTTTTCCCCATCATTTGAGGCAACTTAACCACGGGGTTATTTTCTTTGCCTGCTTTTTCTCAAAGTACATTGTAAGATTACTATTTTAAATGTCCTTTTTTCCTGCCCAAAAGTATATTTAAAAAATTAACACTATGAGGGCACCTGGAGCATGCAGCTCTTTATCTGGGGTTCATGAGTCCCATGTTGGGCATGGAGCTTACTTAAAAGAAAAAAAATTAACAGTATGGAATTCCCATTACTGTGACAGGTTTTTGGATTAATTGGGTCTTGTGAGTTTGGGCTTCTCTTTTTGTAATGTTGTAGTTTGCAATTGTAAACCCTGAAATCATTCCAGAAATTTATTTGGGGTCAAGCCGCACATGATGAAGTTGTCCTAACTTGTTTTAAGATGAAGAGTTAGGTTTATTCTTATTCACAAATAATATTCATAATAAGAATTTAATTTAATAATGAGAGGAGAGACTGTAAAAAGTACCCTAGTCTTGTATTCTTTAAATTTAGGTTTTACACATTCTTGGAATTATAGTGCTTTTCAGACAAATCTCTTTGAAGAGGATAATTTCAGGTTTTTCTTAAATAGTTAAATGCTTTAATAATGTTTAGAACCTCAGAACAAAACCCTTAGATTCTAAGAACTGTCTCTCAGTTACATAGTTTGCAAGGTCTTAGACTCAAACATTTTGCTCCTCAAAGCATATAAATTTAAGGACTGAATCTGCTAATTTGTCTAAAAGGGTGCATGTATTTTTTCTTATATTCCTGATTAATAAGTGGTTGAACAGATTAGCACCTGACTGTAGCTTGACAGGAAGCAACTTTTCAGAGAATCCACACATGTTGTCCATACGCATGTGGTTGTTGCTCTCGGGAGGAAAATGTGGGGGCTTTAATTGTTGGAGCATAGTTTGGAGCTTGGCTTATCAGTACAAATTGGAGGTTCAAGGAAATCTGTCTTCCAGTCCTTACTTTATTCTTGTTGTATGTGGATTTTGTTTGAGGAATCTGAAATTCTGTCTCTCTCATCTCTTTCTGGAAAGAGCTCAGTTTCTGCATCAGTGAATTTCTGTTAAATAGTTTGTTTAAATAGACCACCTGAGAACTTGTCAAAAATAAGTTAAATCCTTAAGGATTTTTTGAAAGGGCAAGTTAAAAGTTAGAGGTAAGGGGAAGTTTTTGCCTTTTGGCTTTTCCAAGTATAACAGAGACTAAGATGCTTCCCTACGGTCTTCTTGAATGCATTGTTTCATCCTGTGTGCGGTCATTCATGATCCCTTTCACAAATGCTGCTGCCCACCATTAAGTCTCTTATCACAGGGCATTTTAAAATGATGCCATAAAATGCATGTTGAGAATCTTTGGATCTCAAATGTATAGAAATCACATCTAAATGTCAATTCCTGAGTTAAGGAACTGACAATTATGGCAATTTCAGTCTCTATTAATATTTAGTAGACAAGAGATTATGATATAGTTTATGTTATTCCTTATGTGTGTGTAAACTTATCTACTTGTTGAAAAGATTTGTTTGTTTTATTGGGGCTGTATATTTCTTTCATTGTACTGATTTGCTTACTTGAATTAAAGCCGTTCTTTAATTGTTTTGGGCTGTATCTATAGTTTGAAATTTAGGACTGTCCCCTGTGTACTATGCACCAAAGATGACATTTCAATGCATTGTTCAATTACTACACAGCTCCTATTTGTCTGTAATGAAGCTGTATGCCTGGATCATTTATTTCAATGTTATTTGTTTTATATTATCCATATAAATGATAGCAATTAATATATAAAGTCTGATTTTCCAAATTCATTTGTGTCTCCTCTGGGCATTTCTTTGGGATATGTTCACACTTGTGTTTTTGTTTCTGATTTTAAAATAATTTTCCTTTGTTGTAGGATGAGCAGTTCTTAGGTTTTGGCTCAGATGAAGAAGTCCGAGTACGAAGTCCCACAAGGTCTCCTTCAGGTATGGCCAGTCAAGTGCATGGTGCCTTTTGTTTGTTAAGAGACATGGTTTCCCCTTGCTTTCTTTGCATATAAAGGATGATCTTAAATACTTTGGGGGGGGG